>NC_080068.1:40652828-40982538 GCF_949987535.1 Balaenoptera acutorostrata
CAGACTCTAGGTCCATTCACCTCACTACAAATAACTCAGTGTCATTTCTTTTTATGGCTGAGTAATAGTCTATTGTATACATGTGCCACATCTTCTTTACCCATTCATCTAGCCATGGATACTTAGGTTGCTTCCATGTCCTGGCTATTGTAAATAGAGGTGCAATGAACATTGTGGTATATGTCTGTTTTTGAATTATGGTTTCTTCAGGGTATATGCCAAGTAGTGGGATTGCTGGGTCATATGGTAGTTCTATTTTTAGTTTTTTAAGGAACCTCCATACTGTTCTCCATAGTGGCTGTATCAATTTACATTCCCACCAACAGTGCAGGAGGGTTCCCTTTTCTCCACACCCTCTCCAGCATTTATGGTTTGTAGGTTTTTTGATGATGGCCATTCTGACTGGTGTGAGGTCATACCTCATTGTGGTTTTGATTTGCATTTCTCTAATGATTAGTGATGTTGAGCATTCTTTCAAGTGTTTGTTGGCAATCTGTATACCTTCTCTGGAGAAATGTCTATTTAGGTCTTCCACCCATTTTTGGATTGGGTTGTAGTTTTTTTTTTGATATTGACCTGCATGAGCTGCTTGTATATTTTGGAGATTAATCCTTTGTCAGTTGCTTCATTTGCAAATATTTTCTCCCATTCTGAGGGCTGTATTTTCATCTTGTTTATGGTTTCCTTTGCTGTGCAGAAGCTTTTAAATTTCATTAGGTCCCATTTGTTTATTTTTGTTTTTATTTCCATTTCTCTAGGAGGTGGGTCAAAAAGGAACTTGCTGTGATTTATGTCATAGAGTGTTCTGCCTATGTTTTCCTCTAAGAGTTTTATTGTGTCTGGCCTTACATTTAGGTCTTTAATCCATTTTGAGTTTATTTTTGTGTATGGTGTGAGGAAGTGATCTAATTTCATTCTTTTACATTTAGCTGTCCAGTTTTCCCAGCACCACTTATCGAAGAGGCTGTCTTTTCTCCACTGTATATTCTTGCCTCCTTTATCAAAGATAAGGTGACCATATGTGCTTGGGTTTATCTCTGGGCTTTCTATCCTGTTCCATTGATCTATATTTCTGTTTTTGTGCCAGTACCATACTGTCTTGATTACTGTAGCTTTGCAGTATAGTCTGAAGTCAGGGAGCCTGATTCCTCCAGCTCCGTTTTTCTCTCTCAAGATTGCTTTGGCTATTCGGGGTCTTTTGTGTTTCCATACAAATTGTGAAATTTTTTGTTCTAGTTCTGTGAAAAATGCCATTGGTAGTTTGATAGTGATTGCATTGAATCTGCAGATTGCTTTGGGTAGTATAGTCATTTTCACAATGTTCATTCTTCCAGTCCAAGAACATGGTATATCTCTCCATCGGTTGGTATCATCTTTAATTTCTTTCATCAGTGTCTTATAGTTTTCTGCATACAGGTCTTTTGTCTCCTTAGGTAGGTTTATTCCTAGGTATTTTATTCTTTTTGTTGCAATGGTAAATGGGAGTGTTTCCTTAACTTCTCTTTCAGATTTTTCATAATTAGTGTATAGGAATGCAAGAGATTTCTGTGCATAAATTTTGTATCCTGCTACTTTACCAAATTCATTGATTAGCTCTAGTAGTTTTCTGGTAGCATCTTTAGGATTCTCTATGTACAGTATCATGTCATCTGCAAACAGTGACAGTTTACTTCTTCTTTTCTGATTTGGTTTCCTTTTATTTCTTTTTCTTCTCTGATTACCATGGCTAAAACTTCCAAAACTATGTTGAATAATATTGGTGAGAGTGGGCAACCTTGTCTTGTTCCTGATCTTAGTGGAAATGGTTTCAGTTTTTTACCATTGAGAACGATCTTGGCTGGTCATATATGGCCTTTATTATGTTGAGATAGGTTCCCTCTATGCCTACTTTCTGAAGAGTTTTTATCATAAATGGGTGTTGAATTTTGTCAAAAGCTTTTCCTGCATCTATTGAGATTATCATATCGTTTTTATCCTTCAATTTGTTAATATGGTGTATCACATTGATTGATTTGTGTATATTGAAGAATCCTTGCATTCCTGGGATGAACCCCTCTTGATCATTGTGTATGATCCTTTTAATGTGCTGTTGGATTCTGTTTGCTAATATTTTGTTGAGGATTTTTGCATCTATGTTCATCAGTGATATTGGCCTGTAGTTTTCTTTTTTTGTGACATCTTTGTCTGGTTTTGGCATCAGGGTGATGGTGGCTTCATAGAATGAGTTTGGGAGTGTTCCTCCCTCTGCTATATTTTGTAGGAGTTTGAGAAGGATGGTGGTAGCTCTCCTCTAAATGTTTGATAGAATTCACCTGTGAAGCCATCTGGTCCCAGACTTTTGTTTGTTGGAAGATTTTTAATCACAGTTTCAATTTCAGTGCCTGCGATTGGTCTGTTCATATTTTCTATTTCTTCTGGGTTCAGTCTTGGAAAGTTGTGCTTTTCTAAGAATTTGTCCATTTCTTCCAGGTTGTCCATTTTATTGGCATATAGTTACTTGTAGTAATCTCTCATGATCCTTTGTATTTCTGCAGTGTCAGTTGTTACTTCTCCTTTTTCATTTCTAATTCTGTTGATTTGAGTCTTCTTCCTTTTATTCTTGATGAGTCTGGTTAGTGGTTTATCAATTTTGTTTATCTTCTCAAAGAACCAGCTTTTAGTTCTACTGATCTTTGCTATTGTTTCCTTCATTTCTTTTTCATTTATTTTTGATCTGATCATTATGATTTCTTTCCTTCTGATAACTTTGGGTTTTTTGTTTTTGTTCTTCTTTCTCTAATTGCTTTAGGTGTAAGGTTAGGTTGTTTATTTGAGATTTTTCTTGTTTCTTGAGGTAGGATTGTATTGTTATAAACTTCCTTCTTAGAATGGCTTTTGCTGCATACCATAGGTTTTGGGTTGTCATGTTTTCATTGCCATTTGTTTCTAGGTATTTTTTGATTTCCTCTTTGATTTCTTCAGTGATCTCTTGGTTATTTAGTAGTGCATTGTTTAGCCTCCATGTGTTTGTATTTTTTACAGTTTTTTTTTCCCTGTAATTGATATCTAGTCTCATAGCATTGTGGTCGGAAAGATACTTGATATGATTTCAATTTTCTTAAATTTACTTGATTTGTGACCCAAGATATGATCTATCCTGGAGAATGTTCCATGAGCACTTAAGAAGAAAGTTTATTTTGTTGTTTTTGGATGGAATGTCCTATACATATCAATGAAGTCCATCCTGTTTAATGTGCCATTTAAAGCTTGTGTTTCCATATTTATTTTCATTTTGGATGATCTGTCCATTGGTGAAAGTGGCGTGTTAACATCCCCTACTATGATTGTTTCATTGTTGATTTCCCCTTTTATGGCTGTTAGCATTTGCCTTATATATTGTGGTGCTCCTATGTTGGGTGCATAAATTTTTACAATTGTTACTTCTTCTTCTTGGATTGATCCCTTGATCATTATGTAGTGTCCTTCTTTGTCTCTTGTATAGTCTTTATTTTAAAGTCTATTTTGTCTGTTATGAGAATTGCTACCCCTCTTTCTTTTGATTTCCATTTGCAGAGAATATCTTCTTCCATCCCTTCACTTTCAGTCTGTATGTGTCCCTAGGTCTGAAGTGGGTCTTTTGCAGACAGCATATATATGGGCCTTGTTTTTGTATCCATTCAGCTAGTGTATGTCTTTTGGTTGGAGTATTTAATCCATTTACGTTTAAGTTAATTATTGATATGTATGTTCCTATTACCATTTTCTTAATTGTTTTGGGTTTGTTATTGTAGGTCTTTTCCTTCTCTTGTGTTTCCTGCCTAGAGAAGTTCCTTTAGCATTTGTTGTAGAGCTGGTTTGGTGGTGCTGAATTCTCTTAAGTTTTGCTTGTCTGTAAAGATTTAAATTTCTCTGTTGAATCTGAATGAGATCCTTGCTGGATAGAGTAATCTTGCTGGTAAGTTTTTCCCTTTCATCACTTTAAATATGTCCTGCCACTCACTTCTGTCTTGTAGAGTTTCTGCTGAAAAATCAGCTGTTAACCTTACGTGGATTCCCTTGTGTATTATTTGTTGCTTTTCCCTTGCTGCTTTTAATATTTTTTCTTTGTCTTTAATTTTTGATAGTTTGATTAATATGTGTCTTGGCATGTTTCTCTTTGGATTTATCCTGTATGGGACTCTCTGCACTTCCTGGACTTGATTGTCTATTTCTTTTCCCATGTTAGGGAAGTTTTCAACTATAATCTCTTCAAATATTTTCTCAGACCCTTCCTTTTCCTCTTCTTGTATTTTGACCCCTATAATTCGAATGTTGGTGTGTTTAATGTTGTCCCAGAGGTCTCTAAGCCTGTCCTCAATTCTTTTCATTCTTTTTTTCTTTATTCTGCTCTGTCGCAGTTATTTCCACTATTTTATCTTCCAGGTCACTTATCCATTCTTCTGCCTCAGTTATTCTGTTATTGATTCTTTCTAGAGAATTTTAAATTTCATTTATTGTGTTGTTCATCATTGTTTGTTTGCTCTTTAATTCTTCTAGGTCCTTGTTAAACGTTTCTTGTATTTTCTCCATTCTATTTCCAAGATTTTGGATCATCTTTACTATCGTTATTCTGAATTCTTTTTTGGGTAGACTGCTTATTTCCTGTTCATTAGTTTGGTCTGTTGGGTTTTTTACCTTATTCCTTCATCTGCTGTGTGTTTCTCTGTCTTCTCATTTTGCTTGACTTACTGTGTTTGGGGTCTCCTTTTTGCAGGCTGCAGGTTCGTAGTTCCCATTGTTTTGGTGTCTTCCCCTAGTGGGTGATGTTGTTTCAGTGGGTTGTGTAGGCTTCCTGGTGGGGGGGACTAGTGCCTGTGTTCTGGTAGATGAGCCTGGATCTTGTCTTTCTGGTGGGCAGGACCACGTCCGGTGGTGTGTTTTGGGGTGTCTGTGAACTTATTATGATTTTAGGTAGCCTCTCTGCTTATGGGTGGGGTTGTGTTCCTCTCTTGCTAGTTGTTTGGCATGGGGTGTCCAGCACTGGAGCTTGCTGGCCACTGTGTGGAGCTGGGTCTCTGTGTTGAGATGGAGATCTCTGGGAGAGCTCTTGCTGATTGATGTTATGTGGGGGCGGGAGGTTTCTGGTGGACCAATGTCCTGGACTCGGCTCCCCCACCTTGGAGACTCAGGCCTGACACCCTGGCAGACCACCAAGACTCTGTCTGCCACATGGCTCAGAAGAAAAGGAAGTAAAAAAAGGAAGAAAAAAAATTTAAAAATATAGAAAAAAATAAAAATGTAATAAAAATAATAAAATAAAAAAAAAGAGAGCAACCATACCAATAAACAAATCCCCCAATGATAACAAGCACTAAAAACTAAACTAAGAGAAACATAAAAATCAGATACAAATCAGTCACAGACAGCAAACCCCAAGTCTACAGTTGCTCCCAAAATCCACTACCTCAATTTTGGTTTGATTTGTTGTCTCTTCAGGTATTCCACAGATGCAGAGCTCATCAAGTTGATTGCGGGGATTTAATCCACTGCTCCTGAGGCTGCACAGAGAAATTTCCCTTTCTCTTCTTTGTTCACATAGCTCCTGGGTTTTAGCTTTGGTTTAGGCCCCACCTCTGCATGTAGGTCGCCCTCAGGTGACTGTTCCCTGCCCAGACAGGAGGGGGTTAAAGCAACGGCTGATTAGGGCTCTCTTGCTCTTTCAGGCCGGGGAGAGGGAGGGATATGGTAGTCATAATTGGAATGCGGGGCAAGCCTGTGGTGGCAGAGACTTGTGTGGCATTGCAGCAGCCTGCATTGCACCAAGTGTTCTCCCAGGGATGTTGTCCCTGGATCTCGGGACCCTGGCAGTGTCGTGCTGCACAGGCTCTCGGTGGGGTGTGTGGGTAGTGACCTGTGCTTGCACACAGGATTCTTGGTGACAGAGGCAGCAGTGTTAGCATTTCATGCCCATCTCTGGGGTCCGAGCTGATAGCTGCAGCTCTTGCCCATCTCTGGAGCTTGTTTAGGTGGTGTTCTGAATACCCTCTCCTCGCGCACCCTGAAACCATGGCCTCTTGCCTCTTCAGCAGGTCCATACTTTTTCCCTGACTCCCTCCTGGCTAGTTGTTGGGCACTAGCCCCCTTCAGGCTGTCTTCACGCAGCCAACCCCAGTCCTTTCCCTGGGGTCTGACCTCCGAAGCCAGAGCCTCAGCTCCCAGCCCCCACCCGCCCCGGTGGGTGAACAGACAAGCCTCTCAGGCTGGTGAGTGCTGGTCGGCACCAATCCTCTGTGCGGGAATCTCTCCGCTTTGCCCGCTGCTCCCCTGTTGCTGCGCTCTCCTCTGTGGCTCTGAAGCTTGCCCCCGCGCCACCCCCCATCTCCCCCAGTGAAGGGGCTTCCTAGTGTGTGGAAACTTTTCCTCCTTCACAGCTGCCTCCCCAAGGTGCAGATCCCATCCTTATTCTTTTGTCTGTGTTTTTCCTTTTTTTCTTTTGCCCTACCCAGGTATGTGGGGGTTTTCATGCCTTTTGGGAAGTCTGAGGTCCTCTGCCAGCGTTCAGTAGGTGTTCCGTAGGAGTTGTTCCTCATGTAGTTTTTTATTTTAAAATAAATTTATTTATTTATTTATTTATTTTTGGCTGAGTTGGGTCTTTGTTGCTGCGCGTGGCTTTTTCTAGCTGTGGTGAGTGGGGGTTACTCTTCATTGCGGTGAGCGGGCTTCTCATTGCAGTGGCTTCTCCTGCTGCGGGAGCATGGGCTCTAGGCATGAGGGCTCAGTAATTGTGTCTTGAGGGCTCTAGAGTGCAGGCTCAGTAGTTGTGGTGCATGGGCTTAGTTGCTCTGTGGCATGTGGGATCTTCCTGGACCAGGGCTCGAACCCGTGTCCCCTGCATTGGCAGGCGGATTCTTAACCACTGTACCACCAGGGAAGCCCTGTAGATATATTTTTGATGTATTTGTGGGGAGGAAGGTGATCTCCACGTCTTACTCCTCCACCATCTTGAAGGTTCCTCTCTAGTGGGATACATTTTAAAGAGATGAAAAAGCATTTAGAGGTCTTCTAAGGCATATACTCTGAGAAAACAGAGGGAGAGATCTCTTTCCTCATTTTCAACAGGGAGAATGAAACTTCTTTTTAAAAAATTTTTATTTGACTCACCTGGAAACTCACAGTGTGACTGGATTTTCATAGCACACAGCCATACAGCCTAAAAACATATTTCAGGGTGCCTGATGATGACACTCCAGCAAGGAGAGACACACATGTGCAGACCTGGTGAACCTTGTGTGACATGTGTGTGATACTGACACATTTCAGCACAGCCTGGGGACACCTCACATACACCCTTGGGACCTAGTGTGACAGATGTGGGATGCTGTCATCATGTCAGATGTGACACGTGTGAGGTCTCCAGATTTTCTAGGCAATGTTACAAACTATCTACACCTTCTGTAACCTACCACCTAACTGCCATAACCATTAGCAATGACATCCTCTACCCCTACAAGAGCCACTGCCAACATTTGTTGATTTTTATTATATGCTAATTATTTTATATAGATTAATTGGTTTAATTCTTATTTAATCCTTGTTTATTATTACTTACTAACATTTTATTAATAGGGGGTAAGTAACCTATCCAAGCTCATCCCACTAGCAAAACCAATGTCTGCTTGCCCTCACTCTTTCTTTTTATGCCTCAATTCCTTTATCATCTAAATTCTGTGGTTGATTTGTTGTTGATTGCAGGCACATGTATGCTCTGTGTACCTACATGGATATTTTCCTCATCATATAGAAAGGCCCTTGCCTAAAATTCTTTGTATCCTCAGAGCCTAAAGACAGTGTCATATGATAGTGTCAAAGATGTTTAGTCATTATTCATTGCTGTTTATGTTGGTGTTTCAGAATGAAAAAACAATCAAAGGTTGGCGATTTAAATTATTTTGGAGCAACAGTCAGCTCTACCCACCACCAGAGCCTCTTAGATAGCCTCAACCACCAGAGAGCAGACAACAGAAGCAAGAAAAACTACAATCCTGCAGCCTGTGGTCCAAAAACCACAGTTACAGAAAGACAGAGAAGATGAAAAGGCAGAGGGCTATGTACCAGATGAAGGAACAAGAAAAAACCCCAGAAAAACAACTAAATGAAGTGGAGATAGGCAACCTTCCAGAAAAAGAATTCAGAATAATGATAGTGAAGATGATCCAGGACCTCGGAATAAGAATGGAGGCAAAGATTGAGAAGATGCAAGAAATGATTAACAAAGACCTAGAAGAATTAAAGAACAAACAAACAGAGATGACCAATACAATAACTGAAATGAAAACTACACTAGAAGGAATCAATAGCAGAATAACTGAGGCAGAAGAACGGATAAGTGACTTGGAAGACAGAATGGTGGAATTCACTGCTGCAGAACAGACTAAAGAAAAAAGAATGAAAAGAAATGAAGACAGCCTAAGAGACCTCTGGGACAACATTAAACGCAACAACATTCGCATTATAGGGGTCCCAGAAGGAGAAGAGAGAGAGAAAGGACCAGAGAAAATATTTGAAGAGATTATAGTCGAAAACTTCCCTAACATGGGAAAGGAAATAGCCACCCAAGTCCAGGAAGCGCAGAGAGTCCCATACAGAATAAACCCAAGGAGAAACACGCCGAGACACATAGTAATCAAAGTGGCAAAAATTAAAGACAAAGAAAAATTACTGAAAGCAGCAAGGGAAAAACGACAAATAACATACAAGGGAACTCCCATAAGGTTAACAGCTGATTTCTCAGCAGAAACTCTGCAAGCCAGAAGGGAGTGGCATGATATACTTAAAGTGATGAAAGGGAAGAACCTACAACCAAGATTACTCTACCCGGCAAGGATCTCATTCAGATTCGATGGAGAAATCAAAAGCTTTACAGACAAGCAAAAGCTAAGAGAATTCAGCACCATCAAACCAGCTCTACAACAAATGCTAAAGGAACTTCTCTAAGTGGGAAACACAAGAGAAGAAAAGGACCTACAAAAACAAACCCAAAACAATTAAGAAAATGGTCATAGGAACATACATATCGATAATTACCTTAAACGTGAATGGATTAAATGCCCCAACCAAAAGACATAGACTGGCTGAATGGATACAAAAACAAGACCCATATATATGCTGTCTACAAGAGACCCACTTCAGACCTAGGGACACATACACACTGAAAGTGAGGGGATGGAAAAAGATATTCCATGCAAATGGAAATCAAAAGAAAGCTGGAGTAGCTATACTCATATCAGATAAAATAGACTTTAAAATAAAGAAGGTTACAAGAGACAAGGAAGGACACTACATAATGATCCAGGGATCAATCCAAGAAGAAGATATAACAATTATAAATATATATGCACCCAACATAGGAGCACCTCAATACATAAGGCAACTGCTAACAGCTATAAAAGAGGAAATCGACAGTAACACAATAATAGTGGGGGACTTTAACACCTCACTTACACCAATGGACAGATCATCCAAAATGAAAATAAATAAGGAAACAGAAGCTTTAAATGATACAATAGACCAGATAGATTTAATTGATATATATAGGACATTCCATCCAAAAACGGCAGATTACACGTTCTTCTCAAGTGCACATGGAACATTCTCCAGGATAGATCACATCTTGGGTCACAAATCAAGCCTCAGTAAATTTAATAAAATTGAAATCATATCAAGCATCTTTTCTGACCACAACGCTATGAGATTAGAAATGAATTACAGGGAAAAAAACGTAAAAAAGACAAACACATGGAGGCTAAACAATACGTTACTAAATAACCAAGAGATCACTGAAGAAATCAAACAGGAAATAAAAAAATACCTAGAGACAAATGACAATGAAAACACGACGACCCAAAACCTATGGGATGCAGCAAAAGCGGTTCTAAGAGGGAAGTTTATAGCTATACAAGCCTACCTAAAGAAACAAGAAAAATCTAAAGTAAACAATCTAACCTTTCACCTAAAGAAACTAGAGAAAGAAGAACAAACAAAACCCAAAGTTAGCAGAAGGAAAGAAATCATAAAGATCAGAGCAGAAATAAATGAAATAGAAACAAAGAAAACAATAGCAAAGATCAATAAAACTAAAAGTTGGTTCTTTGAGAAGATAAACAAAATTGATAAGCCATTAGCCAGACTCATCAAGAAAAAGAGGGAGAGGACTCAAATCAATAAAATCAGAAATGAAAAAGGAGAAGTTACAACAGACACCGCAGAAATACAAAGCATCCTAAGAGACTACTACAAGCAACTTTATGCCAATAAAATGGACAACCTGGAAGAAATGGACAAATTCTTAGAAAGGTATAACCTTCCAAGACTGAATCAGGAAAAAACAGAAAATATGAACAGACCAATCACAAGTAATGAAATTGAAACTGTGATTAAAAATCTTCCAACAAACAAAAGTCCAGGACCAGATGGCTTCACAGGTGAATTCTATCAAACATTTAGAGAAGAGCTAACACCCATCCTTCTCAAACTCTTCCAAAAAATTGCAGAAGAAGGAACACTCCCAAACTCATTCTATGAGGCCACCATCACCCTGATACCAGAACCAGACAAAGACACTACAAAAAAAGAAAATTACAGACCAATATCACTGATGAATATAGATGCAAAAATCCTCCACAAAATACTAGCAAACAGAATCCCACAACACATTAAAAGGATCATACACCACGATCAAGTGGGATTTATCCCAGGGATGCAAGGATTCTTCAATATACGCAAATCAGTCAATGTGATACACCATATTAACAAATTGAAGAATAAAAACCATATGATCATCTCAATAGATGCAGAAAAAGCTTTTGACAAAATTCAACACCCATTTCTGATAAAAACTCTCCAGAAAGTGGGCATAGAGGGAACCTACCTCAACATAATAAAGGCCATATATGCCAAACCCACAGCAAACATCATTCTCAATGGTGAAAAACTGAAAGCATTTCCTCTAAGATCAGGAACGAGACAAGGATGTCCACTCTCACCACTATTATTCAACATAGTTCTGGAAGTCCTAGCCACGGCAATCAGAGAAGAAAAAGAAATAAAAGGAATACAAATTGGAAAAGAAGAAGTAAAACTGTCACTGTTTGTGGATGACATGATACTATACATAGAGAATCCTAAAACTGCCACCAGAAAACTGCTAGAGCTAATTAATGAATATGGTAAAGTTGCAGGTTACAAAATGAATGCACAGAAATCTCTTGCATTCCTATACACTAATGATGAAAAATCTGAAAGAGAAATTATGGAAACACTCCCATTTACCATTGCAACAAAAAGAATAAAATACCTAGGAATAAACCTACCTAGGGAGACAAAAGACCTGTATGCAGAAAACTATAAGACACTGATGAAAGAAATTAAAGATGATACCAACAGATGGAGAGATATACCATGTTCTTGGATTGGAAGAATCAACATTGTGAAAATGAGTATACTACCCAAAGCAATCTACAGATTCAATGCAATCCCTATCAAATTACCAATGGCATTTTTTACGGAGCTAGAACAAATCATCTTAAAATTTGTATGGAGACACAAAAGACCCCGAATAGCCAAAGCAGTCTTGAGGCAAAAAAATGGAGCTGGAGGAATCAGACTCCCTGACTTCAGACTATACTACAAAGCTACAGTAATCAAGACAATATGGTACTGGCACAAAAACAGAAACATAGATCAATGGAACAAGATAGAAAGCCCAGAGATTAACCCACGCACCTATGGTCAACTAATCTATGACAAAGGAGGCAAAGATATACAATGGAGAAAAGACAGTCTCTTCACTAAGTGGTGCTGGGAAAACTGGACAGCTACATGTAAAAGAATGAAATTAGAATACTCCCTAACACCATACACAAAAATAAACTCAAAATGGATTAGAGACCTAAATATAAGACTGGACACTATAAAACTCTTAGAGGAAAACATAGGAAGAACACTCTTTGACATAAATCACAGCAAGATCTTTTTTGATCCACCTCCTAGAGTAATGGAAATTAAAACAAAAATAAACAAGTGGGACCTAATGAAACTTCAAAGCTTTTGCACAGCAAAGGAAACCATAAACAAGACGAAAAGACAACCCTCAGAATGGGAGAAAATATTTGCAAATGAATCAACGGACAAAGGATTAATCTCCAAAATATATAAACAGCTCATTCAGCTCAATATCAAAGAAACAAACACCCCAATCCAAAAATGGGCAGAAGACCTAAATAGACATTTCTCCAAAGAAGACATACAGACGGCCACGAAGCACATGAAAAGATGCTCAACATCACTAATTATTAGAGAAATGCAAATCAAAACTACAATGAGGTATCACCTCACTCCTGTTAGAATGGGCATCATCAGAAAATCTACAAACAACAAATGCTGGAGAGGGTGTGGAGAAAAGGGAACCCTCTTGCACTGTTGGTGGGAATGTAAATTGATACAGCCACTATGGAGAACAATATGGAGGTTCCTTAAAAAACAAAAAATAGAATTACCATATGACCCAGCAATCCCACTACTGGGCATATACCCAGAGAAAACCGTAATTCAAAAGGACACATGCACCCGAATGTTCATTGCAGCACTATTTACAATAGCCAGGTCATGGAAGCAACCTAAATGCCCATCAACAGACGAATGGATAAAGAAGTTGTGGTACATATATACAATGGAATATTACTCAGCCATAAAAAGGAACGAAATTGAGTCATTTGTTGAGACGTGGATGGATCTAGAGACTGTCATACAGAGTGAAGTAAGTCAGAAAGAGAAAAACAAATATCGTATATTAATGCATGTATGTGGAACCTAGAAAAATGGTACAGATGAGCCAGTTTGCAGGGCAGAAGTTGAGACACAGATGTAGAGAATGGACATATGGACACCAAGGGGGGAAAACTGCGGTGAGGTGGGGATGGTGGTGTGCTGAATTGGGCGATTGGGATTGACATGTATACACTGATGTGTATAAAACTGATGCCTAATAAGAACCTGCAGTATAAAAAAACAAACAAAGCAACTAATACTAAACTTTCATTGGGTTATTTGTATGGAAATATGTTAATATAAATGTTTCAGACATTACATGAAATTTCTAAAAATCTTATATTTGTATTTGTATGGAAATATGTTAATATAAATGTTTCAGATATTACAGGAAACTTCTAAAAATCTTATATGTTCTGGTATAATGTTATAAGTAATAATCCTAGTTATTACTTTAAAATGTATATCTCAGAAATAACTAATTTTCTTGTCAACTGCATTATTATGAACTTTCATCAAATCTTTAACCATGGTCATTTTTAAGTCTTCTGTCATTTACAGACAGTTCTGGGTGTACTCTGATGATTTTGCAAATATGTTCCTATAAAAGGGTTTCATCTTCAAGAAATTCATGGAAAAGACTCTGACAAGTACAGGTTTCTGGTAACTGACTGTACTGCTGAACTGAATGAATAAGCATTTTCAGAACTCTAATGAAAAACTGATGAACTCATAAAAGTGCTAACAAATGATCAAGATGAAAAAAAATTAGTTACATGGGACTGAGTGAACTGATGAGGATGAGTATAATTTTTGTGACTTTCTGTCTGAATTAAAAAAAAAAAAATCCCACAAGGACTCAGAGGCAAAGAATATACAAATCAATTTTCACTGCAAAGTAAAGGAGCTGTTACAGTGGAGGATTACTGAACTGAATGTTAATATTATGACATAGTATGAGTGTGTTTCATGTTTGGTAATTGCAATCATTGTTGCTTTTGTTGTGGTCATCCATGTACAATGCTTGGTGTCAGTCTATTTATCTCTTGTAAAAATAAAATACAGTGTGTGTGTGTGGGAAAAAAAAAAAAGCCAAATGGGCAGTACTACATTGAAGGATTTTTATGTGTGTTATAGTAGTTAGAAATCATGCCTTGATTGACTTTGTATGAATAGGATCTTGTTCTGTGTCTCCCTCATAATTGGTTCTCATTAAAAGCTGATTGCTGAATGATAAAAAAATAAATAAATAAATAAATAAATAAATAATTTTGTTCCACCTGAATTTTTTTAATAGAAAGATCTATATGATAATAATGAAGAAAATTCTTAGAACATAACTATCCCAGAATGCTTTTCTCTTTACAGTTGCTTCTGTAGGTAATATACATTTTACCCTAAGCTATTTTGATTTCATTGTGATACTAATGAATATGTAAGTACTAAAAGGGGAAATATATACCATATTCATTTTAGATCTACATGAGTAAAATAAACTGTCCCAACCAAACAGGAATGTATGGCTATCTCTGCTCCCTTGTTGGTTTTAGCTGCATCTTCATGACATTCTATACTATTATTCCTCCTCTTGGATGCAGTATACCCAATGGTTAAGGCCACGGGCCCTGAAGTCAGGCCACCAGAATTCACATCTCAGCTCGTCCCCTACTCATGTTGAGCTGTGTGACTTTGGTTGAGTCCCACAAACTGTCTAGGCTTCAGTGTCTTCATCTGTTTAATGCAGGTAATGATGGTGTTTCCTTAATGATATTTTACTGTGAAGAAAAAAAATTAAATAATACATGCCGAATTCTTAGCACAGAACCTGGCACATAATTAAGATTCATTAAATATTTACTATTATTATCTTTTTTCAAATAGGACTACAATTATGTTCATAGTTCTCTCTCTCCTAATAGACTGAACTCTTTAGGGTGGAGACCATGTATTATTTATTCACCTTTGTATTCTTAATTTACAGCCCAGTGCCTAGTATACAAAGAATTTTTTAAAAATGACTAAAAATGCAGAAAAGATGAAAGGTGACTTAGAGATTTAAAAAAATTTCCCCACTCCACTTTTTACATATGAAAGAAGAAAGTTAAGTGTATTTCTTGAGTCACAGAGAGAGAGAATCAGAATCTAGTTCTCTCGGTTATCTGGCTATTTATGCAAAGGTGTCCAATTTGATCCTGGTGAGAATAAATAGATATCTATATACTATTAGGTAAATACTGAAGTAATTAGAAGAATCTGTTTCTCAAAATCTGAAACAAGTGCAAACCTTTATTCAGTTACTACTTAGGAGCACTAATATTTTTAGATAAAATTAAATAGCAACTTTTTTTCTTTGCTTAGCGCTGTTTTGCTTATAAACTTACAATCATACACAGAGCTAAAAATTAAAATAAAACTTAGTATCCCCAGAATTGTTCAAAATATAAGGATGGTTAGAATAGGCCAAGATAAAAAAGTCAGAAAGGCTTATCTTGTTACACATTTTTCTTTAAACTTGAGCAATTTAAAATATTTTCAAGAGAATTAATAATTTATTGCTCTTAAACATAAGAAAACAAATGTAATTAGAGTCACAGCACTGCCTAATCCAGAACAATATGAATCAGTTGCTCAATACTATTATTAGTCAGGGTACCAAGAAGCGAAAAAGGGCAATAGAACTTGGTGAAATGACCCAGAAGATGGGAACTCCTATTGCACATTTAAATTAAACAGATGCAAACACATGCATGCACACGTGTACACGCTAGTTTACTTCATCCAAAAGTAGACTTTGTATACTTAAAAACTGGATTTTTTTGGGCAGTTATCTTAATTAAGTTTTTCATGAGTCCTTTAGGGAACCATCATTCCCTGGATTTGTGGATTAATGATGGGGCCATCAGCAGAAGTGCTTGTAGTTAATATAAAAGTTTTAACAACAGGAGAACGAGTTCCTCAATAATCCAAAACAAATGTTTAGTTTTACATTTGGCTCATTTCTGAGTAAGCTGTTATTTTATATTGTGTTCCAACACATAGAAAAATGGAATTAGAGTTGGCCTTACAAGCAGGTGAAACAGGTGACAGCACTGCATAGATATTTGTTGCCCTACCTGACTCATTCCCTCTCAAGTGAATTGCAGGCCCTTGACAAACATTTATGGTATATTTATTGTAATCCCCTTTATGACCCATATCCCTTGGTAGCCTCTCAACTCCTTAGGAGAAGGAACCAGGTCTTATTCATTGTTTACCCCAGTGGTTGGTGCAGAACTGGGCACATATTTGCTGGCATTCAGAATATCTGTGATGGAAAGAGTGAGGGAGTGAAATTCCATTGAGAGCATCATGTTAGGAGATACAGGAGCTACAATGATGACTAAGATACAGTAAGAAGTTCTTCCCTGGGTCCTTACTTCTTTGTTTTCAAGACTTTCTGTAAAAATTCAATGCGAATTTCTTATCATGGATATCAGTTGATAACACTGAGCAAGACAGATTTCTAAGATGGGGTACAAGAGGAAATAAACCAGAAAATGGAACACAAGTGATTCGAAGTTTTATGGGTTATTCTCAAATTTCAATGAGTATTCTCTTATGAAATATTATTTCATTTTCATTAAAAAATTACTCATCAAAATCAATGAATTTGAAATTCAAACAGGTATATTAAATAAATACTAAGGGATTATTAGAGCAGTTCAGTTTTACTACTTAATGGCTACATAAATTTTATGGAAATGAATTGGTTTAAAATGTGATCTCCAATCTGATGGAATAGTTTATTTGATTTGAGTCCTATGGAGTACTTAGATAAAATCATGTTGTATGATAAATTGGAATATATGTAATTTTTGTGTTCATTAATGTATATGCTATAGAGATCAGTTATTAAATATGTATGCATACTAGTATTTTTCATATTGTATTTAATTTGCAGAATTGATGTTTCAATTATTTTACCACTGTCAAAGGGAAAAGGAAAGCAAAATCAGTAAAACTGATAAAAACACATAGATATTATGATAAAGAATAATTTTTCATTTAGAAAAAGACATTTTATAATCAGGGCTATTCTTCAAAGCCAGTAAAAGAGATATATTTTTAAATTTGTGAAAACTTCTTAGATGTAGATCCTTGCAGATATTCTGCCATTGCTGTTTTGTGATAAATAGGATTAAATGATCTAGCCTTTAAAAAAGATTGTTAAACAAAAGGAGTATTTTATACTAAAATGTTTTGAGTAGTCTGCGTTTGCTAATTTTAGTTTATAATTTATTAAGTCTTCTTAATGAATTTCAAGTTACTGCTTTAATGCATTTCACAACAAATGATTTTGCCATAAGTCTATAATAATCTGTTATTTTAATTATAATCTCTAACTGATGTGTGAAAGTAGAACATTTTCTATGACATTGGATAAAAGTATACAGTTTTTTAAAATGTAGGCTTTGAAGTGAAAACACATTTTAGATGGTGATTTAGAAGGCAAACACCACACACTGATAAAACAACTCCAGATTAAAAAAAACAAAAACTCATTTTTTCTTAGCTAAACACTCTCAATTTGCTGTTAAATCAAGTTATTCAACAAGTATTTATTGACTACTGTGTGCCCTTAATATTCACACTATTAATCAATCTCCAATAACATTTACTGAGTGTGTACTGTGTGTAGATTACTGTACTAAAGGGAGCTAGTAGTTTGAAATGATTAATAGTTTGTTTATTTGCAGTTAAGCCAGGCTCTGCTCTGTGTTGTTTGGGGCTTGATGGTTCACTGAGGGAAGCTGCAGTATGTTCAGAGAAAAAGGTTGCTTCAAGGTTATCTGAAGCAAGGAAATAGCTTTGGAATGAAGAAAAATTTCTACATTTTAAGCCAAATACTGGGGAAGATATCTTCTGCATTTTTCTCTAGAATTCTTCACTCTACCTCGCATATGCCTACTGTGTACCATATATACATATGCAATGTATTATATGAGTAAAAAAATCAATAAAACATAACATCCGGGCTTCCCTGGTGACGCAGTGGTTGAGAATCTGCCTGCCAATGAAGGGAACACGGGTTCGAGCCCTGGTCTGGGAGGATCCCACATGCCGTGGAGCAACTAGGCACGTGAGCCACAATTGCTGAGCCTGCGCGTCTGGAGCCTGTGCTCCGCAACAGGAGAGGCCGTGATAATGAGAGGCCTACTCACCGTGATGAAGAGAGGCCCCCACTTGCCGCAACTAGAGAAAGCCCTCGCACAGAAACGAAGACCCAACACAACCATAAATAAATAAATAAATAAATAAATAAATAAACAAACCCAAAGTTTAAAAAAAAAAGAAAACTAACCCTACCTAAAAACAACAACAAAAAAACAAAAACAAACAAAAAAATAGCATCCGTATACAAAATGCATTTATTACTTATCTTCCATTGGGATAATTCATACCTTACAGTATGAATGGTTTTACCATTTCTTCAGGAAAGTAAGAACTTTGTAGGATAAGACCCCAAACAAGGAAAGTCTTGAAAGGAGAGAAGAGGATTTGGGAAAGATGGGAGAGTAGAGATTGTCTGGATGAGGCAGCAGGAACAGCCTTGAGCACGCTGGAAATGCAGGAAGATCTCACAAGGGATAGCAGGCTCTCAGGGAGCATCTCCAGATTAATTAAACCAATCTCAGAAATCATCTGTAAGTGGATATTAAACATAATACCTTAAACCATCCTTTTTCAACTCCATCAAAATTCAGTTTCTGTCGTTAAGTGACTCACGCTGAAATAACTAGACCTGGGGCTATAGCTTTAAACATATTGTTCAAGGATAATTTTGAATTACAAGCAGAAAAACTGAAGAAGAGATGCATTTAGGAAATGGTTTATTTAAGAATTTAAGAATCTGGGACTTCCCTGGTGGCACAGTGGTTAAGAATCCGCCTGTCAATGCAGGGGACATAGGTTCGAGCCCTGGTCTGAGAAGATCCCACATGTCACAGAGCAACTAAGCCTATGTGCCACAACTACTTTGCCCATATGCCACAGCTACTGAAGCCCGTGCTCCGCAACAAGAGAAGCCACCTCAGTGAGAAGCCTGCACACCGCAACAAAGAGTAGCCCCTGCTTGCCGCAACTAGAGAAAGCCCACGTGCAGCAATGAAGATGCAATGCAGCCAAAAATAAACAAGAAAAAAAAAAAAGAATTTAAGAATCTAAGTTTTAAAAATTGAATCTACACACACAAACTTCCATGGAGAATCAAAACAACATTTTTGGGATAATTAAATGCAAATAAACAACAATATTAAAAAACTTCCACTACAATTCTTTAGTTAGTCAAATGATCAACATTGAAGGGTTTTTTTTTTTTCAGGAGAATATGATTTTTTTAAAATAAAAGCTGTAAGATTTAAAAATTCTACTTTTAAAAATAATGCAGATAGCACACATTCGTCATACAAAATTAACAGATATAAATGTACAGAAAAGAAGAAAAAATTTAAAAAGAAGCTTTAATAATTCTTTAAGTGCTGGGAAGCCATTGTTAATATTTTGATGTGTTTATGTACTTATTTCTATGTGTGCATATAGACAAAAGTAGATGATGCAGATTTTCCCTCAGTCAGAGAAATGAAGAGGAGGGGAATGGTTGGGCAATGTAGAGGGGGACAGTTTATCCCACATATAACCCACCCATAAGAGCAATTCCACTAGAAGGTTCTGAAGAGAGAGATCCTTAATACAGTGGGGGGAGAAAAGCAACGATTCCACCCTTGGTTTCAACCTTCCATTCTTCCCATGGTTCCAGGGCTGGATATTTCTAGCTGTCAGATATTTGTTTCTTCAGAAGAATGTGACTTATGGTGGATTAATATAGGGGACACCCTCTGGATCATGGTTTTCTGCTGCTGGACCCTCATATTTTTTGCATGTGTTGGGAAATGAGGAATCTGAAAAAGGAAGATGTGCATGGAATAGCTTCTTGTTGTGGACCAGTTTACCTCTCGTAAAAGTTGACCAACTCAGCTCTTAACATCAAAAGCAGGGGCTTAATCTTCCCTGGCTAATTTCCCAAAGGATTTTTGGGACAGATGATGAGGGATGTAGAAAGTATCCTTCCATCCTTTTCCACATGGTCTCTGTTTATGAATTAATAAAAATAACAGGAACAAACATTCATGAGCCTTTCCATGTTCTAGGCTCTATACTCATTAACTCACTTGGTTCTAACAACAGTTGATGAGGGTGGTTGTATTTGTTTGTTAGGGTTGCTGTAATAAAATACCACAGATCAAGTGACTTGAAAAACAGAAATTTATTTCTCACACTTCTGGAACCAAGATCAAGGTGTCAGCAGGGCTGGTTTCTCCTGAGACCTCTCTCCTTGACTCGGAGATGGCTGACTTCTCACTGTGTGCTCACATGACCTTTTGTCTGAATGTTCATCCCTGGGATCACTTCTTCTTCTTCTCTTTTTAAAATTGAAGTATAGCTGACTTACAAAGTTATATTAGTCTCAGGTGTACAACATAGCAATTCAATATTTTTATAGATTATACTTCATTTAAAGTTATTACAAAATAATGGATACTGTACTGTACAATTTATCCATGTTACTTATCTATTTTATACATAGTAGTTTGTATCTCTTAATCTCATAACCCTATCTTGCCTCTGCTCGCTTCCCTCTCCCCACTGGTGACCACAAATTTGTTCTCTATATCTGTGAGTCTGTTTCTGTTTTATTATATACATTCGTTTGTTTTATTTTTTAGATTCCACATATAAGAGATAACAGAGTATTTGTCTTTCTCTGTCTGACTTATATCACTAAGCATAGTACCCTCTAGGTCCATCCATGTTCATGCAAATGGCAGAATTTCATTCTTTTTTATGGCTGAGTAATATTCCATTGTATATATACCATATCTTCTTTATCCGTTCATCTGTTGATGGACACTTAGGTTGCTTCCACATCTTGGCTATTGTAAATAATGCTGCTATGAACGTTGGGGTGCATGTATCTTTTTGAATTAGTGTTTTCATTTTCTTTGGATATATATACCCAGTGGTGGAATTGCTGGATCATATGGTAGTTTTATTTTCAGTTTTAGCCATTTTTACTGTTTTCCATAGTGGCCACATCAATTTACAATCACACCAACAGTGTACTAGGGTTCCCTTTTCTCCATGTCCTTGACAACATTTGTTGTTTGTAAACTTTTTGATGATAGCCATTTTGACAGGTGTGAGGTGATATCTCATTGTGGTTTTAATGTACATTTCTCTGATGGTTAGCGATGTTAAGCATTTTTTCATGTGCCTATTGGCCATTTGTATATCTTTGGAAAAACTTCTATTCAGGTCGTCTGCCTATTTTAAAATTAGGTTGTTTGTTTTTTGGTGTTGAGTTGTATGAGTTGTTTATATATTTTGGATATTAACCCCTTATCAGTCATATCATTTGCAAATATTTTCTCCCATTCAGTGGGTTGTCTTTTTGTTTTGTTGATGGTTTCCTTTGCTTTGCAAAAGCTTTTAGTTTAATTAAGTCCCATTTGTTTACTTTTGCTTTTGTTTCTTTTGCCTTAGAAGACAGATCCAAAAAAATATTGGACAATTTATGCCAAAGAGCATTCTGCTTATGCTCTCTTCTCAGATTTTACATTTAGGTCTTTAATCCCTTTTGACTTTATTTTTATATATTGTGTGAGGGAATGTTCTAATCTCATTCTTTTACATGTAGCTGTCCAGTTTTCCCAGCACTGCTTATTGAAGAGACTCTTTTTTTCCATTGTATATTCTTGCCTCCTTTGTCATAAGTGCATGGTTTTGTTTCCGGGCTCTCTATTCTGTTCCATTGATCTATGTGTTTGTTTTTATGCCAGTGCCATGCTGTTTTGATTACTATAGCTTTGTAGTATAGTCTGAAGTCAGGAGGGTGATACCTCCAGCTTTGTTCTTTTTTCTCAAGATTGCTTTGGTAATTTGGGGTCTTTTGTGGTTCCATATATATTTTAGGGTTATTTGTTTTAGTTTTGTGAAAAATGTTGAAAGTATTTTGATAGGGATTACATTAAATCTGTTGATTACTTTGCATAGTATGGACATTTTAACAATATTAATTCTTCCAATCCAAGAGCATGGTATATCTTTCCATTTCTTTGCATTATTTTCAAATACCTTCAACAGTGTGTTATATTTTTCAGCATATAGGTCTTTCATCTCCTATTTTCTTGCTTTCTCTTTCTGATAGTTCATTGTTAATGTAGAGAAAAGCAACAGATTTCTGTATATTAATCTTGCATCCTGCAATTTTACTGATTTTATTTATTAGTTCTAATAGTTTTTTGGTGGAGACTTTAAGGTTTTCTGTATATAGTATTATCATGTCATCTGCAAATAGTGACATTTATACTTCTTCCCTTCCAATTTGGATGCCTTTTATTTCTTTTTCTTGTCAGATTGCTAGAACTTCCAATACTATGTTAAATAGAAGTGGCAAGAATGGGCATTCTTGTCTTGCTCCTGATTTTAGAGGAAAGGCTTTCAGCTTTTCACTGTTGAGTGTGATGTTAGTTGTGGGTTTGTCATAAATGGCTTTTATTATATTGAGATATGTTCCCTCTATACCAAGTTTGATCCATCATAAAAGGATGTTGAATTTTTTCAAATGCTTTTTTATGCTTCTATTGGTGTTATCATGTAATTTTTATTCTTCCTTTTGTTAATGTGGTGTATTACACTGATTTGTAAATATTGAACCATTCTTGCATCTCTGAGATAAATACCACTTGATCAGGGTGAATGATCCTTTTTTAAAAAAAAATTCATCCTTTTTTATATACTATTGAATTTGGCTTGCTAATATTTTGTTGAGGATTTTTGCATCTATGTTCATCAGACCGCATGTAATTTTCTTTTTTTTCTGCAGTTTCTTTGCTGGTTTTTGTATCTGGGTAATGGTGGCCTCATAGAATGAATTTGGGAGTGTTCCACCCTCTTCAGTTGTTTAAGAATAGCTTAAGAAGGATAGGTATTAGCTCTGTTTTATATGTTGCGTAGAAGTCCCCTGTGATGCTGTCTGGTCCTGGACTTTTGTTTGCTGGGAGGTTTTTTTTAAATTACTAATTCAATTTTACTACTAGTGATCTGTTTGTTCAGTCTGTCTGTTTTCTCCTGATTCAGTCTTGGAAGGTTGTATATTTCTAGAAATTTGTCCATTTCTTCTAGGTTTTCCAATTTGTTGGCATGTAACTGTTCACAGTATTCTCTTATGTTTTTTTGTATCTCTGTGATATCAGTTGTTATTTCTCCTCTTTCATTTCTTATTTTGTTTATTTGGGTCCTTTCTCTTTTCTTCTTGTTGAGCTTGGCAAAAGGTTTATCATTTTTGTTTATCTTTTCAAAAAACCAGCTCTTGGATTTATTTATTTATTTATTTATTTATTTATTTATTTATTTATTTATTTATGGCTGTGTTGGATCTTCATTTCTGTGCGAGGGCTTTCTCTAGTTGTGGCAAGCGGGGGCCACTCTTCATCGCGGTGCGTGGGCCTGTCATTATTGCAGCCTCTGTTGTTGCGGAGCACAGGCTCCAGATGTGCAGGCTCAGTAATTGTGGCTCACGGGCCCATTTGCTCTGCGGCATGTGGGATCTTCCCGGACCAGGGCTCAAACCCGTGTCCCCTGCATTGGCAGGCAGATTCTCAACCACTGCGCCACCAGGGAAGCCCTGGATTTATTGATCTTGTCTATTTTTTGTCTCTATTTATTTCCTCTCTGATCTTTAGTATTTCCTTCATTCTGTTGAATTTGGGTTTTGTTTGTTCTTTTTCTAATTCCTTTAGATGGTAGGTTAGGTGGCATGTTTGAGATTTGTCTTTTTTTTTTTTCAGGAAGGCCTGTAATCGATTTTGGAAAGTTATGTTTCTGTTTTCATTTGTCTCGAAGTATTTTCTGATTTTCTCTTTGATTTCTTCATTTTTAGCAGCATGTTATTTACTTTCCATGTGTTTGTGCTTTTACCATTTTTCTTCCTGTAATTGATTCCTGGTTTCTTACTGTTGTGGTGGGAAAAAAGGCTTAATATAATTTCTATCCTCTTAAATTTGTTGAGATTTGTTTTGTGGCCTAGTATGTGATCTATCCTGGAGAAGGTTCCATGTGCACTTGAAAAGAATGTGTATTCTCCTGTTTTGGGGTGGAATGTCCTGCAGATATCTATTAAGTCCAACTAGCCTCTTTTATCATTTAAGCCCAGTGTTTTCTTATTGATTTTCTGTCTGGATGATCTGTCCATTGATGTAAGTGGGATGTTAAAGTCCCCTACTATTATTGTAGTATCATCAGCTTCTCCCTTTATACCTGTTAATATTTGCTTTATATATTTCAGTGCTCCGTATTAAATGCATATATGTTAATAAGTGCAATATCCTCTTCTTGTATTGTTCCTTATGAATCTCTTCTTCTTATAAGGACACCAGTCCTATTGGATGAGGTCGCCACCTGTATGACCTCATTTAACCTTAATTACTTCTTTAAAGACACTATCTTCAAGTACAGTCATATTGGGGTTATGGCTTCAACCTATGATTTTTTTTTTAGGGGGGGTCACAATTCAGTCCCCAGTAGTGATACTATTGTTCCCATTTTATAGAAAAGAAAATTTTATAGATGTTAATTTACCAGGTTCACCTAGCTTGGTAATGATGAAATGCAATCCACCTTTGTGTGATCTGGACTGCATATTTTTGACCACTCTGTGATACTGCCATGAGAGGCAATTTAGGTACATTTTCCTCTGTGTAGCTCCATTCTACACTCTAACTACTTAATTCAAGATTTTGGCATTAGGCTGTCTTTCAGTTTTAGTTTTCAAGGTTGTTTTAAATTTTATCACTCTTTTCTGTCTCCGGAGCATTTTCATGAGAAGATGAGAGAAATTGCATTAGTGACTAGTAAATGATTTGGAGCCATTTGGACTAGCTAACTCCTGATCTCAACTATATTTTGTATGGTTAGAAATAATTGACTCTGGAATGGTATCAATTCTATAGCTTTTCTTATCAAATTATAGTTAGGTATATTCTGCCCCTAATAAAATACCTGCTTATTAACTGTTTCCTATTGATTATAGACAGAAAAATTAAGAAAACAAGGCATCAGAGATTCAGTTGTCAGAAAGGGTAGAAGGTTTCAGATTTGGGCACTAGTTCGGAGTTGGGCAAGCAACAGTGACTGGTCCTGGGTCTTAAGAGGTTGGGGTTAAGGTAGTGAAATTTCTACTGTTTAATATCAAGTTTTCCAGAGTTCATAGAAGGCCTAAGGCATTAGTTAATATACATGTGGTTCTAATTGTTGAAAGAAAAAGGATGCAGAAACTGGGATCTATTAAGTGTTCGGTTAAAATCAGCTGGGAAATGTTAGCTTGCATCAAAGGAAAAAATTAGCACACACTGGCCAAAATAATAGAAAACTTACTAAAAATTGAGAAACCCAGCAGTAATAATGGACTTCAAGCAAAGTTTGATCAGGACAGTTGTAATGCAGTTATTTTGGTTCTACTCTCCTTTGTGTATCTGCTTCTTCCTCAGGTTGCTTTTCTCATGGTAGTAAAGCGGCATCAACAATTCCAGTTATTGTACTTGTACATCACATACTTCTGAGAAATAGAGATTATCTGTATACCAGAATTTGCAGCATAAGATCTGAGATTTTCTCTGATCGTATTAGCCTAGATCACATGCTCATGAATGAGCCAATAATAGTGCTCAGAGTGTGGAATGCAATGATTAGCTTACACTAGGTTTTTGTACTCCATTTATGGGGCTGACAGTAAATCCAGCTTTTCTAGAACTACATGGATGTAACATCATGGATGAGGGGTAGAATGGTTGTTAGGATGGCAACCAAATGTCTATTATATTCAGAAACATTCTTTTTAGTGGACCCAAACCAAAATGTAAAAACTAAAGGGATTCCTTGAGAATAAATTATGTTTACCATCATTTATTTATTCATTTATTCACAATTTTCATAAAAATTAATTGAGTGCCTATTATGTACTTGGACCCTGGCTGGAATTCAGAGATTAAAGAGCTCCCCCTTCTAATGAGGGGGGGCAGACAAATAACAAGACAATATTAATTCATTATGGTAAGAGTAATTAAAAGTAAAATGGAAATGGGGCTGGAAGAAGTTGCTGCTACAGGCGGCCGGCATTAGAAAGACCAGATTGTTATTTGTCAGGAGAGGAAAGAGAAAGGAGACACTGGAATTCCTGTAACGACCAGGCATGTGGCTGACAGGGTCTTGGTGCTCTGGACAGGTGTCAGGCCTGAGCATCTGAGGTGGGAGAGCCGAATTCAGGACATTGGACCACTAGAGACCTCCCAGTCCCATGTAATATCAATCAGCGAAAACTCTCCCAGAGATCTCTGTCTCAAAACCAAGACCCAGCTCCACTCAATGACCAGCAAGCTCCAGTGCTGGACACCCCATCCCAAACAACTAGCAAGAGAGGAACACAACCCCACCCACAAGCATAGCGGCTGCCTAAAATCATAATAAGGTCACAGACACCCCAAAACACCCCACCGGATGTGCTCCTGCCCACCAGAAAGACAAGATCCAGCCAGATCCACAAGTACACAGGCACCAGTCCCCTCCACCAGGAAGCCTACACAAGCCACTGAAACAACCTTGCCCACTGGGGGCAGAATCCAAAAACAATGGGAATTACGAACCTGCAGCCTGTGAAAAGGAGACCCCAAACACAGTTAGTTAAGCAAAGTGAGAAGACAGAGAAATATGCAGCAGATGAAGGAGCAAGGTAAAAATCCACCACACCAAACTAATGAAGAGGAAACAAGCAGTCTACCTGAAAGAATTCAGAGTAATGATGCTAAAGATGATCCAAAATCTTGGAAAAAGAATGGAGAAAATACAAGAAACGTTTAACAAGGACCTAGAAGAACTAAAGAACAAACAAACAAAGATGCACAACACAATATATGAAATTAAAAATTCTCTAGAAGGAATCAATAGCAGAATAACTGAGGCATAAGAACGGATAAGTGACCTGGAAGATAAAATAGTGGAAATAACTACCACAGAGCAGAATAAAGAAAAAAGAATGAAAAGAATTGAGGACAGTCTCAGAGACCTCTGGGACAACATTAAATGCACCAACATTCGAATTATAGGTGTCCCATAAGAAGAAGAGAAAAAGAAAGGGACTGAGAAAATATTTGAAGAGATTATATTTGAAAACTTCCCTAACATGGGAAAGGAAGTAGTCAGTCAAGTCCAGGAACTGCAGAGAGTCCCATACAGGATAAATCCAAGGAGAAACATGCCAAGAAACATATTAATCAAACTATCAAAAATTAAATACAAAGAAGAAATATTAAAAGCAGCAAGGGAAAAGCAACAAGCAATAAAGAAGGGAACTCCCATAAGGTTAACAGTTGATATTTCAGCAGAAGCTCTGCAAGCCAGAAGGGAGGTGACAGGTCATATTTAAAGTGATGAAAGGGAAAAACCTACAACCAAGATTATTCTACCCAGCAAAGATCTCAGTCAGATTCGATGGAGAAATTAAAACCTTTACAGACAAGAAAAAGCTAAGAGAATTCAGCACCACAAAGCCAGCTTTACAACAAATGCTAAAAGAACTTCTCTAGGCAGGAAATACAAGAGAAGGAAAACATCTACAATAACAAACCCAAAACAATTAAGAAAACGGTAATAGGAACATACATATCGATAATTACCTTAAACGTAAATAGATTAAATGCTCCAACCAAAAGACACAGACTGGCTGAATGGATACAAAAACAACACCCATATATATGCTGTCTACAAGAGACCGACTTCAGACCTAGGGGCACATACAGACTGAAAGTGAGGGGATGGAAAAAGATATTCCATGCAAATGGAAATCAAAAGAAAGCTGGAGTAGCCATTCTCATATCAGACAAAATAGACTTTAAAATAAAGACTATTACAGGAGACAAAGAAGGACACTATATAATGATCAGGGGATCAATCGAAGAAGAAGATTTAACAATTGTAAATATTTATGTACCCAACATAGAGCACCTCAATACATAAGGCAAATGCTAACAGCCATAAGAGGGGAAACTGACAGTAACACGATAGTAGTAGGGGACTTTAACATCCTGCTATCACCAATGGACAGATCAACCAAAATGAAAATAAATAGGAAACACAAGATTTAAATGACACATTAAACAAGATGAACTTAATTGAAATTTATGGGACATTCCATCCAAAAAACATCAGAATACACTTTCTTCTCAAACACTCATGGAACATTCTCCAAGATAGATCATATCTTAGGTCACAAATCAAGCCTCAGTAAATTTAAGAAAATTGAAATTGTATCAGGTATCTTTTCTGAACACAATGCTATGAGACTATCAATTACAGGAAAAAAACTATAAAAGATACAAACACATGGAGGCTAAACAATACACTACTAAATAACCAAGAGATCACTGAAGAAATAAAAGAAATTCAAAAAATACCTAGAAACAAATGACAATGAAACACGACCAACCAATACCTATGGGATGCAGCAAAAGCAGTTCTAAGAGGGAAGTTTATAGCAGTACAATCCTACCTCAAGAAACAAGAAAAATCTCAAAAAAACAACTTAAACTTATACCTAAAGCAATTAGAGAAAGAAGAACAAAACACCCCAACGTTAGCAGAAGGAAAGAAATCATAAAAATCGGGTCAGAAATAAATGAAAAAGAAATGAAGGAAATGATAGCAAAGATCCATAAACAAAAAGCTGTTCTTTGAGATGGTAAACAAAATTGATAAACCATTAGCCAGTCTCATCAAGAATAAAAGGGAGAAGGCTCAAATCAATAGAATTAGAAATGAAAAAGGAGAAGTAACAACTGACCATGCAGAAATACAAAAGATCATGAGATATTATTACAAGCAACTATATGCCAATAAAATGGACATCCTGGAAGAAATGGACAAATTCTTAGAAAAGCACAACTTTCTGAGACTGAACCAGGAAGAAATATAAAATATAAACAGACCAATCACAAGCATGTAAATTGAAACTGTGTTTAAAAATCTTCCAACAAACCAAAGCCCTGGACCAGATGGCTTCACAGGCAAATTCTATCAAAGATTTAGAGAAGAGTCAACACCTATCCTTCTCAAATTCTCCAAAAATATAGCAGAGGGAGGAACACTCCCAAACTCATTCTATGAGGCCAGTATCACCTTGATACCAAAACCAGACAAAGATGTCACAAAAAAAGAAAACTACAGGCCAATAACACTGATGAACATAAATGCAAAAGTCCTCAACAAAATACTAGCAAACAGAATCCAATAGCACATTAAAAGGATCATACACCATGATCAAGTGGGTTTATCCCAGGAATGCAAAGATTCTTCAATATATGCAAATCAATCAGTGTGATACACCATATTAACAAACTGAAGGATAAAAACCATATGGTCATCTCAATAGATGCAGAAAAACCTTTCTACAAAATTCAACACCCACTTTTGACAAAAACTCTCCAGAAAGTAGGCATAGAGGGAACATACCTCAACATAATAAAGGCCATATATGACCAGCCAACATCGTTCTCAATGGTAAAAAACTGAAACCATTTCCACTAAGATCAGGAACAAGACAAGGTTCCCCACTCTCACCACTATTATTCAACATAGTTTTGGAAGTTTTAGCCACAGCAATCAGATAAGAAAAAGAAATAAAAGGAATCCAAATCAGAAAAGAAGAAGTAAAACTGTCACTGTTTGCAGATTACATGATACTATACATAGAGAATCCTAAAGCAGCTACCAGAAAACTACTAGAGCTAATCATAGTGTTTGGTGAAGTAGCAGGATACAAAATTAACGCAGAGAAATCTCTTGCGTTCCTATACACTAATGATGGAAAGCCTGAAAGAGAAATTAAGGAACACTCCCATTTACCATTGCAACAAAAAGAATAAAATACGTAAGAATAAACCTAGCTAAGGTGACAAAAGACATGTATACAGAAAACTATGAGACACTGATGAAAGAAATTAAAGATGATACAAACTGATGGAGAGATATACCATGTTCTTGGATTGGAAGAATCAACATTGTGGAAATGACTATAGTACCCAAAGCAATCTGCAGTTCAATGCAATCCCTATCAAACTACTAATGGCATTTTTCACAGAACTAGAACAAAAATTTCACAATTTGTATGGAAACACAAAAGACCCCGAATAGCCAAAGCAATCTTGAGAAAGAAAAACGGAGCTGGAGGAATCAGGCTCCTGGACATCAAACTATACTACAAAGCTACAGTAATCAAGGCAGTATGGTACTGGCACAAAAACAGAAATATAGATAAATGGAACAGAATAGAAAGCCCAGAGATAAGCCCATGCACATATGGTCATCTTATCTTTGATAAAGGAGGCAAGAGTACACAATGGAGAAATGACAGCCTCTGCAATAAGTTGTGTTGGGACAACTAGGCAGCTACATGTAAAAAGGAAATTAGAACACTCCCTAACACCGTATACAAAAAGAAACTCAAAATGGATTAAAGACCTAAATGTAAGGCCAGACACTATAAAACTCTTAGAGGAAAACATAGGCAGAACACTCTTTGACATAAATCACAGCAAGTTCCTTTTTGACCCACCTGCTAGAGAAATGGAAACAAAACCAAAAATAAACAAATAGAACCTAATGAAACTTAAAACCTTTTGCACAGCAAAGGAAACCATAAACAAGACGTAAAGACAATCCTCAGAATGGGAGAAAATATTTGCAAACGAAGCAACTGACAAAGGATTAATCTCCAAAATATACAAACAGCTCATGCAGCTCAATAGCAAAAAAACAAACAACCCAATCCAAAAATGGACAGAAGATCTAAATAGACATTCTTCCAAAGAAGATATACAGATTGCTAACAAACACATGAAAGGGTGCTCCACATCACTAATCATTAGAGAAATATAAATCAAAACTACAATGAGGTATCACTTCACATCTGTCAGAATGGCCATCATAAAAAAAATGTACAGACATTAAATGCTGGAGAGGGTGTGGAGAAAAGGGAACCCTCTTGCACAGTTGGTGGGAATGTAAATTGTTACAGCCACTATGGAGAACAGTATGCAAGCTCCTTAAAAAACTAAAAATAGAACTACCATATGACCCAGCAATCACACTACTGTGCATATACTGTGAAGAAACCATAGTTCAAAAAGAGTCATTACCACAATGTTCGTTGCAGCTCTATTTACAATAGCCAGGACATGGAAGCAACCTAAGTATCCATCAACAGATGAATAGATAAAGAAGAGGTGGCACATATATACAATGGAATATTACTTGGCCATAAAAAGAAACGAAATTGAGTATTTGTAGTGAGGTTGATGGACTTGGAACCTGTCATACAGAGTGAAGTAAGTCAGAAAGAGAAAAACAAATACCGTAACCTAACACATATATATGGAATCTAAAAAGAAAAAAAAAAAGGTTCTGAAAAACATAGGGGCAATTCAGGAATAAAGATGCAGACGTAGAGAATGGACTTGAGGACATGGGAAGGGGGAAGGGTAAGCTGAGACGAAGTGAGAGAATAGCATGGACATATATACACAACCAAATGTAAAATAGATAGTTAGTGGGAAGCAGCTGCATAGCACAGGGAGATCTGCTTGGTGCTTTGTGACCACCTAGAGGGGTGGGATAGGGAGGATGGGATGGAGACACAAGAGGGAGCACATATGGGGATATATGTATATGTATAGCTGATTCACTTTGTTATACAGCAGAAACTAACACAACAATGTAAAGCAATTATACTCCAATAAAGATGTTTTAAAAAAAAGGAAAATGGAATGGTTAGCATCATGGGCTCTACTGCCGTACTGACTGGGCTCCAGTCATTGCTTTTTACTCGGTGGATGATATTTTTAGACAAAATCTCTGAACATATCCATTCTGCATGCATCTTTTCCCCTTCTATGACCATAGGGAGGTCTACCTCCTCCCACAAAAAAAGCAAAAGCCTCCATATGTAGTCTTGATCACATTTTCTGCCCATCTTTTCAGGAATATTTACTTTATAAACCTTAGTTTTCTTTCAACAAAGTAGGGAGAATAGTACTACTTTTCTTATAAGGGAAGTCCTAAGTATTAAATATAATAATTCATGTAAAGGGTTTAAAATAACTCCAGGCAAATAAGAAATGCTAAACAAATATTAAGTATAACTATTTATGGTAAAACTGTTTTCAGTGTTCTATGGAAGTGCAGAGATCTGGAATCTAAGCTAGCCCTTTATTCGTCCTTTACCTGAATGATTCACATAAATATTTGAAGGTTTATCTCAGATTTACCTCCTATTCTGGATTGGAGTAAGTGATCCCCCCGGTTTGCCCCAGTAGTTCCCTGGGAATAACACCATTGTACAGAGTACTTATCACAGAGGGTTGTATCTTCCTGTTTACTTCTCTGTTTTTCTGAGTATTTTGTAAGCTAGTGGTTCTCAGACTTTAGCTTGCAGCAGAATGACTGAATTTAATCTCAGAGTTTCAGGGATAAAGCCTGAGAGCTTGTATTTTTTACTAATTGCAAGTAAAGGTAAGGTTGCTGGTCCAGAGACCACATTTTGAGAGTTGCTGCTATAAGCTTCTGCAGGCCTTCTCCAACCAGACTTAGCACAGTGAAAGACCAAGGGGTTCTACTTGCTTCTTTGTTGGCAGCAAAATCATGTTCCATATATAGTTCTCCCTTTCACTTTTATTCTTCTGAAAGGTCTAGTACTCATGTGTGCTCTTGCTCCTCTTAAAGGATGGTCTTATATTAATGATTTGCACCTTTATGAAATTATATAAGGCAGTGCTGCCAGAGAGAAAACCCATCTCCTAAAATGTTCTTTAGCTTAAAAAAAAAAAAAAGACAAACATTTAAGTATCTTTTGGTTTCTTCATTTGCCTAAATTCTTTCCAGCCATAGGCACTGATTATTCTGCTTAGGTGATTGCAGGTTTGTTTTTTCACCTCACTATTTCTTCTATTTTGTCAGTTAAAAGGTACTACATAGATATAAGTTACTGAGGTGTTTGGAAGAAGAAGATGATTATGATGAATGCTAACATTTGTCCTTCCAGGTACTGGGCTAAGGACCATTAACTCATTCAATTCTCACAACACATATATGAATAGAGATTCTATTATTTGCTTGTTACTGATGAGGAAACCAACACTTGCCTAAAGTCACATGGCTGGTAACCCAGAAATCTACCAAGGATTTTATTACTAGGACTAAGTAAATGAGCATGGTTAGATTTGTAAAAGAAATCATATGCCCACATATTCTGTGGTTCTAAAAGTTGTTAGGAGGGTAAATAGCTATAATATATTATAAAAATTATCTTTAATTTGCTGAAATAATTGTGTACTGGTTTCCTATACTGAATATTGGGGACAATTATATGTGTGCTGTGTCAATATGCAAATTTTCCTTTTGTTCCTTTAAGGCTGGAAAGTATTCTGGAAGTTTGAATTTTCAAAGTCAAATTATGTTGGCACCTCTTTGGACTAAAGTCCAATATTCAGTTAAAAGAATAAGATGTAAATATTAATGTTCAAAAGAACACAGCCAAGTTTTGCCTTTAAGTATTATTTGAAGTGTATAGCCAATTGTTACATCAATCTATCATTATATATATTGAACAGTCAGTTCTTTTAACACCATATAATAGCCCACGGCTATATAAAACTATATGAAACATGAGAAATGGTCTTATCTATCATGATTATTGAATTCATAATTGGTTAGGCCAGACTCAGACACCAGGAACACCAGTCAGATTGATTCAGATTGGTTCACCAGCTGGATTGACTCAGAGGAGAACAATCCAGTCAGAATGTTGTACTCAGTGTCTGGATACCATGGTAGCAGGTAATAAGAGACTGAGTACAGCTGCTACTAGTGCTAACTAACATTTATTGAGTGCCAGGCACTTTTGAAGTTTTAAGCACTTTAAGATATTAAACCATTCAATTGTCATACAAATTATGTCTGTTATCACCCCCAGTTTACAAATGAAAAAACTGAATCTCAAAAATGTTAAATAATTTGTTTATGGCCACACAGTAACTGGTGACACTGGCAATTGACTCCAGGTAGGTTGGCTTCAGAATAAGCATGTAGAAGGTTCATAATGAAATAGTGTGTAGCTGGTACATCATGCAGTGAATCCTAAAGTCAGTAAGGTGTGAGGAAAATAAAGAAATCCTGATGGGCCTTGGGGAAGATAGGTTTTTAGTTAACTGTTGAAGTTCAGAAGCAGGCTTTAGTTTTGGGGAGAATTGGTAAGGCTAAGCCAAAGCCCCAGATTCAGATTTCCTAAGATTTCTAATTCCCCATCTTCTTTAGGTGAGTGCTGTGGTAGGGAGTGACACTGCTGATTTTTCCAGTATTTATTCCAGAATTTATTTATATAGTGGCATTAAGACCCATAATATGGAGTGTGGTTCTCTCCAAGGGGGAAGAGATTAAAAGCTTTTCCTGAAAGTAGTATCCAGTTCTTCATTGCTCTGAGAAAATTCCTGATTTCAAATTATATCAGGGAGTTAGCTGAAGAAATTTAGAAATTTACTAAGACAAAATGGCAACAGATGAGACAAGATTAGGGCCAGAAAAACATGTAGGGGGAATTCCCTGGTGGTCCAGTGGTTGGGACTCTGCACTTTCACTGCTGGGGCCCGGGTTTGATCCCTGGTCAGGGAATTAAGATCCCACAAGGCTAGTGGCGTGGCCAAATATAAAACAAACAAAAAAAAACCGTGTAAGGGTTCAGGATTCATGGCCATCCTTGCATATAATGCACTTTGTGCAAATTAGAAAAAGTTACCCCTTCTTCCCAGAGTTAGCCTGATGAATACACTATAGGAGGGATTCAACTCCACCTGCTCCACCGGCTGGGGCCCCAGGCCCATGGGGTCCTTTAATTAACTTTGCATTAAAAATTGTTTCTGAACCAAGATGGCGGAGTAGAAGGACGTGCACTCACTCCCTCTTGCGAGAGCTCCAGAATCACAACTGGCTGCTGGACAATCATTGACAGGAAGACCCTGGACTTCACCAAGGAGGATACCCCATGTCCAAGGACAGAGGAGAAGCCACAGTGAGACGGTAGGAGGGGCGCAATCAGAGTAAAATCAAATCCCATAACTGCTGGGTGGGTGACTCACAGACTGGCGAACACTTATACCACAGAAGTCCACCCACTGGAGTGAAGGTTCTGAGCCCCACGTCAGGCTTCCCAACCTGGGGGTCCGGCAACGGGAGGAGGAATTCCTAGAGAATCAGACTTTGAAGTCTAGTGGGAATTGATTGCAGGACTGTGACAGGACTGGGGGAAACAGAGACCCCACTCTTGGAGGGCACACACAAAGTAATGTGTGCATCGGGACCCAGGGGAAGGAGCAGTGACCCTGGGGGAGACTGAACCAGACGTACCTGCTGGTGTTGGGGGGTCTCCTGCCGAGGCAAGTGGTGGCTCTGTTTCACCGTGGGGATAAGGACACTGGCAGCAGAGGTCCTGGGAAGTTCTCCTTGGCGTGAGCCCTCCCAGAGTCTGCCATTAACCCCACCAAAGAGCACGGGTAGGCTCCAGTGTTGGGTTGCCTCAGGCAAAACAACCAACAGGGAGGGAACCCAGCCCCACCCATCAACAGTCAAGTGGATTAAGGTTTTACTGAGCTCTGACCGCCACAGCAACAGGGAGGGAACCCAGCCCCACCCATCAACAGTCAAGTGGATTAAGGTTTTACTGAGCTCTGACCGCCACAGCAACAGTCAGCTCTACCCACCACCAGAGCCTCCCATCAAGCCTCTTAGATAGCCTCAACCACCAGAGGGCAGACAACAGAAGCAAGAAAAACTACAATCCTGCAGCCTGTGGTCCAAAAACCACAGTTACAGAAAGACAGAGAAGATGAAAAGGCAGAGGGCTATGTACCAGATGAAGGAACAAGAAAAAACCCCAGAAAAACAACTAAATGAAGTGGAGATAGGCAACCTTCCAGAAAAAGAATTCAGAATAATGATAGTGAAGATGATCCAGGACCTCGGAATAAGAATGGAGGCAAAGATTGAGAAGATGCAAGAAATGATTAACAAAGACCTAGAAGAATTAAAGAACAAACAAACAGAGATGACCAATACAATAACTGAAATGAAAACTACACTAGAAGGAATCAATAGCAGAATAACTGAGGCAGAAGAACGGATAAGTGACCTGGAAGACAGAATGGTGGAATTCACTGCTGCAGAACAGACTAAAGAAAAAAGAATGAAAAGAAATGAAGACAGCCTAAGAGACCTCTGGGACAACATTAAATGCAACAACATTCGCATTATAGGGGTCCCAGAAGGAGAAGAGAGAGAGAAAGGACCAGAGAAAATATTTGAAGAGATTATAGTCGAAAACTTCCCTAACATGGGAAAGGAAATAGCCACCCAAGTCCAGGAAGCGCAGAGAGTCCCATACAGAATAAACCCAAGGAGAAACACGCCGAGACACATAGTAATCAAAGTGGCAAAAATTAAAGACAAAGAAAAATTACTGAAAGCAGCAAGGGAAAAACGACAAATAACATACAAGGGAACTCCCATAAGGTTAACAGCTGATTTCTCAGCAGAAACTCTGCAAGCCAGAAGGGAGTGGCATGATATACTTAAAGTGATGAAAGGGAAGAACCTACAACCAAGATTACTCTACCCGGCAAGGATCTCATTCAGATTCGATGCAGAAATCAAAAGCTTTACAGACAAGCAAAAGCTAAGAGAATTCAGCACCACCAAACCAGCTCTACAACAAATGCTAAAGGAACTTCTCTAAGTGGGAAACACAAGAGAAGAAAAGGACCTACAAAAACAAACCCAAAACAATTAAGAAAATGGTCATAGGAACATACATATCGATAATTACCTTAAATGTGAATGGATTAAATGCCCCAACCAAAAGACATAGACTGGCTGAATGGATACAAAAACAAGACCCATATATATGCTGTCTACAAGAGACCCACTTCAGACCTAGGGACACATACAGACTGAAAGTGAGGGGATGGAAAAAGATATTCCATGCAAATGGAAATCAAAAGAAAGCTGGAGTAGCTATACTCATATCAGATAAAATAGACTTTAAAATAAAGAATGTTACAAGAGACAAGGAAGGACACTACATAATGATCCAGGGATCAATCCAAGAAGAAGATATAACAATTATAAATATATATGCACCCAACATAGGAGCACCTCAATACATAAGGCAACTGCTAACAGCTATAAAAGAGGAAATCGACAGTAACACAATAATAGTGGGGGACTTTAACACCTCACTTACACCAATGGACAGATCATCCAAAATGAAAATAAATAAGGAAACACAAGCTTTAAATGACACAATAGACCAGATAGATTTAATTGATATATATAGGACATTCCATCCAAAAACGGCAGATTACACGTTCTTCTCAAGTGCGCACGGAACATTCTCCAGGATAGATCACATCTTGGGTCACAAATCAAGCCTCAGTAAATTTAAGAAAATTGAAATCATATCAAGCATCTTTTCTGACCACAACGCTATGAGATTAGAAATGAATTACAGGGAAAAAAGCGTAAAAAAGACAAACACATGGAGGCTAAACAATACGTTACTAAATAACCAAGAGATCACTGAAGAAATCAAACAGGAAATAAAAAAATACCTAGAGACAAATGACAATGAAAACACGACGACCCAAAACCTATGGGATGCAGCAAAAGCGGTTCTAAGAGGGAAGTTTATAGCTATACAAGCCTACCTAAAGAAACAAGAAAAATCTCAAGTAAACAATCTAACCTTACACCTAAAGAAACTAGAGAAAGAAGAACAAACAAAACCCAAAGTTAGCAGAAGGAAAGAAATCATAAAGATCAGAGCAGAAATAAATGAAATAGAAACAAAGAAAACAATAGCAAAGATCAATAAAACTAAAAGTTGGTTCTTTGAGAAGATAAACAAAATTGATAAGCCATTAGCCAGACTCATCAAGAAAAAGAGGGAGAGGACTCAAATCAATAAAATCAGAAACGAAAAAGGAGAAGTTACAACAGACACCGCAGAAATACAAAACATCCTAAGAGACTACTACAAGCAACTTTATGCCAATAAAATGGACAACCTGGAAGAAATGGACAAATTCTTAGAAAGGTATAACCTTCCAAGACTGAACCAGGAAGAAACAGAAAATATCAACAGACCAATCACAAGTAATGAAATTGAAACTGTGATTAAAAATCTTCCAACAAACAAAAGTCCAGGACCAGATGGCTTCACAGGTGAATTCTATCAAACATTTAGAGAAGAGCTAACACCCATCCTTCTCAAACTCTTCCAAAAAATTGCAGAGGAAGGAACTCTCCCAAACTCATTCTATGAGGCCACCATCACCCTGATACCAAAACCAGACAAAGACACTACAAAAAAAGAAAATTACAGACCAATATCACTGATGAATATAGATGCAAAAATCCTCCACAAAATACTAGCAAACAGAATCCAACAACACATTAAAAGGATCATACACCACGATCAAGTGGGATTTATCCCAGGGATGCAAGGATTCTTCAATATACGCAAATCAATCAATGTGATACACCATATTAACAAATTGAAGAATAAAAACCATATGATCATCTCAATAGATGCAGAAAAAGCTTTTGACAAAATTCAACACCCATTTATGATAAAAACTCTCCAGAAAGTGGGCATAGAGGGAACCTACCTCAACATAATAAAGGCCATATATGACAAACCCACAGCAAACATCATTCTCAATGGTGAAAAACTGAAAGCATTTCCTCTAAGATCAGGAACGAGACAAGGATGTCCACTCTCACCACTATTATTCAACATAGTTCTGGAAGTCCTAGCCACGGCAATCAGAGAAGACAAAGAAATAAAAGGAATACAAATTGGAAAAGAAGAAGTAAAACTGTCACTGTTTGCGGATGACATGATACTATACATAGAGAATCCCAAAACTGCCACCAGAAAACTGCTAGAGCTAATTAATGAATATGGTAAAGTTGCAGGTTACAAAATGAATGCACAGAAATCTCTTGCATTCCTATACACTAATGATGAAAAATCTGAAAGAGAAATTATGGAAACACTCCCATTTACCATTGCAACAAAAAGAATAAAATACCTAGGAATAAACCTACCTAGGGAGACAAAAGACCTGTATGCAGAAAACTATAAGACACTGATGAAAGAAATTAAAGATGATACCAACAGATGGAGAGATATACCATGTTCTTGGATTGGAAGAATCAACATTGTGAAAATGAGTATACTACCCAAAGCAATCTACAGATTCAATGCAATCCCTATCAAATTACCAATGGCATTTTTTACGGAGCTAGAACAAATCATCTTAAAATTTGTATGGAGACACAAAAGACCCCGAATAGCCAAAGCAGTCTTGAGGCAAAAAAATGGAGCTGGAGGAATCAGACTCCCTGACTTCAGACTATACTACAAAGCTACAGTAATCAAGACAATATGGTACTGGCACAAAAACAGAAACATAGATCAATGGAACAAGATAGAAAGCCCAGAGATTAACCCACGCACCTATGGTCAACTAATCTATGACAAAGGAGGCAAAGATATACAATGGAGAAAAGACAGTCTCTTCAATAAGTGGTGCTGGGAAAACTGGACAGCCACATGTAAAAGAATGAAATTAGAATACTCCCTAACACCATACACAAAAATAAACTCAAAATGGATTAGAGACCTAAATATAAGACTGGACACTATAAAACTCTTAGAGGAAAACATAGGAAGAACACTCTTTGACATAAATCACAGCAAGATCTTTTTCGATCCACCTCCTAGAGTAATGGAAATAAAAACAAAAATAAACAAGTGGGACCTAATGAAACTTCAAAGCTTTTGCACAGCAAAGGAAACCATAAACAAGACGAAAAGACAACCCTCAGAATGGGAGAAAATATTTGCAAATGAATCAACGGACAAAGGATTAATCTCCAAAATATATAAACAGCTCATTCAGCTCAATATCAAAGAAACAAACACCCCAATCCAAAAATGGGCAGAAGACCTAAATAGACATTTCTCCAAAGAAGACATACAGACGGCCACGAAGCACATGAAAAGATGCTCAACATCACTAATTATTAGAGAAATGCAAATCAAAACTACAATGAGGTATCACCTCACTCCTGTTAGAATGGGCATCATCAGAAAATCTACAAACAACAAATGCTGGAGAGGGTGTGGAGAAAAGGGAACCCTCTTGCACTGTTGGTGGGAATGTAAATTGATACAGCCACTATGGAGAACAATATGGAGGTCCCTCAAAAAACTAAAAATAGAATTACCATATGACCCAGCAATCCCACTACTGGGCATATACCCAGAGAAAACCGTAATTCAAAAAGACACGTGCACCCGAATGTTCATTGCAGCACTATTTACAATAGCCAGGTCATGGAAGCAACCTAAATGCCCATCAACAGACGAATGGATAAAGAAGTTGTGGTACATATATACGATGGAATATTATTCAGCCATAAAAAGGAACGAAATTGAGTCATTTGTTGAGAAGTGGATGGATCTAGAGACTGTCATACAGAGTGAAGTAAGTCAGAAAGAGAAAAACAAATATCGTATGTTAATGCATGTATGTGGAACGTAGAAAAATGGTACAGATGAGCCAGTTTGCAGGGCAGAAGTTGAGACACAGATGTAGAGAATGGACATATGGACACCAAGGGGGGAAAACTGCGGTGAGGTGGGGATGGTGGTGTGCTGAATTGGGCGATTGGGATTGACATGTATACACTGATGTGTATAAAACTGATGCCTAATAAGAACCTGCAGTATAAAAAAACAAACAAAACAACTAATACTAAACTTTCATTGGGTTATTTGTATGGAAATATGTTAATATAAATGTTTCAGACATTACATGAAATTTCTAAAAATCTTATATTTGTATTTGTATGGAAATATGTATGGAAATATGTTAATATAAATGTTTCAGACAGTACATGAAATTTCTAAAAATCTTATATTTGTATTTGTATGGAAATATGTATGGAAATATGTTAATATAAATGTTTCAGACATTACATGAAATTTCTAAAAATCTTATATTTGTATTTGTATGGAAATATGTATGGAAATATGTTAATATAAATGTTTCAGACATTACATGAAATTTCTAAAAATCTTATATTTGTATTTGTATGGAAATATGTATGGAAATATGTTAATATAAATGTTTCAGACATTACAGGAAATTTCTAAAAATCTTATATTTGTATTTGTATGGAAATATGTATGGAAATATGTTAATATAAATGTTTCAGACATTACAGGAAACGTCTAAAAATCTTATATGTTCTGGTATAATGTTATAAGTAATAATCCTAGTTATTACTTTAAAATGTATATCTCAGAAATAACTAATTTTCTTGTCAACTGCATTATTATGAACTTTCATCAAATCTTTAACCATGGTCATTTTTAAGTCTTTTGTCATTTACAGACAGTTCTGGGTGTACTCTGATGATTTTGCAAATATGTTCCTATAAAAGGGTTTCATCTTCAAGAAATTCATGGAAAAGACTCTGACAAGTACAGGTTTCTGGTAACTGACTGTACTGCTGAACTGAATGAATAAGCATTTTCAGAACTCTAATGAAAAACTGATGAACTCATAAAAGTGCTAACAAAAGATCAAGATGAAAAAAAAGAAATTAATTACATGGGACTGAGTGAACTGATGAGGATGAGTATAATTTTTGTGACTTTCTGTAGAATGACTCGGGGAAGAAAGGGGATTTGGCCCAAATACCCAAGTATTCAAAACACAGTTCTGCCCTCTCTACTCTGTCCCATTTCTGGGCTGGTGTCCTGAGTGAGCCTGTGCTCCCAAGCTTGTCCAGCTAGTCTCTGAGGGGCATGGAGGAAATGTCAGAACTAATTTCTATTTTTTCTCCATTCTTTTCAAATGTATATTTTACTTATGTTTTAAAACATGTATTAGTAATATTGAGCACATATAATTTATGTCTGTAATATATGAAATGTTTATAAAAATATGTATACATGTATTGCTTATCCATTTATATCATTTATAAATACAGTAAAGTGTTGCCATATGCTTTAAAAAAAAAAAAAAAAAAAAAAAAAAAAAAAAGAAATGAATTACAGGGAAAAAAGCGTAAAAAAGACAAACACATGGAGGCTAAACAATACGTTACTAAATAACCAAGAGATCACTGAAGAAATCAAACAGGAAATAAAAAAATACCTAGAGACAAATGACAATGAAAACACGACGACCCAAAACCTATGGGATGCAGCAAAAGCGGTTCTAAGAGGGAAGTTTATAGCTATACAAGCCTACCTAAAGAAACAAGAAAAATCTCAAGTAAACAATCTAACCTTACACCTAAAGAAACTAGAGAAAGAAGAACAAACAAAACCCAAAGTTAGCAGAAGGAAAGAAATCATAAAGATCAGAGCAGAAATAAATGAAATAGAAACAAAGAAAACAATAGCAAAGATCAATAAAACTAAAAGTTGGTTCTTTGAGAAGATAAACAAAATTGATAAGCCATTAGCCAGACTCATCAAGAAAAAGAGGGAGAGGACTCAAATCAATAAAATCAGAAACGAAAAAGGAGAAGTTACAACAGACACCGCAGAAATACAAAACATCCTAAGAGACTACTACAAGCAACTTTATGCCAATAAAATGGACAACCTGGAAGAAATGGACAAATTCTTAGAAAGGTATAACCTTCCAAGACTGAATAAGGAAGAAACAGAAAATATCAACAGACCAATCACAAGTAATGAAATTGAAACTGTGATTAAAAATCTTCCAACAAACAAAAGTCCAGGACCAGATGGCTTCACAGGTGAATTCTATCAAACATTTAGAGAAGAGCTAACACCCATCCTTCTCAAACTCTTCCAAAAAATTGCAGAAGAAGGAACACTCCCAAACTCATTCTATGAGGCCACCATCACCCTGATACCAAAACCAGACAAAGACACTACAAAAAAAGAAAATTACAGACCAATATCACTGATGAATATAGATGCAAAAATCCTCCACAAAATACTAGCAAACAGAATCCAACAACACATTAAAAGGATCATACACCACAATCAAGTGGGATTTATCCCAGGGATGCAAGGATTCTTCAATATACGCAAATCAATCAATGTGATACACCATATTAACAAATTGAAGAATAAAAACCATATGATCATCTCAATAGATGCAGAAAAAGCTTTTGACAAAATTCAACACCCATTTCTGATAAAAACTCTCCAGAAAGTGGGCATAGAGGGAACCTACCTCAACATAATAAAGGCCATATATGCCAAACCCACAGCAAACATCATTCTCAATGGTGAAAAACTGAAAGCATTTCCTCTAAGATCAGGAACGAGACAAGGATGTCCACTCTCACCACTATTATTCAACATAGTTCTGGAAGTCCTAGCCACGGCAATCAGAGAAGAAAAAGAAATAAAAGGAATACAAATTGGAAAAGAAGAAGTAAAACTGTCACTGTTTGCGGATGACATGATACTATACATAGAGAATCCTAAAACTGCCACCAGAAAACTGCTAGAGCTAATTAATGAATATGGTAAAGTTGCAGGTTACAAAATGAATGCACAGAAATCTCTTGCATTCCTATACACTAATGATGAAAAATCTGAAAGAGAAATTATGGAAACACTCCCATTTACCATTGCAACAAAAAGAATAAAATACCTAGGAATAAACCTACCTAGGGAGACAAAAGACCTGTATGCAGAAAACTATAAGACACTGATGAAAGAAATTAAAGATGATACCAACAGATGGAGAGATATACCATGTTCTTGGATTGGAAGAATCAACATTGTGAAAATGAGTATACTACCCAAAGCAATCTACAGATTCAATGCAATCCCTATCAAATTACCAATGGCATTTTTTACGGAGCTAGAACAAATCATCTTAAAATTTGTATGGAGACACAAAAGACCCCGAATAGCCAAAGCAGTCTTTTTTTTTTTTTTTTAAAGGATTTTCTTATTTATTTATTTATTTATTTATTTATTTTTGGCTGTGTTGGGTCCTCGGTTCGTGCGAGGGCTTTCTCCAGTTGCGGCAAGCGGGGGCCACTCTTCATCGCGGTGCGGGGACCGCCCTTCATCGCGGTGCCCGGGCCTCTCTCTATCGCGGCCCCTCCCGTCGCGGGGCACAGGCTCCAGACGCGCAGGCTCAGCAATTGTGGCTCACGGGCCCAGCTGCTCCGTGGCATGTGGGATCTTCCCAGACCAGGGCTCGAACCCGCGTCCCCTGCATTAGCAGGCAGACTCTCAACCACTGCGCCACCAGGGAAGCCCCAGCCAAAGCAGTCTTGAGGCAAAAAAATGGAGCTGGAGGAATCAGACTCCCTGACTTCAGACTATACTACAAAGCTACAGTAATCAAGACAATATGGTACTGGCACAAAAACAGAAACATAGATCAATGGAACAAGATAGAAAGCCCAGAGATTAACCCACGCACCTATGGTCAACTAATCTATGACAAAGGAGGCAAAGATATACAATGGAGAAAAGACAGTCTCTTCAATAAGTGGTGCTGGGAAAACTGGACAGCTACATGTAAAAGAATGAAATTAGAATACTCCCTAACACCATACACAAAAATAAACTCAAAATGGATTAGAGACCTAAATATAAGACTGGACACTATAAAACTCTTAGAGGAAAACATAGGAAGAACACTCTTTGACATAAATCACAGCAAGATCTTTTTTGATCCACCTCCTAGAGTAATGGAAATAAAAACAAAAATAAACAAGTGGGACCTAATGAAACTACAAAGCTTTTGCACAGCAAAGGAAACCATAAACAAGACGAAAAGACAACCCTCAGAATGGGAGAAAATATTTGCAAATGAATCAACTGACAAAGGATTAATCTCCAAAATATATAAACAGCTCATTCAGCTCAATATCAAAGAAACAAACACCCCAATCCAAAAATGGGCAGAAGACCTAAACAGACATTTCTCCAAAGAAGTCATACAGACGGCCACGAAGCACATGAAAAGATGCTCAACATCACTAATTATTAGAGAAATGCAAATCAAAACTACAATGAGGTATCACCTCACTCCTGTTAGAATGGGCATCATCAGAAAATCTACAAACAACAAATGCTGGAGAGGGTGTGGAGAAAAGGGAACCCTCTTGCACTGTTGGTGGGAATGTAAATTGATACAGCCACTATGGAGAACAATATGGAGGTTCCTTAAAAAACAAAAAATAGAATTACCATATGACCCAGCAATCCCACTACTGGGCATATACCCAGAGAAAACCGTAATTCAAAAGGACACATGCACCCGAATGTTCATTGCAGCACTATTTACAATAGCCAGGTCATGGAAGCAACCTAAATGCCCATCAACAGACGAATGGATAAAGAAGTTGTGGTACATATATACAATGGAATATTACTCAGCCATAAAAAGGAACGAAATTGAGTCATTTGTTGAGACGTGGATGGATCTAGAGACTGTCATACAGAGTGAAGTAAGTCAGAAAGAGAAAAACAAATATCGTATATTAATGCATGTATGTGGAACCTAGAAAAATGGTACAGATGAGCCAGTTTGCAGGGCAGAAGTTGAGACACAGATGTAGAGAATGGACATATGGACACCAAGGGGGGAAAACTGCGGTGAGGTGGGGATGGTGGTGTGCTGAATTGGGCGATTGGGATTGACATGTATACACTGATGTGTATAAAACTGATGCCTAATAAGAACCTGCAGTATAAAAAAACAAACAAAACAACTAATACTAAACTTTCATTGGGTTATTTGTATGGAAATATGTTAATATAAATGTTTCAGACATTACATGAAATTTCTAAAAATCTTATATTTGTATTTGTATGGAAATATGTATGGAAATATGTTAATATAAATGTTTCAGACAGTACATGAAATTTCTAAAAATCTTATATTTGTATTTGTATGGAAATATGTATGGAAATATGTTAATATAAATGTTTCAGACATTACATGAAATTTCTAAAAATCTTATATTTGTATTTGTATGGAAATATGTATGGAAATATGTTAATATAAATGTTTCAGACATTACATGAAATTTCTAAAAATCTTATATTTGTATTTGTATGGAAATATGTATGGAAATATGTTAATATAAATGTTTCAGACATTACAGGAAATTTCTAAAAATCTTATATTTGTATTTGTATGGAAATATGTATGGAAATATGTTAATATAAATGTTTCAGACATTACAGGAAACGTCTAAAAATCTTATATGTTCTGGTATAATGTTATAAGTAATAATCCTAGTTATTACTTTAAAATGTATATCTCAGAAATAACTAATTTTCTTGTCAACTGCATTATTATGAACTTTCATCAAATCTTTAACCATGGTCATTTTTAAGTCTTTTGTCATTTACAGACAGTTCTGGGTGTACTCTGATGATTTTGCAAATATGTTCCTATAAAAGGGTTTCATCTTCAAGAAATTCATGGAAAAGACTCTGACAAGTACAGGTTTCTGGTAACTGACTGTACTGCTGAACTGAATGAATAAGCATTTTCAGAACTCTAATGAAAAACTGATGAACTCATAAAAGTGCTAACAAAAGATCAAGATGAAAAAAAAGAAATTAATTACATGGGACTGAGTGAACTGATGAGGATGAGTATAATTTTTGTGACTTTCTGTAGAATGACTCGGGGAAGAAAGGGGATTTGGCCCAAATACCCAAGTATTCAAAACACAGTTCTGCCCTCTCTACTCTGTCCCATTTCTGGGCTGGTGTCCTGAGTGAGCCTGTGCTCCCAAGCTTGTCCAGCTAGTCTCTGAGGGGCATGGAGGAAATGTCAGAACTAATTTCTATTTTTTCTCCATTCTTTTCAAATGTATATTTTACTTATGTTTTAAAACATGTATTAGTAATATTGAGCACATATAATTTATGTCTGTAATATATGAAATGTTTATAAAAATATGTATACATGTATTGCTTATCCATTTATATCATTTATAAATACAGTAAAGTGTTGCCATATGCTTTAAAAAAAAAAAAAAAAAAAAAAAAAAAAAAAAAAGAAATGAATTACAGGGAAAAAAGCGTAAAAAAGACAAACACATGGAGGCTAAACAATACGTTACTAAATAACCAAGAGATCACTGAAGAAATCAAACAGGAAATAAAAAAATACCTAGAGACAAATGACAATGAAAACACGACGACCCAAAACCTATGGGATGCAGCAAAAGCGGTTCTAAGAGGGAAGTTTATAGCTATACAAGCCTACCTAAAGAAACAAGAAAAATCTCAAGTAAACAATCTAACCTTACACCTAAAGAAACTAGAGAAAGAAGAACAAACAAAACCCAAAGTTAGCAGAAGGAAAGAAATCATAAAGATCAGAGCAGAAATAAATGAAATAGAAACAAAGAAAACAATAGCAAAGATCAATAAAACTAAAAGTTGGTTCTTTGAGAAGATAAACAAAATTGATAAGCCATTAGCCAGACTCATCAAGAAAAAGAGGGAGAGGACTCAAATCAATAAAATCAGAAACGAAAAAGGAGAAGTTACAACAGACACCGCAGAAATACAAAACATCCTAAGAGACTACTACAAGCAACTTTATGCCAATAAAATGGACAACCTGGAAGAAATGGACAAATTCTTAGAAAGGTATAACCTTCCAAGACTGAATAAGGAAGAAACAGAAAATATCAACAGACCAATCACAAGTAATGAAATTGAAACTGTGATTAAAAATCTTCCAACAAACAAAAGTCCAGGACCAGATGGCTTCACAGGTGAATTCTATCAAACATTTAGAGAAGAGCTAACACCCATCCTTCTCAAACTCTTCCAAAAAATTGCAGAAGAAGGAACACTCCCAAACTCATTCTATGAGGCCACCATCACCCTGATACCAAAACCAGACAAAGACACTACAAAAAAAGAAAATTACAGACCAATATCACTGATGAATATAGATGCAAAAATCCTCCACAAAATACTAGCAAACAGAATCCAACAACACATTAAAAGGATCATACACCACAATCAAGTGGGATTTATCCCAGGGATGCAAGGATTCTTCAATATACGCAAATCAATCAATGTGATACACCATATTAACAAATTGAAGAATAAAAACCATATGATCATCTCAATAGATGCAGAAAAAGCTTTTGACAAAATTCAACACCCATTTCTGATAAAAACTCTCCAGAAAGTGGGCATAGAGGGAACCTACCTCAACATAATAAAGGCCATATATGACAAACCCACAGCAAACATCATTCTCAATGGTGAAAAACTGAAAGCATTTCCTCTAAGATCAGGAACGAGACAAGGATGTCCACTCTCACCACTATTATTCAACATAGTTCTGGAAGTCCTAGCCACGGCAATCAGAGAAGAAAAAGAAATAAAAGGAATACAAATTGGAAAAGAAGAAGTAAAACTGTCACTGTTTGCGGATGACATGATACTATACATAGAGAATCCTAAAACTGCCACCAGAAAACTGCTAGAGCTAATTAATGAATATGGTAAAGTTGCAGGTTACAAAATGAATGCACAGAAATCTCTTGCATTCCTATACACTAATGATGAAAAATCTGAAAGAGAAATTATGGAAACACTCCCATTTACCATTGCAACAAAAAGAATAAAATACCTAGGAATAAACCTACCTAGGGAGACAAAAGACCTGTATGCAGAAAACTATAAGACACTGATGAAAGAAATTAAAGATGATACCAACAGATGGAGAGATATACCATGTTCTTGGATTGGAAGAATCAACATTGTGAAAATGAGTATACTACCCAAAGCAATCTACAGATTCAATGCAATCCCTATCAAATTACCAATGGCATTTTTTACGGAGCTAGAACAAATCATCTTAAAATTTGTATGGAGACACAAAAGACCCCGAATAGCCAAAGCAGTCTTTTTTTTTTTTTTTTAAAGGATTTTCTTATTTATTTATTTATTTATTTATTTATTTTTGGCTGTGTTGGGTCCTCGGTTCGTGCGAGGGCTTTCTCCAGTTGCGGCAAGCGGGGGCCACTCTTCATCGCGGTGCGGGGACCGCCCTTCATCGCGGTGCCCGGGCCTCTCTCTATCGCGGCCCCTCCCGTCGCGGGGCACAGGCTCCAGACGCGCAGGCTCAGCAATTGTGGCTCACGGGCCCAGCTGCTCCGTGGCATGTGGGATCTTCCCAGACCAGGGCTCGAACCCGCGTCCCCTGCATTAGCAGGCAGACTCTCAACCACTGCGCCACCAGGGAAGCCCCAGCCAAAGCAGTCTTGAGGCAAAAAAATGGAGCTGGAGGAATCAGACTCCCTGACTTCAGACTATACTACAAAGCTACAGTAATCAAGACAATATGGTACTGGCACAAAAACAGAAACATAGATCAATGGAACAAGATAGAAAGCCCAGAGATTAACCCACGCACCTATGGTCAACTAATCTATGACAAAGGAGGCAAAGATATACAATGGAGAAAAGACAGTCTCTTCAATAAGTGGTGCTGGGAAAACTGGACAGCTACATGTAAAAGAATGAAATTAGAATACTCCCTAACACCATACACAAAAATAAACTCAAAATGGATTAGAGACCTAAATATAAGACTGGACACTATAAAACTCTTAGAGGAAAACATAGGAAGAACACTCTTTGACATAAATCACAGCAAGATCTTTTTTGATCCACCTCCTAGAGTAATGGAAATAAAAACAAAAATAAACAAGTGGGACCTAATGAAACTACAAAGCTTTTGCACAGCAAAGGAAACCATAAACAAGACGAAAAGACAACCCTCAGAATGGGAGAAAATATTTGCAAATGAATCAACTGACAAAGGATTAATCTCCAAAATATATAAACAGCTCATTCAGCTCAATATCAAAGAAACAAACACCCCAATCCAAAAATGGGCAGAAGACCTAAACAGACATTTCTCCAAAGAAGTCATACAGACGGCCACGAAGCACATGAAAAGATGCTCAACATCACTAATTATTAGAGAAATGCAAATCAAAACTACAATGAGGTATCACCTCACTCCTGTTAGAATGGGCATCATCAGAAAATCTACAAACAACAAATGCTGGAGAGGGTGTGGAGAAAAGGGAACCCTCTTGCACTGTTGGTGGGAATGTAAATTGATACAGCCACTATGGAGAACAATATGGAGGTTCCTTAAAAAACAAAAAATAGAATTACCATATGACCCAGCAATCCCACTACTGGGCATATACCCAGAGAAAACCGTAATTCAAAAGGACACATGCACCCGAATGTTCATTGCAGCACTATTTACAATAGCCAGGTCATGGAAGCAACCTAAATGCCCATCAACAGACGAATGGATAAAGAAGTTGTGGTACATATATACAATGGAATATTACTCAGCCATAAAAAGGAACGAAATTGAGTCATTTGTTGAGACGTGGATGGATCTAGAGACTGTCATACAGAGTGAAGTAAGTCAGAAAGAGAAAAACAAATATCGTATATTAATGCATGTATGTGGAACCTAGAAAAATGGTACAGATGAGCCAGTTTGCAGGGCAGAAGTTGAGACACAGATGTAGAGAATGGACATATGGACACCAAGGGGGGAAAACTGCGGTGAGGTGGGGATGGTGGTGTGCTGAATTGGGCGATTGGGATTGACATGTATACACTGATGTGTATAAAACTGATGCCTAATAAGAACCTGCAGTATAAAAAAACAAACAAAACAACTAATACTAAACTTTCATTGGGTTATTTGTATGGAAATATGTTAATATAAATGTTTCAGACATTACATGAAATTTCTAAAAATGTTAAAAAAAAATTGTTTCTTTGTATAGATTTAATGTAGTCCCTATAAAATTAAAAAATTTAATGCATTTTCCACAGAAATACAAAAAAATAATTCTGAAATTTGTATGGAGCCACAAAAGACCCAAAATAGCCAAAGCAATCCTGAGAAAGAAAAACATAGCTGGAGCTATCATACTTATTGATTTGAAACTATGCTACAAAAGTAATCAAAACAGTATGGTACTGGCATAAAAATAGACACATAGACCAATGAAACAGAATCAAGAGCCCAGAAATAAACCCCTGAATATAGGTCAACTAATATTTGACAAAGGAGCCAAGAATATTCAATAAGGAAAGGATAGTGTCTTCAATAAAAGGTGTTGAGAAAACTGAAACTGGATAATCACATGCAGAAGAATAAAATTGGAACCCTATCTTACACTACTCACAACAATGAACTCAAAGTGGTTAAAGACTTAAATATGAGACCTGAAACTGTAAAACTCCTGGAAGAAAACCTAGGGAAAAAGCTCCTTGACATTCGTCTTGGTAATGATTTTTTTTTTTATATGACACGAAAAACACAGTAACAAAAGCAAAAATCAACAAACGGAACTATATCAAACTAAAGAGCTTCTGCCCAGCAAAAGAAACAATCAACAAAATGAAAAGGTAATCCATGAAATGGGAGAAAATATTTTCAAGTCACATATCTGATATGGGATTAATATGAAAATATATAAGGAACTCATACAACTCAATAGCAAAACCACAAACAATCCTATTAAAAAATGCGCAGAGGAATGGAATAGATAGTTTTCCAAAGAAGACATATGAATGGGTAATAGGCACATGAAAAGGAGTTCAACATCACTAATCATCAGGGAAATTCAGGTCAAAACCACAATGAGAGATCACCTGACACCTGTTAGGATGGCTATTATCTAAAAGATGAGAAAACAAGTGTTGATGAGGGTGTGGAGAAAAGGGATCTTTTGTGTACTTTTAGTGGGAATGTAAATTGGTGCAGCCACTATGGAAAACAGTATGGAGATTCCTTAAAACATTAAAAATACAACTACCGTATGACCCAGAAATCCCACTTCTGGGTATGTATTCAAAGGAATTAAAATCAGGATCTTGTAGAGATATCTGTCCTCACATGTTAATTGCAGCATTATTCACAATAGCCAAGATATGAAAACAACCTAAGTGTCTGTCAGTGGATGAATGGATAAAGAAAATGTGATATATATATATATATATATATAGAATAAATACTATTTAGCCATGAGAAAGAAAGAAATCCTGCCATTTGTGACAACTTGGATGAAACTTTAGGGCATTATGCTAAGTGAAATAAGTCAGACAGAAAGAGACAAATACTGTATATAGCACTTATATGTGGAATTTAAAAAAGCTGAACTAAGCAAAATAAAGAGAAGAATGGTGATTATCAGGGGCTAGGGCTGGGCAAAATGGAGAGAGATTGGTTAAAGGGTACAAACTTCCAGTTATAAGATGAATAATTTCTGGGGATCTGATGTATAACATTGTGATTATAGCTAATAATACTGAATTATATACTTGAAAGTTGCTACAAGTGTAGATCTTAAACGTTCTCACCACAAAAAAGAAATGGTAAGTATGTGATGGGATGGAGATGTTAGCTAATGCTATGGTGGTAATCATTTATAATATATAAATGTATCAAACCAACACATTGTGCACCTTCAACTTACACAATTTTATGTCAATTATATCTCAATAAAGCTGGAAAAAAACAAAGTGCAAAAGAGCAAAAAAAATGTTTCCTTCTCATCAACTTTTCCCAGTAAGAGAAGTCTGAGTATTTCCAGCCTAATCAGGAAAAAAAGAAAAGAAAAGAAAAAACATTAAACTGCCTACCTCTCTGCAGGCTCAAATTTCCACAGTATTTCTTCTGCTTCTCATGGTTTTCCTGGCCTTTTGGCAGTGGGGGGAAGAAAAGGAAAACTCCTTTTTCAAGATATAGTTAGCTCATCCCTTGGCACTGTTTCCTAAATTTCTGCAAGTTCATCCATCATGGGGTATTTGTTAGATCCTTGCTTCTGTACCTAATGGAACCCCTTATTAACCAGCTCTAATTGATAGATGACAATGAATGGTTGGACTAGATCTTCAAAAATGACTTAATATGGAGACTATAATTTTATAATCTCCCAAATCAGCAAATATGATAACTACACATGTTCTTATTGGGACAATAATAGCTACCTTCCACTAAATTCTGTAGGTCACATACTATGCAGTGCTTTATATGAAAACAACAACAAATGAGCATCGAATAAAATGTGCTAGGATCATGCTAAATTCCTGAATAGGATTTTCTTATTTAATTCACATAAACCATTCTAGGAAGTAGGTAATATCACTATCTCTATTTTCTTGTTCAAGATCATAAGGTTAGCAATCTATTCATGGGGATTTGAACTCAGATAGCCTGTCTCCAGAGCAGGAACCCTTAACCACTGTAGTACTCTTACTGTCTGGCTACTGAGAGAGAGTTTGAAAGCAGGACTTTCAACATCTGGAGTATATTTTGTAGCTTCAAGATTCCTTCCAATGCTGTGAAATAAGATTTCTACGGATTTGCCCTTCTCTGCTTACAGGTTATCTTCCTTTGAAATGTTTTTGCTCTTTTTATTTTTAAATGGGCCTTAAAATGGCAGGATCAAACTTCCATAACTCAACTTTAAAACTGAATTTAAAGGGATCATAATAAAAGTTTTAAACAGTGATAAAATGCTTTCTCCCTGATAAATAACAATGAGAAAACATCACACCCAACAGATAATATGGCAACAGTAGGCATTGATGAATGCATTAACATAAAAAGAGCCAATGAATCAAGAATCAAGAGTAATGGAAATCTGGAGTTCAAGGAAACAGTCCTAGAATCTGTGCACTCAGGTTTAGGGTGCAATTTTCACAGGGACAGTTAATTACAAGAGGAGGTTTGAGAGCTTTCATTGATTTCATAGCTTTCCTGCCTTAAATGTTGCACTGATCTCTCCCATATCGGTCAGATAGTATAGTTATTAAGTACACCCTGTGTGAAGATCATTTCACGAGAACAGAACAGGATAACGTTCAGGCTCTGGACTTTGACTTCTAAAACTTGGCTGGGAACTCAGGGGAGTTATAAAAGAAATAGCTACTGTGCACTCCACTTTGGGGACTTGACAATAGAAGATTATACCTGAGAGTTACAAGTTTGGACCTGATATCATGACAACATGATTATTACCTTGGCTTTTGGTATTATACATGTCATAGAGACTCTTTTTACCTTGCAAAGGTAAACAGACACAATAAAGGTATTGGCATGGGAGAATGTTACATCCAAAAAGACAAATGCTGTAAGTCTCATAACCAATTGAGCCACACAGCCCAGAGTCAAGAATCTATATAAAGCCATCAATATTCCTTATTTCTGAATTATAAGGAAAAAATTAACTTAGTTTCTGCCATTCTTCCTCTAATTCAATGTTTTTCACTTGACACCATATTTAACTGCTTCCTTAGCGTTAGTTGTACCATCTGTGCCATAGATCTCACTGTAGGTGTCAGCCATGAGAATGTGCCTCACAGACCTCTAACTATGGGAGTGTAATTGACCAAGTGCCTTGGCCACTCACTTTGAAATCCACTGAGCCCAGACCATGCTTTCCATGATTTCTTCTAGTCAATAACTAACTGTGGCAGGGATACTAAGGCAAGCCTGTTCCTGGGAGACGTGGCCAGCTTTGGGCTTGAGGTCTCCCCAGCAGTCTTGCCAAACCTTCTAGACTGCACTGCCATCTACAATGGCATACAACTTTCCTCCCGCTCTTTTTCAATCAGGGTCAGACTTAGGTCACAGACAAATGACTAACTTTTTCCAGCTCCCTCCCAGTTTTTTCCCACACAGGAGTTTATCTTAATGAAATCCTTGAACTTTTAAATCCCATCTTGGCATCTACTTTTTGGAAAATCTGGGTTAACATACTGCAGTTTATAGAGGATTTTCCCTCTCACAATCTCCACCTTTTTGCTCATAGGTTTGGCAGTTGATTTTTAAAATACCCTGGCCAGTGAGTTTGTTTATATTTTCTGTACTGATTGGACATATTTTAATACAGCATTATAAGATGATCAAGTAGGTTTCGCTTGCTCTGTGAATTTGCCTGAATTAAAATTGTGAATTAGAGAGACAATGATGATAACTCATAAGATGCTTTGTTTGGGGGTGCGGATGGCTTTAGACATGGTTGGATCAAGGGACTCAAACTTTGTGGTCAGAGCACCGTCTCTATCTCGCTCAATTCTGCTTTCCTTTGCATTGGTTTGATTTTATTCTAACGTATACTCTCCCTATAAAGTGAGAAAAATGTCCTCTTAGCAGCTCTAGACTTGGATCATCTCACTGTGGACAATTTCAGTGAAATGAGAATACCAGTTTCCCTATGCTTCATCAAATCTCAGGTATGATTTTCTTTATTCCAGCTTGGGTCATGTGCCCATCTGGACCTAATGACTATGGCCACGGACACGGGATGCTTTTTAGCCAGATCTGAGTCATGTGTCCCCCTCTGGAGCTGGGCAGTGAGGGAGGAGGGGGAATAGTTTTCCAAAAGACTCCAAAACAGTAGCAGATACCCAATATCGAGTTTACAGACCTAATGCAAATTTCAGTGCTGCTCTCTTTGGCAATACAATAAGCCATAATATTTGTAAAATGGCCCATAAATACTGTTATAATTAATCTATTTTGAGTTTTACAACATCTTGTATTACCTTTATTTTATAAATGTGAAAGTAGTAATTTAGAGATTAAAGGATTTGTTCAGGGTCTTACTGGTTTATATGATTATTTATACTCAATTTTTAAGACATATAATTTTAAATTTAAAAAAATTTAAAAATATAAATGAGTAAAATTAAAAAGTGAGACAAAAAATTAAGTTATACTAGAAGGTATAGAGTACAACATGGTGAATGTAGTCCTCTAGGTAATGAATTTGAGCCACACATTTAGGTGTTAGCTTCCAGGTAGCCAAAGTGAAACGAGGAATATGATTAATAAGACTAAAACATATCAACTCCTAATGGGAGTAAAGCTTTTCTAGCTAATAAATATAAAAGACATTTATCATGTGGCACTTTATATAGGATGCTCTAGTGGGTAACAATTTCACAAGCACCTCTCTAGCTATTGCAATTTTTAATGCTATTTCTTACCTTGCCTTTCAATGGAAGTCAACAGTTTAGTGCCAAAGTGCAAATTAGTAAAAGCTATTGTTAGAGGATAGGATAATGCATACTTACATACCACATCATATATTCACAGACATAAAGGATGTACAAAACATGTGTTGCATTCTGCTGTAATACATAGGAGGCTAATGATAGTTTCTTTGTTCACTTCAGTATTTCGTATTCATCTTTGACTCGAACTTTAGTGCCTTTCCTGCAGTATATCACTTTAAATATATTTTTAATCCTGTTAAAGAAATAGAGGCAGATCAGAAATAAAAATTCCGTTAATAAAGCATGAAGCCAGATATACTAAGTCCATTAATTTATAATTCTGTAGATTATAATTTATTGACTCTGAGGGAATTGACCTAGTGACCCACATTTGATTTTGTAATCTGTGTTCACTATCCATGTATATGTAAGCACATAATCAAATCATCTTATATTTACTGGATATGACAAAACTCTTTAAAAAATAAAGTAATAATGGTTAATTATAACTTACGGAGGAATTATTTTATAAGTACATTTACAGTGAAGCCTCTGAACTTTTGCCTCTAAAATGTCATTGAATTAGAAGTAAATGGCTTCCAAAGAAACTGCAAGGGAGCAAATCCCACCATTAAACTCTTCTTTCAGAGAGTAGCATCTGTTACACGTTGAGTAACATCTTATACAATTAGAAAGCTTATTGTAATTTTTTTTGGTGAAAAATGTGAATTGATTCAACCAAATTTATTATAGAAATTAAGTCAACTGTTAACGATATCCTGGTACATTAATATGGGCTTTGGCACTAAAAGGTATTTCCTGTTGTGCTGCCATATCTTTGTGGTAACTTGCTATTCCCAGTAAGTTAAATCTCTCTACTACTTGAAAGAAAGAAAAAAAGGAAGAAAGAAAAAAAAGAAAGGAAGGAAGGAAGGAAGGAGAGAGAGAGAGAGAGAAAGAGAGAAAGAAAGAGGGAGGGAGGGAGGGAGGAAATCATTAATATCCCTTGCTTATTTTCCCTATGCATTACTGTAGTAATGTTCTCAGGGCTTGAAAGGTGTCTGTTCCCTCTTAATATGACATTTGGTCATAAGAAATTGTACTAAACATGGATGTGGGAAAAAAATGCATTAGTAGAAGGGCAATATAAATAACACTCAATAAGTAAGAGAAAAAAATCAGTAAATAGTGTCAGAGAAGAGGTGAGCTTTTGTCAGAAACTTATCTAACCCTAAGGCACATCATTAAAATGTCTAACACAGTGGCAAAATAATGATAGTTTAGCAGGAACTTTGTACATGATGTGATTGTAAGATGTGAGAAATATATTTATATGTCTGTATGAGAGTGTATTATTTATATATTTATGTATTAGCAGTATATGCCACAAAAGAATTCTTTAGCTGCATCAAGTTTTTCAATGGTATAGTTTCTGATACTCATTTACATCTCATCTAAGTGATTTTTTTGGTAGAAACTATAACATTTATAAGTATTATGGACCATTTAAAATAAATGTCTTTTAAAGTTATTATCAAGTTTTCATTGTTTTCTAATATTGCTAAGCAGAATTAACTGTTTTCCTTCTCTGTATCCTCATTGCACTAGGTTCATACCTCTTGGACAGCATTTGTCAAAATATATTACAACTAAGAAACCGCCTCAGACTGTGAGAACATTAAGGACAGAGACTGTCTTGCTCATTTTACACTCCCAGCACCTATTAGAGCACCTAATACATATTAGGTGCTCAGTATTGGATTTGTTGAATGACTGAATTGATAAAGCCATATTAGGTGCAGGTTGAAGCTGCAAGTGATTCTCGCCCTCAGACTACTCATAATATAAAAGTGGAGATTGTATATTGCTTATTAATAATAAGGGACATTAATATTGGGAGAAAAACTGTGTGCTAAGTAAGAATCTTGACTTACATTTGAATTCATTCTTAAGAGAGGCAGAACTGTGCAGTGACTGGGAGCATGGATTCTACAGACATTATTTGAGTTCAGTCTCAGCTCTACTATTTGCTAACAGCCTGATTGTTGGCAAGTGAATTAACTTTCTGAGCTTCAGTCTCCTCATCTTAAAGGGAGGTGTTGATAATAATACTATCCACCGCACAGAGCTGTTATGAATTTAAATGAGCTAGTCCTCTTAGAATGGTGAAAACAGCATCTGGCATATAATAAATAGTCATAGTTAGCCACAAGATCTTTGGGCTTTTTTAAAAAAAGTCTTCACAAGTAATATACTATGGGCATTTTTCTTCCAAATTGAATTTCAGTGTTTCTTCATTACCTGAAGAGCACAGTTTTTGTTGATTTACTTATCTATCTAACTACTACCTGTCTGTCTGTCTATCTATCTAGCTGCCATCTATCTCTCCGGAACTGAATTGAAGACTAGTGTTAGGGGTGATGATAGTTGGGGATATGGAAAAAGAGTGGAAAGTGGATAATTCTTTATGCCCACTTCTTGAAAAACAATCACTTTCTCTACATGGTGGTTAACTGAAACAGGAAAATCCTGAAAATTTATTTATTTTGGCATAGCAGATTCAGAGCTTATGTAACTATCTGTGAAATTCATTTGGAAAACTGAAGTCACAGATTATTTCCATCTTTTCTTCCCTTATCCTTAGCTATCAGAATAACTTTAAACAGATTGTAACTGAATGCAAGGGCTAAGTGTCAAATGAATGGTAATTGATAATACAGCTCTCTAAATGAAAAAGAAATGAGAGTACTACGCAGGGAGGGTGATTGTAGGTGTAGCTGGTCCACAGGGCAAAGAAGTTATCTTGTACCTGGGAGCCCAGGAGAGAAAGACAACCACTTCTGGAAGTTCCTAATGTCTTGAGAAAGGGTGAAGATGCCAAAGACCCTACTCCCTTCTAAAATGTTTGGAGATCTTTAAAACAGGAAAGTTAACCATCTGTATTGAGTAATGATTTATTCACTTTCCCTGAAAACATAGATGATGTAGTTGGCTTTCTATACCATGGCAAATCTACATAAAGTATACAGTTGTAATGTAGCCTAGTCTTCTTTTTTATTTTTTTAAACATCTTTATTGGAGTATAATTGCTTTACAATGGTGTGTCAGTTTCTGCTTTATGACAAAGTGAATCAGTTATACACATACATATGTCCCCATATCTCTTCCCTCGTGCATCTCCCTCCATCCCACCCTCCCTATCGCATTGCTCTAGGTGGTCACAAAGCACTGAGCTCATCACCCTGTGCTATGTAGCTGATTCCCACTAGCTATCTATTTTACATTTGGTAGTGTATATATGTCCATGCCACTCTCTTACTTCATCCCAGCCTACCCTTCCCCCTCTCCGTGTTCTCAAGTCCATTCTCTACATCTGCATCTTTATTCCTGTCCTGCCCCTAGGTTCTTCATAACCATTTTTTTTTTTTAGATTCCATATATATGTGTTAGCATACGGTATTTGTTTTTATTTGTTTTTCTCTTTCTGACTTACTTCACTCTGTATGACAGATTCTAGGTCCATCCACCTCACTACAAATGACTCAATTTCATTTATTTTTATGGCTGAGTAATATTCCATTGTATATATGTACCACAACTTCTTTATCCATTCATCTGTCAATGGACACTTGGGTTGCTTCCATGTCCTGGCTATTGTAAATAGAGCTGCAATGAACATTGTGGTACATGACTCTTTTTGAATTACGGTTTTCTCAGGGTATATGCCCAGTAGTGGGATTGCTGTATTGTATGGTAGTTCTATTTTTAGTTTTTAAAGGAACCTCCATACTGTCCTCCCTAGTGGCTGTATCAATTTACATTCCCACCAACAGTGCAAGAGGGTTCCCTTTCCTCCACACCCTCTCCAGCATTTATTGTTTGTAGATTTTTTGATGATGACCATTCTGACTGGTGTGAGGTGACACCTCATTGTAGTTTTGATTTGCATTTCTGTAATGATTAGTGATGTTGAGCATTCTTTCATGTGTTTGTTGGCTGTCTGTATATCTTCTTTGGAGAAATGTCTATTTAGGTCTTCTGCCCATTTTTGGATTGGGTTGTTTGTTTTTTTGATATTGAGCTGCATGAGCTGCTTGTAAATTTTGGTGATTAGTCCTTTGTCAGTTGCTTTACTTGCAAATATTTTCTCCCATTCTGAGGGTTGTCTTTTCCCCTTGTTTATGGTTTCCTTTGCTGTGCAAAATGTTTTAAGTTTCATTAGGTCCCATTTGTTTATTTTTTTAATTTCCATTTCTCTAGAAGGTGGGTCAAAAAGGATCTTGCTGTGATTTATGTCATAGAGTGTTCTTCCTATGTTTTCCTCTAAGAGTTTTATAGAGTCTGACCTTACATTTAGGTCTAATCCATTTTGAGTTTATTTTTGTGTATGGTGTTAGGAAGTGTTCTAATTTCATTCTTTTACATGTAGCTGTGCAGTTTTCCCAGCACCACATATTGAAGAGGCTGTCTTTTCTCCACTGTATATTCTTGCCTCCTTTATAAAAAATAAGGTGACCATATGTGCACGGGTTTATCTCTGGGCTTTCTATCCTGTTCCATTGATCTATATTTCTGTTTTTGTGGCAGTACCATACTGCCTTGATTACTGTAGTTTTGTAGTATAGTCTGAAGTCAGGGAGCCTGATTCCACCGGATCTGCTTTTCTTTCTCAACATTGCTTTGGCTATTTGGGGTCTTTTGTGTTTCCATACAAATTGTGAAATTTTTGGTTCTAATTCTGTGAAAAATGCCATTGGTAGTTTGATAGGGATTGCACTGAACTGTAGATTGCTTTGGGTACTATAGTCATTTTCACAATGTTGATTTTTCCAATCCAAGAACATGGTATATCTCTCCATCTGTTCGTATCATCTTTAATTTCTTTCATCAGTGTCTTATAGTTTTCTGCATACAGGTCTTTTTTCTCTCTCTGTAGGTTTATTCCTAGGTATTTTATTCTTTTTGTTGCAATGGTAAATGGGAGTGTCTCCTTAATTTCTCTTTCAGATTTTTCATCATTAGTGTATAGGAATGCAAGAGATTTCTGTGCATTAATTTTGTATCCTGCTACCTTACCAAATTCATTGATTAGCTCTAGTAGTTTTCTGGTAGTGTCTTTAGGAATCTCTGTGTATAGTATCATGTCATCTGCAAACAGTGACAGCTTTACTTCTTCTTTTCCGATTTGGATTCTTTATATTTGTTTTTCTCCTCTGATTGCTGTGGCTAAAACTTCCTAAACTATGTTGAATAATAGCAGTGAGAGTGGGCAACCTTGTCTTGTTCCTGATCTTAGTGGAAATTGTTTCAGTTTTTTACCATTGAGAAAGATGTTGGCTGTGGGTTTGTCATGTATGGCCTTTATTATGTTGAGGTAAGTTCCTTCTATGCCTACCTTCTGGAGGGTTTTTATCATAAATGGGTGTTGAATTTTGTCAAAAGCTTTTTCTGCATCTACTGAGATGATCGTATGGTTTTTATTCCTTAATTTGTTAATATGGTGTATCACATTGATTAATTTGCGTATATTGAAGAATCCTTGCATCAGGTTGTTGGTGGCCTTGTAGAATGAGTTTGGGAGTGTTCCTTCCTCTGCAATATTTTGGAAGAGTTTGAGAAGGATGGGTGTTATCTCTTCTCTAAATGTTTGGTAGAATTCACCTGTGAAGCCATCTGGTCCTGGGTTTTTTTTTGTTGGAAAGTTTTAAATCACAGTTTCAATTTCAGTGCTTGTGGTTGGTCTGTTCATATTTTCTATTTCTTCTTGGTTCAGTTTTAGAAGGTTATACCTTTCTAAGAATTTGTCCATTTCTTCCAGGTTGTCCATTTTAATGGCACAGGGTTGCTTGTAGTAGTCTCTTATGATGCTTTGTATTTCTGCAGTGTCCGTTGTAATTTCTCCTTTTACATTTCTAATTTTATTGATTTGAGTCCTCTCCCTCTTTTTCTTGATGAGTATGGCTAATGGTTTATCAATTTTATTTATCTTCTCAAAGAACCAGCTTTTAGTTTTATTGAGCTTTGCTATTGTTTTCTTTGTTTCTATTTCATTTATTTCTGCTCTGATCTTTATGATTTCTTTCCTTCTACTACCTTTGGGTTTTCTTTACTCTTCTTTCTCTGGTTCCTTTAGGTGTAAGGTTAGATTGTTTATTTGAGATTTTTCTTGTTTTAGATTGTCTATTTGAGATTTTTCTTGTTTCTTTTTTTTTTTTTACACACACGCACTGTATTTTATTTTTACAAGAGATAAATAAACTGACACGAAGCATTGTACATGGATGACCACAACAAAAGCAACAATGATTGCAATTACCAAACCTGAAACACACTCATACTATGTCATAATATTGACATTCAGTCCAGTAATCCTCAACTGTAACAGCTCCTTTACTTTGCAGTGAAAATTGATTTGTATATTTTTTGCCTCTGAGTCCTTGTGGGATTTTTTTTTTAAATTCAGACAGAAAGTCACAAAAATTATACTCATCCTCATCAATTCACTCAGTCCCATGTAATTAAAATTTTTTTTCACCTTGATCTTTTGTTAGCACTTTTTTGAGTTCATCAGTTTTTCATTAGAGTTCTGAAAATGCTTATTCATTCAGTTCAGCAGTACAGTCAGTTACCAGAAACCTGTACTTGTCAGAGTCTTTTCCATGAATTTCTTGAAGATGAAACCCTTTTATAGGAACATATTTGCAAAAGGATCAGAGTACACCCAGAACTGTCTGTAAATGAGAAAAGACTTAAAAATGACCACAGTTAAAGATTTGATGAAAGTTCATAATAATGCAGTTGACAAGAAAATTAGTTATTTCTGAGATATACATTTTAAAGTAATAACTAGGATTATTACTTATAACATTATACCAGAACATATAAGATTTTTAGAAATTTCATGTAATGTCTGAAACATTTATATTAACATATTTCCATACATATTTCCATACAAATACAAATATAAGATTTTTAGAAATTTCATGTAATGTCTGAAACATTTATATTAACATATTTCCATACAAATAACCCAATGAAAGTTTAGTATTAGTTGTTTTGTTTGTTTGTTTTTTATACCGCAGGTTCGTATTAGGCATCAATTTTATACACATCAGTGTATACATGTCAATCCCAATCGCCCAATTCAGCACACCATCATCCCCACCCCACCGCAGTTTTCCCCCCTTGGTGTCCATATGTCCATTCTCTACATCTGTGTCTCAACTTCTGCCCTGCAAACCGGCTCATCTGTACCATTTTTCTAGGTTCCACATACATGCATTAATATACGATATTTGTTTTTCTCTTTCTGACTTACTTCACTCTGTATGACAGTCTCTAGATCCATCCACTTCTCAACAAATGACTCAATTTCGTTCCTTTTTATGGCTGAGTAATATTCCATTGTATATATGTACCACATCCTCTTTATCCATTCGTCTGTTGATGGGCATTTAGGTTGCTTCCATGACCTGGCTATTGTAAATAGTGCTGCAATGAACATTCGGGTGCATGTGTCTTTTTGAATTATGGTTTTCTAAGGGTATATGCTCAGTAGTGGGATTGCTGGGTAATATGGTAATTCTATTTTTAGTTTCTTAAGGAACCTCCATATTGTTCTCCATAGTGGCTATATCAATTTACATTCTCATCAAGAGTGCAAGAGGGTTCCATTTTCTCCACACCCTCTCCAGCATTTGTTGTTTGTAGATTTTCTGATGATGCCCATTCTAACAGGAGTGAGGTGATACCTCATTGTAGTTTTGATTTGCATTTCTCTAATAATTAGTGATGTTGAGCATCTTTTCATGTGCTTCGTGGCCGTCTGTATGTCTTCTTTGGAGAAATGTCTATTTAGGTCTTCTGCCCATTTTTGGATTGGGGTGTTTGTTTCTTTAATATTGAGCTGAATGAGCTGTTTATATATTTTGGAGATTAATCCTTTGTCCGTTGATTCGTTTGCAAATATTTTCTCCCATTCTGAGGGTTGTCTTTTCGTCTTGTTTATGGTTTCCTTTGTTGTGCAAAAGCTTTGAAGTTTCATTAGGTCCCATTTGTTTATTTTTGTTTTTATTTCCATTACTCTAGGAGGTGGATCAAAAAAGATCTTGCTGTGATTTATGTCAAAGAGTGTTCTTCCTATGTTTTCCTCTAAGAGTTTTATAGTGTCCAGACTTATATTTAGGTCTTGAATCCATTTTGAGTTTATTTTTATGTATGGTGTTAGGGAGTATTCTAATTTCATTCTTTTATATGTAGCTGTCCAGTTTTCCCAGCACCACTTATTGAAGAGACTGTCTTTTCTCCATTGTATATCTTTGCCTCCTTTGTCATAGATTAGTTGACCATAGTTGCGTGGGTTAATCTCTGGGCTTTCTATCTTGTTCCATTGTATGTTTCTGTTTTTGTGCCAGTACCATATTATCTTGATTACTGTAGCTTTGTAGTATAGTCTGAAGTCAGGGAGTCTGATTCCTCCAGCTCCATTTTTTTCCCTCAAGACTGCTTTGGCTATTCGGGGTCTTTTGTGACTCCATACAAATTTTAAGATGATTTGTTCTAGCTCCGTAAAAAATGCCATTGGTAATTTGATAAGGATTGCATTGAATCTGTATATTGCTTTGGGTAGTATATTCATTTTCACAATGTTGATTCTTCCAATCCAAGAACATGGTATATCTCTCCATCTGTTGGTATCATCTTTAATTTCTTTCATCAGTGTCTTATAGTTTTCTGCATACAGGTCTTTTGTCTCCCTAGGTAGGTTTATTCCTAGGTATTTTATTCTTTTTGTTGCAATGGTAAATGAGAGTGTTTCCATAATTTCTCTTTCAGATTTTTCATCATTAGTGTATAGGAATGCAAGAGATTTCTTTGCATTCATTTTGTATCCTGCAACTTTACCATATTCATTAATTAGCTCTAGCAGTTTTCTGGTGGCAGGTTTAGGATTCTCTATGTATAGTATCATGTCATCTGCAAACAGTGACAGTTTTACTTGTTCTTTTCCAATTTGTATTCCTTTTATTTCTTTTTCTTCTCTGATTGCCGTGGCTAGGACTTCCAGAACTATGTTGAATAATAGTGGTGAGAGTGGACATCCTTGTCTCGTTCCTGATCTTAGAGGAAATGCTTTCAGTTTTTCACCATTGAGAATGATGTTTGCTGTGGGTTTGGCATATATGGCCTTTATTATGTTGAGGTAGGTTCCCTCTATGCCCACTTCTGGAGAGTTTTTATCATAAATGGGTGTTGAATTTTGTCAAAAGCTTTTTCTGCATCTATTGAGATGATCATATGGTTTTTATTCTTCAATTTGTTAATATGGTGTATCACATTGATTGATTTGTGTATATTGAAGAATCCTTGCAACCCTGGGATAAATCCCACTTGATTGTGGTGTATGATCCTTTTAATGTGTTGTTGGATTCTGTTTGCTAGCATTTTGTTGAGGATTTTTGCATCTATATTCATCAGTGATATTGGTCTGTAATTTTCTTTTTTTGTAGTGTCTTTGTCTGGTTTTGGTATCAGGGTGATGGTGGCCTCATAGAATGAGTTTGGGAGTGTTCCTTCCTCTGCAATTTTTTGGAAGAGTTTGAGAAGGATAGGTGTTAGCTCTTCTCTAAATGTTTGATAGAATTCACCTGTGAAGCCATCTGGTCCTGGACTTTTGTTTGTTGGAAGATTTTTAATCACAGTTTCAATTTCATTACTTGTGATTGGTCTCTTTATATTTTCTGTTTCTTCCTGGTTCAGTCTTGGAAGGTTATACCTTTCTAAAGATTTGTCCATTTCTTCCAGGTTGTCCATTTTATTGGCATAAAGTTTCTTGTAGTAGTCTCTTAGGATGCTTTGTATTTCTGCAGTGTCTGTTGTAACTTCTCCTTTTTCATTTCTGATTTTATTGATTTGAGTCCTCTCCCTCTTTTTCTTGATGAGTCTGGCTAATGGCTTATCAATTTTGTTTACCTTCTCAAAGAACCAACTTTTAGTTTTATTGATCTTTGCTATTGTTTTCTTTGTTTCTATTTCATTTATTTCTGATCTGATCTTTATGATTTCTTTCCTTCTGCTAACTTTGGGTTTTGTTTGTTCTTCTTTCTCTAGTTTCTTTAGGTGTAAGGTTAGATTGTTTACTTGAGATTTTTCTTGTTTCTTGATATAGGCTTGTATAGCTATAAACTTCCCTCTTAGAACTGCTTTTGCTGCATTCCATAGGTTTTGGGTCGTCGTGTTTTCATTGTCATTTGTCTCTAGGTATTTTTTGATTTCCTCTCTGATTTCTTCAGTGATCTCTTGGTTATTTAGTAACGTATTGTTTAGCCTCCATGTGTTTGTCTTTTTTACGTTTTTTCCCTGTAATTCATTTCTAATCTCATAGCGTTGTGGTCAGAAAAGATGCTTGATATGATTTCAATTTTCTTAAATTTACTGAGGCTTGATTTGTGACCCAAGATGTGATCTATCCTGGAGAATGTTCCGTGCGCACTTGAGAAGAATGTGTAATCTGCTGTTTTTGGATGGAATGTCCTATATATATCAATTAAATCTAACTGGTCTATTGTGTCATTTAAACTTCTGTTTCCTTATTTATTTTCATTTTGGATTATCTGTCCTTTGGTGTAAGTGAGGTGTTAAAGTCCCCCACTATTATTGTGTTACTGTCGATTTCCTCTTTTATAGCTGTTAGCAGTTGCCTTATGTATTGAGGTGCTCCTATGTTGGGTGCATATATATTTATAATTGTTATATCTTCTTCTTGGATTGATCCCTTGATCATTATGTAATGTCCTTCCTTGTCTCTTGTAACATTCTTTATTTTAAAGTCTATTTTATCTGATATGAGTATAGCTACTCCAGCTTTCTTTTGATTTCCATTTGCATGGAATATCTTTTTCCATCCCCTCACTTTCAGTCTGTATGTGTCCCTAGGTCTAAAGTGGGTCTCTTGTAGATAGCATATTATGGGTCTTATTTTTGTATCCATTCAGCAAGGCTGTGTCTTTTGGCTGGAGCATTTAATCCATTCACGTTTAAGGTAATTATCTCTATGTATGTTCCTATGATCATTTTCTTAATTGTTTTGGGTTTGTTTTTGTAGGTCCTTTTCTTCTCTTGTGTTTCCCACTTAGAGAAGTTCCTTTAGCATTTGTTGTAGAGCTGGTTTGGTGGTGCAGAATTCTCTTAGCTTTTGCTTGTCTGTAAAGCTTTTGATTTCTCCATCGAATCTGAATGAGATCCTTGCCAGGTAGATTAATCTTGGTTGTAGGTTCTTCCCTTTCATCACTTTAAGTATATCATGTCACTCCCTTCTGGCTTGTAGAGTTTCTGCTGAGAAATCAGCTGTTAACCTTATGGGAGTTCCCTTGTATGTTATTTGTCGTTTTTCACTTGTTGCTTTCAATAATTTTTCTTTGCCTTTAATTTTTGTCAATTTGATTACTATGTGTCTCGGCGTGTTTCTCCTTGGGTTTATCCTGTACGGGACTCTCTGCGCTTCCTGGACTTGGGTGGCTATTTCCTTTCCCATGTTAGGGAAATTTTCGACTATAATCTCTTCAAATATTTTCTCTGGTCCTTTCTCTCTCTCTTCTCCTTCTGGGACCCGTATAATGCGAATGTTGTTGCATTTAATGTTGTCCCAGAGGTCTCTTAGGCTGTCTTCATTTCTTTTCATTCTTTTTTCTTTATTCTGTTCCGCAGCAGTGAATTCCACCATTCTGTCTTCCAGGTCACTTATCCGTTCTTCTGCCTCAGTTATTCTGCTATTGATTCCTTCTAGTGTAGTTTTCATTTCAGTTATTGTATTGGTCATCTCTGTTTGTTTGTTCTTTAATTCTTCTAGGTCTTTGTTAATCATTTCTTGCATCTTCTCAATCTTTGCCTCCATTCTTATTCCGAGGTCCTGGATCATCTTCACTATCATTATTCTGAATTCTTTTTCTGGAAGGTTGCCTATCTCCACTTCATTTAGTTGTTTTTCTGGGGTTTTTTCTTGTTCCTTCATCTGGTACATAGCCCTCTGTCTTTTTATCTTGTCTATCTTTCTGTAACTGTGGTTTTTGGTCCACAGGCTGCAGGATTGTAGTTTTTCTTGCTTCTGCTGTCTTCCCTCTGGTGGTTGAGGCTATCTAAGAGGCTTGATGGGAGGCTCTGGTGGTGGGTAGAGCTGACTGTTGCTGTGGCGGTCAGAGCTCCGTAAAACTTTAATCCACTTGACTGTTGATGGGTGGGGCTGGGTTCCCTCCCTGTTGGTTGTTTTGCCTGAGGCAACGCAACACTGGAGCCTACCTGGGCTCTTTGGTGGTGTTAATGGCAGACTCTGGGAGGGCTCACGCCAAGGAGCACTTCCCATAACCTCCGCTGCCAGTGTCCTTGTCCCCACGGTGAAACAGAGCCATCCCCCGCCTCTGCAGGAGACCCCCCCAACACCAGCAGGTACGTCTGGTTCAGTCTCCCCCAGGGTCACTGCTCCTTCACCTGGGTCCCGATGCGCACACTACTTTGTGTGTGCCCTCCAGGAGTGGGGTCTCTGTTTACCCCAGTCCTGTAGAAGTCCTGCAATCAATTCCAACTAGACTTCAAAGTCTGATTCTCTAGGAATTCCTCCTCCTGTTGCAGGACCCCCAGGTTGGGAAGCCTGACGTGGGGCTCAGAAACTTCACTCCAGTGGGTGGACTTCTGTGGTATAAGTGTTCGCCAGTCTGTGAGTCACCCACCCAGCAGTTATGGGAATTGATTTTACTCTGATTGCGCCCCTCCTACCGTCTCACTGTGACTTCTCCTCTGTCCTTGGACGTGGGGTATCCTCCTTGGTGAAGTCCAGGGTCTTCCTGTCTATGATTGTCCAGCAGCCAGTTTTGATTCTGTTGCTCTCGCAAGAGGGAGTGAGAGCACGTCCTTCTACTCTGCCATCTTGGTTAATGCTCCTCTTGTTTCTTGAGGTAGGATTGTGTTGCTATAAACTTCCCTCTTAGAACTGCTTTTGATGCATCCCATAGGTTTTGGGTCATTGTGTTTTCATTGTCATTTGTTTCTAGGTATTTTTTGATTTCCTCTTTGATTTCTTTGGTAATCTCTTGGTTATTAAGGAGTGTATTGTTTAGCCTCCATGTATTTGTATTTTTTACTGATTTTTTCCTGTAATTGATATCTAGTCTCATAACATTGTGGTCGGAAAAGATACTTGATACAATTTTAATTATCTTAAATTTACCAAGGCTTGATTTGTGACCCAAGATATGATCTATCCTGGAGATTGTTCCATGAGCACTTGAGATGAAAGTGTGTTCTGTTGTATTGGTTGGAATGTCCTATAAATAACAGTTAAGCTCATCTTGTTTAATGTGTCATTTAAAGCTTGTGTTTCCTTATTTATTTTCATTTTGGATGGTCTGTCTTTTGGTGAAAGTGGGGTGTTAAAGTCCCCTGCTATGATTGTGTGACTGTCAATTCCCCTTTTATGGCTGTTAGCATTTGCCTTATGTATTGAGGTGCTCCTGCGTTGCATGCATAAATATTTACAATTGTTATATTTTCTTCTTGGATTGATTCCTTGATCATTATGTAGTGTCCTTCTTTGTCTCCTGTAATAGTCTTTATTTTAAAGTCTATTTTGTCTGATATGAGAATGGCTACTCCAGCTCTTTTGATTTCCATTTGCATGGAATATCTTTTTCTATCCCCTCACTTTCAGTCTGTATGTGTCCCTAGGTCTGAAGTGGGTCTCTTGTAGACAGCATATTATGGGTCTTCTTTTTGTATCCATTCAGCCAGTCTGTGTCTTTTGGTTGGAGGATTGAATCCATTTACATTTAAGGTAATTATCAAAATGTATCTTCCTATTACCGTTTTCTTAATTGTTTTGGGTTTGTTATTGTAGGTCTTTTCCTTCTCTTGTGTTTCCTGCCTAGAGAAGTTCCTTTAGCATTTGTTGTAGAGCTGGTTTGGTGGTGCTGAATTCTCTTAGCTTTTGCTTGTCTGTAAAGGTTTTAATTTATCTGTCGAATCTGAATGAGATCCTTGCTAGGTAGAGTAATCATGGTTGTAGGTTCTTCCCTTTCATCACTTTAAATATGTCTTGCCAGTCTCTTTTGGCTTGCAGAGTTTCTGCTGAAAGATCACCTGTTAATCTTATGGGAGTTATCTTGTATGTTAGTTGCTGTTTTTCCCTTGCTGCTTTTAATATTTTTTCTTTGTATTTAAATTTTGATAGTTTGATTAATATGTGTCTTGGCATGTTTCTCCTTGGATTTATCTTGTATGGGACTCTCTGCGCTTCCTGGACTTGATTAATTATTTCCTTTCCTGTGTTAGGGAAGTTTTCAACTATAATGTCTTGAAATATCTTCTCAGTCCCTTTCTTTTACTCTTCTTCTTATGGGACCCCTATAATTCGAATGTTGGTGCATTTAATGTTGTCCTGGAGGTCTCTGAGACTGTCCTCAATTCTTTGCATTCTTTTTTTCTTTATTCTGCTCTGTGGCAGGTATTTCCACTATTTTATCTTCCATGTCATTTACCATTTTTCTGCTTCAGTTATTCTGCTATTGATTCCTTCTAGAGAATTTTAAATTTCATTTATTGTGTTGTTCATCAGTTTTTATTTGCTCTTTAGTTTTTCTAGGTCCTTGTTAAAAGTTTCTTGTATTTCCTCCATTCTATTTCCAAGATTTTGGATCATCTTTAGCATCATTAGTCTGAATTCTTTTTCAGGTAGACTGCCTATTTCCTCTTCATTTGTTTGTCTGATGGGTTTTTACCTTGCTACTTCACCTACTGTGTGTTTCTCTGTCTTCTCATTTTGCTTAAGTTACTGTGTTTGGTGTCTCCTTTTCACAGGCTGCAGGTTTGTAGTTCCCATTGTTTTTGATGTGTGCCCCCAGTGGCTAAGGTTTGTTCAGTTGGTTGTGTAGGCTTCCTGGTGGAGGGGACTGGTACCTGTGTGGTGGTGGATGAGGCTGGATCTCATCTTTCTGATGGGCAGGACCACGTTTGTGGTGTGTTTTGGGGTGTCTGTGACCTTATTATGATTTTAGGCAGCCTGTCTACTACTGGGTGGAGTTGTGTTCCTGTCTTGCTAGTGGTTTGGCATAGGGTGTCCAGCACTGTAGTTTGCCAGTTGTTGAGTGGAGCTGGGCCTTAGCCTGGAGATGGAGGTCTCTGGGAGAGCTTTTGCTATTTAATATTACGTGGCGCTGGGAGGTCTCTGGTGGGCCAATGTCCTGAAGTCGGCTCTCTCACCTTAGAGACACAGACCTTACAGCCGGCCAGAGCACCAAGACCCTGTCAGCCACACGGCTCAGAAGAAAACTGAGTAAAAAAGAAAGAAAGAAGGAAAAAAAATAATAAAATATAGTTATTAAAATAAAAAAAGAAAATAATTATTAAAAATAAAAAAAAGTAAAAAAGGAAGAAAAGAGCAACCAAATCAAAAAACAAATCCACAAGTGCTAAAAGCTATACTAAAAAAAAAAAAAAAAAAAAAAAAAAAAAAAGGACAGACAGAACCCACGACAAATGGTAAAAGCAAAGCTATACAGGGAAAATCACACTTAGAAGCATACACATACACCCTCACAAAAAGAAAAAAAGAAAAAAAAAATATGTCATTGCCCCCAAACTTCACCACCTCAATTTTGGGATGATTCGTTGTCTATTCAGGTATTCCACAGATGCAGGGTACATCAAGTTGACTGTGGAGATTTAATCCACTGCTCCTGAGACAGTGGAGAGACAGATTTCCCTTTCTCTTTGCACAGCTCCTGGGGTTCAGCTTTGGATTTGGAGAGATTTTCCTTTCTCTTTGTTTGCTCAGCTCCTGGGGTTCAGCTTTGGATTTGGCCCTGCCTCTGTGTGTAGGTCACGTGAGGGCATCTTTTCTTCACTCAGACAGGACGGGGTAAAAGTAGCAGCTGATTAGGGGGCTCTGGCTCACTCAGGCCGGGGGGAGGGAGAGGTACGGAATGTGGGGCGAGACTGCGGCGGCAGAGGCTGGTGTGACGTTGCAACAGCCTGAGGCGCGCCGTGCGTTCTCCCGGGGTAGTTGTCCCTGGATCACGGGACCCTGGCAGTGGCGGGCTGCACAGGCTCCCGGGAGGGGCGGTGTGGAGAGTGACCTGTGCTCGCACACAGGCTTCTTGGTGGCTGCAGCAGCAGCCTTAGCGTCTCATGCCTGTCTCTGGTGTCTGCGCTGATAGCTGCAGCTCACACTCGTCTCTGGAGCTCGTTTAGGCAGTGCTCTGAATCCCCTTTCCTTGCGCACCCCAAAACAATGGTTTCTTGCCTCTTTGGCAGCTCCAGACTTTTTCCCGGACTCCCTCCCGTCTAGCTGTGGTGCTAAGCCCTTCAGGCTGTGTTCACGCAGCCGACCCCAGTCCTCTCCCTGCGATCCGACCGAAGCCGGAGCCTCAGATCTCAGCCCCCGCCCGCCCCAGCGGGTGAGCAGACAAACCTCTCGGGCTGGTGAGGGCAGGTCGGCACCGATCCTCTGTGCGGGAATCTCTCCGCTTTGCCCTCCTCACCCCTGTGGCTGCGCTCTCCTCTGTGGCTCTGAAGCTTCCCCCCTCTGCCACCCGCAGTCTCTGCCCACGAAGGGGCTTCCTAGTGTGTGGAAACCTTTCCTCCTTCACGGCTCCCTCCCACTGGTGTAGGTCCCATCCCTATTCTTTTGTCTCCGTTTTTTCTTTTTTCTTTTGCCCTACCCAGGTACATGGGGGAGTTTCTTGCCTTTTGGGAGGTCTGAGGTCTTCTGCCAGTGTTCAGTAGGTGTTCTGTAGGAGTTGTTCCACATGTAGATGTATTTGTGGGGAGGAAGGTAATCTCCACGTCTCACTCCTCCGCCATCTTGAAGGTCTCCAAGTCTAACTTTTTTTCCCCTTCTCTTTTCCTTTGTGATTAGTCTGGTGTCACTTGCTCAAAGGGTGCCTCAAGCAGAGGCCTCGCACCTGGCACTTCAGACAGTGTTCCCATGGCCAGGGGCTGTGCCTGACACCTCAGCTCGGTGGGCGGTCTGTGTGCAGACCGTGCACATGACACTCAATCTAAGATGGCGGCGGTGGGATGTGCCTAGCCTAATCTTCTTCATCAGAATCTTTTTTGCAATTGTCAGTTTGTCTCCATGGAGTAGAGATCTATCTATCTTATCTATTTATCTATCTATCTATCTATCTATCTATCTATCTATCTATCATCTATCTATCTATCTATCTATCATCTATCTATCTATCTATCATCTATGTATCTATCTATCTATCTGTCTATCATCTAAATATCTATCACAATACTTAAAGGAGGAATTTATAAAAGTGACAACAAAAGATTTCATTTAGAATGACTAAATCCATGTTACAGACTGAGAACCACACACAGTTAAGTTGTTAGGCCAACCACAGTGGGCATCCTAATTTATAATTCCTTCTTGCTGAGGAATTATTAGAAACTCTTTAGGTGTGTTTATTGCAAGTGTCTCTTTCTTGATTTATTCCAGAGCATCTTCTTTTTCTATTTGTGTGCTCATTTCATCTTTTTCTTCTCTTACATAGTTTATGCTCTAGACCAGCACTGTCCAATACAAGTATAATATGAGCCACATCTATAATTTTAAATTTTCTTGAAGCCATGTTAAAAAATAAAGAGGTAAAATTAATTTTAATAGTATAGTTTATTTAACTCAGTATATCCAAAATATTTTAATTTCAGTATGTAATCAATATAAAAATTACTGTTGAGATCCTTGATATTTTGGGGCACTAGGTCTTTAAAATACAATGTGTATTGTACACTTATATGGTTCATCACAATTTGGTCTAACCACATTTCAGCCTACCATATTGGATGAGGAGCTCCAGGCCTTCGATGTTGGAAGGATTGCTTACTTAGGTTTGCCCTAAAAATGCTTGCAATGTACAGATATAAAGAATATAAAGCATACAGTGAAACATTAACTCCACTCTGTGGCAACTTCATCTCTCTTCAGCTATATCTCCTCCAACCTCTACAACTACCATTTTCTGGTGGTTTAATGTCTAACTATCTTCTTCTTCATCTTGTATTTTTTTGTTCCTCCTCTTGGCATTTTTTGTTATTAACACTTCTTACTTCTTGGTTGCTACATGAGAGTATGCTTATAGAAAATGTTGACACATGTAAGCTAATAATTACAGTATTCAAAATGGCTAACTAAAAAATAGAAATGATAAGGAGAAAGCATCTGCTTTCTAGCTAGAGATTAATTTTGGTTAATTGTCCAAATATAAGATAGTTGAATTTTAAATACATTGGATATTAACCAAAAGATATGGATTTAGACTTTGGCTGTAATATTGAGTGCTTCTTTTTTGGTATGATTATAAAATGAAGGTAACAGCCCTTGTTTTTAGCTTGTATAGAATACTTAATGTTGCAATAATGTAGTGGATTTTTACTGACTCATTATTGTGAATGGGTGCACTTTGAGCTGTTTTCCAGAAGTTATGGAAGATTTATATGCCCTTTCATTTTGGAGAGCAAAGTTTCCCCACAGATCACACAACAGTGGACACAGATGTGTGGAGATATTAATCCCCTCAGCCACTAGAGCAGCTGGGTTGTGCCTGGGGTAGCCCAGAGCCTTTGGTTTCATCTCAGTTTGGAGCAACCTCATCCATTATCCCAGAGTACTGTGTAAGTATTGTTTTCTATGTGAGACAAGATTTGGTAAAGTTTGGGAAGCTCTCTCATAGTAGATCCAAATTTCACTTCCTTTTTTAAAATACATGAGATTCTACTCAAGGTAGAAAATGTGTTAGAATGTCAAAAAATTATAGTATTTTCCCCCAATATCCCTTTCCATAGGTAATTGTGTTTCCTGAGTTTGCAAGTTTCCAAGTAAAGTTTGCTTTATCTTGTGATTCTCCTTAAACCTACTAGGTTTGGTTTCCCAACTTGTAAAAATCATACACTGTTAATAATTACAAATCTTTTAAAATATTATTTGAGATAAAAAGCATTTTAAATGTAAAAATATCAGTCAAAACAAAGAGTAGATAGTTGTTTATTTTCAAAATATACATGTTTTCCAATTTTGATATATTTCTTTGGGATATATCCCCTCTAAAAAAATAAATCACTAAAAAAATTTTAGTTTTGAAATATTGATAAAGCAAGTATGAACAAATGGCATATTATTATTTGCTCAAAGAGAAGTACTCCAAATATCATCAATTCCTATTTCTTCTTAGTTATCTGATGTTCTCATTTTTCACTCACATGTTTTTAAGTGTTATGCTCTTAATGTTGAAATAATAGAGTGGATCTTTAATACCCTTAAAGAGGTCCTTCACCTATGTGACTTAGTGAGACATAAAGAGGGTAAAAAGACATTTAAGGTCAAATAAACAGTTACTATGGAACTTAGAGTCATGTTTCTATTGTTTTCTGTGGTGTCATGGAGAGCCTTCAAATTTGTTTCATTTTCCATCATTCTGCTTAAAGTCTTTGAGTATGACCAGACCCACAGATTTAATGACAGTGTCTCACAGAGATTAAATAAAGGATGCTTATATTAGCATCACAACATAGATAGGTTATTTTTAAAGAAGCTAAAAATATTTCTTGATTCCTTCAGAAATAAGTTTTTACTTAATGGAACAAAAGCTATAATGGCAGTATTTAAAATACTCAGTTTGTTAATGTTTGCCTGGTAGTAGTTCTATTAGAAACATTACTTTATTTTTGATCATAAAAATTATTTAGTTATAGAAAATCATGAATATTTGTCTCAATTATAAAAATTGTAGCATTGTCAAAGTCAATTTACATAATAATACAATTTCTTTTTTTTTTAAACATCTTTATTGAAGTATAATTGCTTCACAATGGTGTGTTAGCTTCTGCTCTACAACAAAGTGAATCAGCTACACATATACACACGTTCCCATATCTCCTCCCTCCTGCATCTCCCTCCCTCACACCCTCCCCATCCCACCCCCCCAGGCGGTCACAAAGCACCGAGCTGATCTCCCCGTGCCATGCAGCTGCCTCCCACTAGCTATCCATTCCACATTTGGTAGCGTATATATGTCCATGACACTCTCTCACCCTGTCACATCTCACCCCTCCCCCTCCCCATATCCTCAAGTCCATTCTTTAGTAGGTCTGTGTCTTTATTCCCATCTTGCCACTAGGTTCTTCATGACCTTTTTTTTTTTTTCCCTTAGATTCCATATATATGTGTTACCATACTGTATTTGTTTTTCTCTTTCTGACTTACTTCACTCTGTATGACAGACTCTAACTCCATCCACCTCATTACAAATACCTCCATTTCATTTCTTTTTATGGCTGAGTAATATTCCATTGTATATATGTGCCACTTCTTCTTTATCCATTCATCCGATGATGGACACTTTGGTTGCTTCCATGTCCTGGCTATTGTAAATAGAGCTGCAATGAACATTTTGGTACATGACTCTTTATGAATTATGATTTTCTCAGGGTATATGCCCAGTAGTGGGATTGCTGGGTCGTATGGTAGTTCTATGTTTAGTTTTTTAAGGAACCTCCATACTGTTCTCCATAGTGGCTGTATCAATTTACATTCCCACCAACAGTGCAAGAGTGTTCCCTTTTCTCCACACCCTCTCCAGCATTTATTGTTTTTAGATTTTTTTGATGATGGCCATTCTGACCGGTGTGAGAGGATACCTCATTGTAGTTTTGATTTGCATTTCTCTAATGATTAATGATGTTGAGCATTCTTTCATGTGTCTGTTGGCCATCTGTATATCTTCTTTGGAGAAATGTCTATTTAGGTCTTCTGCCCATTTTTGGATTGGGTTGTTTGTTTTTTTGTTATTGAGCTGCATGAGCTGGTTGTAAATCTTGGAGATTAATCCTTTGTCAGTTGCTTCATTTGCAAATATTTTCTCCCATTCTGAGGGTTGTCTTTTGGTCTTGTTTATGGTTTCCTTTGCTGTGCAAAAGCTTTTAAGTTTCATTAGGTCCCATTTGTTTATTTGTGTTTTTATTTCCATTTCTCTAGGAGCAGGGTCAAAAAGGATCTTGCTGTGATTTATGTCATAGAGTGTTCTTCCTATGTTTTCCTCTAAGAGTTTGAGAGTGTCTGGCCTTACACTTAGGTCTTTAATCCATTTTGAGTTTATTTTTGTGCATGGTGTCAGGGAGTGTTCTAATTTCATACTTTTACATGTAGCTGTCCAATTTTCCCAGCACCACTTATTGAAGAGGCTGTCTTTTCTCCACTGTATATGCTTGCCTCCTTTATAAAAGATAAGGTGACCATATGTGCGTGGGTTTATCTCTGGGCTTTCTATCCTGTTCCATTGATCTATATTTCTGTTTTTGTGCCAGTACCAAACTGTCTTGATTACTGAAGCTTTGTAATATAGTCTGAAGTCAGGGATCCTGATTCCTCCAGCTCCATTTTTCGTTCTCAAGATTGCTTTGGCTATTCGGGGTCTTTTGTGTCTCCATACAAATTGTGAAATTTTTTGTTCTAGTTCTATGAAAAATGCCAGTGGTAGTTTGATAGGGATTGCATTGAATCTGTAGATTGCTTTGGGTAGTAGAGTCATTTTCACAATGTTGATTCTTCCAATCCAAGAACATGGTATATCTCTCCATGTATTTGTATCATCTTTAATTTCTTTCATCAGTGTCCTATAATTTTCTGCATACAGGTGTTTTGTCTCCTTAGGTAGGTTTATTCCTAGATATTTTATTCTTTTTGTTGCAATGGTAAATGGGAGTGTTTTCTTAATTTCACTTTCAGATTTTTCATCATTAGTATATAGGAATGCAAGAGATTTCTGTGCATTAATTTTGTATCCTGCTACTTTACCAAATTCATTGATTAGCTCTAGTAGTTTTCTGGTGGCAGTTTTAGGATTCTCTATGTATAGTATCATGTCATCTGCAAACAGTGACAGCTTTACTTCTTCTTTTCCGATTTGGATTCCTTTTATTTCTTTTTCTTCTCTGATTGCTGTGGCTAACACTTCCAAAACTATGTTGAATAATAGTGGTGAGAGTGGGCAACCTTGTCTTGTTCGTGATCTTAGTGGAAATGGTTTCAGTTTTTCACCATTGAGGACAATGTAGGCTGTGGGTTTGTCATATATGGCCTTTATTATGTTGAGGAAAGTTCCCTCTATGCCTACTTTCTGCAGGGCTTTTATCATAAATGGGTGTTGAATTTTATCGAAAGCTTTCTCTGCATCTATTGAGATGATCATATGGTTTTTCTCCTTCAATTTATTAATATGATGTATCACGTTGATTGATTTGCATATATTGAAGAATCCTTGCATTCCTGGAATAAACCCCACTTGATCATGGTGTATGATGCTTTTAATGTGCTGTTGGATTCTGTTTCCTAGTATTTTGTTGAGGATTTTTGCATCTATGTTCATCAGTGATATTGGCCTGTAGTTTTCTTTCTTTGTGACATCTTTGTCTGGTTTTGGTATCAGGGTGATGGTGGCCTCGTAGAATGAGTTGGGGAGTGTTCCTCCCTCTGCAATATTTTGGAAGAGTTTGAGAAGGATAGGTGTTAGCTCTTCTCTAAATGTTTGATAGAATTCGCCTGTGAAGCCATCTGGTCCTGGGCTTTCGTTTGTTGGAAGGTTTTTAATCACAGTTTCAATTTCAGTGCTTGTGATTGGTCTGTTCATATTTTCTATTTCTTCCTGGTTCAGTCTCGGTAGGTTGTGCATTTCTAAGAATCTGTCCCTTTCTTCCAGGTTGTCCATGTTATTGGCATAGAGTTGCTTGTAGTAATCTCTCATGATCGTTTGTATTTCTGCAGTGTCAGTGGTTACTTCTCCTTTTTCATTTCTAATTCTGTTGATTTGAGTCTTCTTCCTTTTTGTCTTTATGAGTCTGGCTAATGGTTTATCAATTTTGTTTATCTTCTCAAAGAACCAGATTTTAGTTTCATTGATTTTTGCTATTGTTTCCTTCATTTCTTTTTAATTTATTTCTGATCTGATTTTTATGATTTCTTTCCTTCTGCTAGCTTTGGGGTTTTTTTGCTCTTCTTTCTCTAATTGCTTTAGGTACAAGGTTAGGTTGTTTATTCGAGATGTTTCCTGTTTCTTGATGTAGGCTTGTATTGCTATAAACTTCCCTCTTAGCACTGCTTTTGCTGCATCCCATAGGTTTTGGGTCGTCGTGTCTCCATTGTCATTTGTTTCTAGGTATTTTTTGATTTCTCCTTTGATTTCTTCAGAAATCACTTCGTTATTAAGTAATGTATTGTGTAGCCTCCATGTGTTTGTATTTTTTACAGATCTTTTCCTGTAATTGATATCTAGTCTCATAGCGTTGTGGTCAGAAAAGATACTTGATACGATTTCAATTTGCTTAAATTTACCAAGGCTTGATTTGTGACCCAGGATATGATCTATCATGGAGAATGTTCCATGAGCACTTGAGAAAAATGTGTATTCTGTTGTTTTTAGGTGGAATGTCCTATAAATATCAATTAAGTCCATCTTGTTTAATGTATCATTTAAAGCTTGTGTTTCCTTATTTATTTTCATTTTGGATGATCTGTCCATTGGTGAAAGTGGGGTGTTAAAGTCCCCTACTATGATTGCGTTGCTGTCGATTTCCCCTTTTATGGCTGTTAGTATTTGCCTTATGTATTGAGGTGCTCCTATGTTGGGTGCATAAATGTTTACAACTGTTATACCTTCCTCTTGGATCAATCCCATGTTCATTATATAGTGTCCTTCTTTGTCTCTTGTAATAGTCTTTATTTTAAAGTCTATTTTGTCTGATATGAGAATGGCTACTCCAGCTTTCTTTTGATTTCCATTTGCATGGAATATCTTTTTCCATCCCCTCACTTTCAGTCTGTATGTGTCTCTAGGTCTGAAGTGGGTCTCTTGTAGACAGCATATATATGGATCTTGCTTTTGCATACATTCAGCCAGTCTGTGTCTTTTGGTGGGAGCATTTAATCTATTTACATTTAAGGTAATTATCGATATGTATGTTCCTATTCCCATTTTCTTAGATATTTTGTGTTTGTTATTGTAGGTGTTTTCCTTCTCTTGTGTTTCTTGCCTAGAGAAGTTTCTTTAGCATTTGTTGTAAAGCTGGTTTGGTGGTGCTGAACTCTCTCAGCTTTTGCTTGTCTGTAAAGGTTTTAATTTCTCCATCAAATCTGAATGAGATCCTTGCTGGGTAGAGTAACCTTGGTTGTAGGTTTTTCTCCTTCATCACTTTAAGTATATCCTGCCACTCCCTTCTGGCTTGCAGAGTTTCTGCTGAAAGATCAGCTGTTAACCTTATGGGGATTCCCTTGTGTGTTATTTGTTGTTTTTCCCTTGCTGCTTTTAATATGTTTTCTTTATATTTAATTTTTGATAGTTTGATTAATATGTGTCTTGGCGTGTTTCTCCTTGGATTTATCCTGTATGGGACTCTCTGTGCTTCCAGGACTTGATTAACTATTTCCTTTCCCATATTAGGGAAGGTTTCAACTATAATCTCTTCACATATTTTCTCAGTCCCTTTCTTTTTCTCTTCTTCTTCTGGGACCCCTATAATTCGAATGTTGGTGCGTTTAATTTTGTCCCAGAGGTCTCTGAGACTGTCCTCAGTTCTTTTCATTCTTTTTCCTTTATTCTGCTCTGCAGTAGTTATTTCCACTATTTTATCTTCCAGGTCACTTATCCGTTCTTCTGCCTCAGTCATTCTGCTATTGATCCCGTCTAGAGTATTTTTAATTTCATTTATTGTGTTTTTCATCGTTGCTTGGTTCCTCTTTAGTTCTTCTACATCCTTGTTAAATGTTTCTTGCATTTTGTCTATTCTATTTCCAAGATTTTGGATCATCTTTACTATCATTATTCTGAATTCTTTTTCAGGTAGACTGCCTATTTCCTCTTCATTTGTTAGGTCTGGTGTGTTTTGACCCTGCTCCTTCACCTGCTGTGTGCTTTTTTGTCTTCTCATTTTGCTTATCTTACTGTGTTTGGGGTCTCCTTTTCACAGGCTGCAGGTTCGTAGTTTCTGTTGTTTTTGGTATTTGTCCCCAGTGGCTAAGGTTGGTTCAGTGGGTTGTGTAGGCTTCCTGGTGGAGGGGACTAGTGCCTGTGTTCTGGTGGATGAGGTTAGATCTTGTCTTTCTGGTGGGCACGTCCACGTCTGGTGGTGTGTTTTGGGGTGTCTGTGGCCTTATTATGATTTTAGGCAGCCTCTCTGCTAATGGATGGGGCTGTGTTCCTGTCTTGCTAGTTGTTTGGCATAGGGTGTCCAGCACTGTAGCTTGCTGGTCGTTGAGTGAAGCTGGGTCTTGATGTTGAGATGGAGATCTCTGAGAGATTTTCGCCATTTGGTATTACGTGGAGCTGGGAGGTCTCTTGTGGACCAGTGTCCTGAAGTTGGCTCTCCCACCTCAGAGGCACAGCCCTGATGCCTGGCTGGAGCACCAAGAGCCTTTCATCCACACGGCTTTTGGAATTCAAATCTCCAGACTGTTCTTGGAAGTTTGTATAGTTTACATTCCCAATACACATTTGACTTTGTCTTCACAGGCATTTATTACTGTGGTTTTTCCTTTGAAGATATTCTTTCCAGGTCAGGCCCCGGCAAGCGTTCCCAGCGTCCTTTGAGCCAACAGGATGGGCCCGAATTCGGGTCAGAAGGAAAGGAAAGTTTTATTCTTTGCTCAGAGAATGGAGAGCTACCAGCTCTCGCTCTAGAGCACATGCTCCCCGGCAGGCCGTGAGCAGGGCTGCTTTACCACCATCAAGTCAGCAGGGAAGGAGGAAGCGTTCTGGCGGGCGGGCGCCAATACAATTTCTTGATTCTCTAATTTACCTCTTTTTCTTATTTGCAAAGGTTAGTCAATTATTCCTTTAAGAAAAGAAGCAAATTTGATATAAAAGAGGAACCTATAAGAAATGAACTTAGATGGCCAAAAATTTGAGTTGAATTTATTGAAGTAAATAACTATAGGCTTACTGGGTAAGCATTTCAAATTATCTTGTTAAATGATCCTAACTTTCCAATCAAAGTTGTTCTTGAAGGGGAAAAAGTTTCTTTTATTTTTTTCTCTTGATGAAAGATCAAAATATGCCTGTTTTTCTCACTACATTTGAATTTGATTTCTACTTAAAGAATTTGAATACATATGGGTAATCCTCATTAAACCTGGTGTGTGTGCTTTGTCTTGAAGTCAGACTCTGCAAGAACTCACGGTCAAAGACATAAGTCTAACTCCAAAAGCCTTGAACAATGGACTACAGAAACTTAGGTTATATTTGCTTTGTATAGCAATCTTATATGTAGCTTATCATAGAGCCAACTTCCTAAAAGTTCTCTTTATACCTCCCTCCATCTCCCCAAGTTTCAGACTCATGTTACCTGAAAACCGGGTTTGCTTCTTGGTGGATGTCAAGCCAAATGATACAACCAAGTCAAAGAGCAGGAGAAGGAAGGATTTTATTACTTGCAACAAGAAAGGAGAACATCAGAGATATTTCCCAAAGCAATGTCTCTCCAAAAAACAAAATTAGGGAAGATTTTTAGCTTAGTTTCCAAGTAAAGTTTGCTTTAAGCTAAGGGTGCCTTCATATTCATGAAGGGGCTTGTGCAAAGAAGAATTCATTATAGAATTGGAGCAAAAGTCATCACAGGTTGACAAAGCTCAGGTCCTAGTTGATTGGAATGATGAGGACCAGTAAGGGTCAGCATTATCAATTCTCTGCCTCCAGGTAGTTTGGTGGTTGAGTGCTCAAGAGGGTTTGAATCCTGCAAAACAGCTCAAGTATGTGCATTAGACTAATCTTGACCTTTGAAACAGTTAAGACTAGGAGACTTAACTGATTTTTTGTCTCCGATATAGTTATTTCCCTAGTCTGGTAATAATTGTTTGTTCTTACATTCTATTGCTCTCTTAAAATCATTAATTACTGAGAACTGCTCTTCTGCATGGGCAAACATTGTGGCCAGGCTTAGATAACAAAATGGCTTAGGCCTAAAATGGCTTCTCTTATGTCAAGAAGGCTATGTCTGGTTGTCTTCCTCTGAGAACCCCCTATTCTCTCTGCCTACAATAATAACTGTTAGAAACCTCTCCTGTCCTTCTATACAATCCCCTCACAAACATATTGTCCCTGTCCACTTCTTTTTCACCCCTTTCCTCTTCTGAGCCAAACTGTGGTCCTTCCTGCTGCTCAGGGAATTTGTTCATTCATTCAGCAGATATTTATTGAGCACCTCCTGTGTGTCTGACACCATCCTTAGTACTAGGACAGAGTAGAGAATTATAATCCCCATTTTATCTGTTAAACTGCTTCTTTTTCCAGATTATGAAAGTTCCAACTCCAATAGACAAAGAAGACTCTAATGATTTATATAACCGAACAGACATGATTCAGAATCCAAAAGATATCCTAAGAGTCCACTTTTCTACTCTGCTTCCCCTCTAGATTGGCTCCATTTTCAGGCTCTGCTGGCTGGCCTTGCAGAGCTTCTGTCTCACAGCATGATAATACTCATTCCGGCCTAAGAGATACTCCACTTTCCTGATGCTGCAAAGAAAATTTTAGAATTGAGCTTACTGGTCCTGACTGGCCAGTTTGTATCTGGCGCCCACTCTAAAAAATCACCAATGTGGCCAAGAGATGGACTGTGTTGCTTGGCTCAGCCTACGGCTGTTTTGTTCCTGGATCCCAGAAGTAGAGTTTGTTTTAGTTGAAGCAAATTGGGCTGAGAATGTGAAAGGGATGGTTGCCCTGGAAGGAAGTGAATATGAATGCATTCAGGTTATTCAAAAGACAGCAATCCATGCCACAGCTCTTATTGCTTTCCCCTAGAGGACCCAATCTCCCCTCCCCATGTTAATAAACAGTGCCATCTATCTTGTTCCATATGAATTTTAAGCTTCATCCAGTCCGATTTCACATCCAATGCAGGAATTTCTTCTATATCCCTAAGAAACTCAAACCTTCATTTGAGGATCACCAAAGAGAGAGTTCATTGCCTAGAGAGTTGGCCTGATTCTCTAAGCGATAGAATTGGGCCTCTGCTCATTTCCCACTCCATACTTGGCTTGATGTGGAGTTACAAAAAAAAGTTGTGAATGCTTAGAGTAGATAGTTCTATTATTCTTCAATCATAATATACTTGAAAAACTTGCATGTAGACATATACATGGTATTACTAAAGATTGAACTACTCTGGCTAATATAACCAGAAGATAAAAATCTAAATTGTTTCCATTTGCTCTTATTTGAAAGGATAATTATTCAAGCAGAGCTTTTTACTACAATCAGAGTGGTGATCTATGATAATATTTATAGAGCCTTGCATTCTGATGACATGCAAGTTTGAGAAATTTAAATATAATTTTATGTACTAAAATTGTGCTTAAGGAAGAAGCCACGAAATATACAAATAGTCATGAATGTAAATTATACATGTCTAGTTTCATCTTCCTCAATTTCATATCTGATTTGTATATAGGTTTTCATGTCTGAGAATTGAAGCCAAAAGTGGAAAAAAGGGGTCTTTCCTAATCAATATTGTAATATTTTCGAAAAGGTTGCACTGGTAATGCAGATAAAATAATGAAACTTCTCAGATAGCGATTGTGTGGCACATGCTCTGAGAGCCAGTGTCTCATAGAGTCACAGTGACAGAGATTGGTAACTTGATTTTCAGGCCCTACGTGTTTTGGAAGGCACTAAATGTTGGACTGCTTGGGAGGAGCTAGAAGGGCCTTAACACACATACAGCACCTGCTATTCATGTACATCAAACAATGCTGAGTTGCCAGTGCTTTTGGATAACAAAGCTAAAGTAGTACAATCACTAGTTCCAGATGGAACTAAGAGATTAAATGATTTCCCTAGGGTTATACTGAAGTCAAAGTTGGAATTAGAGGACTAGGCCCAGGGATAACTCTGCAAGAAGCACTGTTTTAACCCTTGCCTTCATACTGCAGGAAATTTATGTAAGGGCAGAGATTAGCTTTTATCTGTTCACCCATAATGCAGCTTCTTGAAAAATAGCTCACAGTAGCTGATTGTCAGAGAGAGGAAGCCTGTTAAGAGACATATATCTGCTTGCCTTATAATGTGCTGCTAAGGTTATGCTGCAATATATATTTCTATTTCTATTTCAAGTCAAACCATTCATCACTTGAACTTTGTTTTCCTGAATTGCATAAAACAGGTACACAAAGGGGTATGTTTTTTCTCTCCTAATAGTGAGTACCGCTCTTTATAAATATGCTTTCAGCTTTTAGCACCTGTCTAGACATTTCTTCTACATGATGAAAGCTAATATTGGAAATCGGGCCAAGAAAAATATTAATATCTGAAAATCAATAGCAGAGACATTATTAACTCAGACATTTAGCATTTTTGGTGACATTAGGTTGTAGAGAAATGTTATAAAAGCATCATTTTATATATATATTTTTAAAGTTGCTTTTTCTCATCAACTTAATCAGCACCCTCTATCCTTTGGAAACAAAGTGTTTAAACAAAGTTTAAGTAAGATATCAGATATATGCTATGTGAGAGGAAAATTATCTTGATTTAGCTGAAAACTGGTGGTAGCATTTAGTCACAGATAACTACGCAAAGTTGTTCTCTGGGTCAAGACGTTTTCTTCCTTTACTCTCCTCAAAGGATTTTATACTTCCTTATTCTTGCATCAGGATGTAAGAGATGTAACATTTAAGTTTTGTTCTAGGCTTCATGAGACAACAGATTAGTGATTTTTAATGGGAGAAGATATGTCACCCTTCCCCAGGAGAAGTTATGGAGGTTTTGGATTTTTTTGTCTTTGTTGGTTGTTACAATGATTGGGGGTCCAATTGGCCTTTAATTCTCTGGGAAGAAGAGGGCTAGGTGTTTGGCAGTGTGGGAGACAGGCCCACACCATGAAGAATTGTCCCATATTCTGTGAGACTTTCCAATATCTCACAAGGGACAAACCTTTATATTTTGTCATGATTTTCATATATACTGAATTTTCTAGGAATGCAATTACTGTGTAAGTAGAGGAAAGATTTTATACAATCTTTTTATGTTTTCAGAGTTCCTAAGAGTTGGTAAGGAATTCAAAATATGTTACTGAAGGCCGTGTCACTTGTGGAATTCGAATTGTTAAAACGGATCATTCTGCATTTATAGCTGTTGAATCCATGTTGAAAGAACCTTTCTCTCTCATCTATCCAACTCTGAATATATTTATTTATCCCGTATTTTAAAATGAGAAATACAGAGAAGAAATGTTGACAATATTCAATTGAACATTGCCTTTTCTTAAATCTGAGTTTATTCATTAAAGTGAGGGCAAACATCTGGCTTCTTCCTTTTCTTTTCTAGTGGAGCCATGCCTGAACTTTTAAATACTGAAATGTATATTATTTTAGTATATGTATACATAAAAGTTTCTTTCTTTTTTATTTCACAGTTGATACATTGTATTGATTCTTTGAAATTATATATGTAAGTAGGTTGTGTTATTTATAAATTTTACTCCATGGTAATAAAGGAGGGCGATAAAAAGATTTGTTATTAAAAGTGCGTATTGGGTTGGATAGGATTGAAAACTTCTGCAATAGATCTGCCTATCAAAGTGATAAGCCAAAAAAATGCAGAATTTTCAAAGAAAAAAAAAGATTTGCAATACTTTTTGACACCTTTGTTGTTGCAAGAATTTGAAAGGAATCAGAATGTGGAGAGACGAGACAGAATTTACTTAAAAAAAAGATATCTTTGAAGAGAACTATAGCCTTTAGGCCCCCACTCTCCAATCCCTTTCCCTGGGTGACTTGGGTAGGATGCTACCTCCACTTTCGGCCCAGGGTAAGAAGCTTCCAAGAGACCACTTAGAGTGCTTGAAACACGTTCCCTACAGTTGGAGACATGTATCCTTCCTCAGGTCTGAGAACATTCGAGGAATTGGAGGAGACTGTCAGCAGGACAGAAGTGCCTGTGTTTTGATTGACTTGCATTCTCGTGGTTGGTGAGGTTGATGGATACATGCACAGATATGGGCACACAGGGAGAGAGAGCCAACAGAGCATCATTTCATGTCCTACCTCAGCCTAGAGGATCACCGAGGAGGACAATAGGATTCCAGCAGGTGAGGGTCTGCGTGGAGTGGATCGTGAATGGTGTCTAAGGGCTAGGGGGAGGGTGGGGAGTTGTGAGCCAAAAGCAATGGATTTGTCCCTGTCAAAGAAGCTCCATGGAGCCCACAACTGTGCCCGAGAGAGAGTCAGCCTTAAAGAACTGGCAAGCCCAGGGTTTGGGTTGCCAATCAGCAGGTAATGTCCTAACTCCTTTATTTATCTCCCTCCTCTATTCTAATCTGGGGCTTGAGAGTGAGGGAGGAAGTAAGTGGGGACAGAGGACAGAAGCCAACCCATACTCCTTCCCTTAGACAGTCAAACCACAGGCCTGTGCTGGGGGAGGATGAAGAGCACTGTCTTTTTGGAGTGAAGACTCAAGCATTGATGATTATACCGGGTTGGACCTTCTAATTCTGAATTGAGACTTTCTTTACTTAAAAGTGACTATATTGACCATTGATTATGTAGGAGTGAGTCAACAAGCAACGAGAGCTAATTGAGACGTAGATTTCACCTAGGTGCAAAGGAGAAACTTCTCTCACTGAACAAATTTTAAGGGGAGTCTCAGGGCACAAATGCTTGGTAACTTGCCACAAGTTGTGTAATAAATTAGGTAAAATCATGCTTGAGGTATAGTTCTTCCCTTTACCCTTATTCTTCTGAAAGGGCTCATACGTGTTGTCTCTATCTCCTCTCAGATGATGTCTTTGTATTTGTCATTTACACTGTACTGTGTGAAATTGTGTCAGCGTGTTTGTGCTTCCAGTCTCTGTAACTATAGAAGAAAAAACCTGCCTCATGTTGAAGGATTTTTAGTCTTCTTTTCAGAAAGTAGAAGAGCTGTTTGAAAATTGACTTATTCCATCAATATACAAGCAAGCCTTAATGATGAAAAATTATATTCTACTGCAAAGAAACAACACCCTGCTGTGTGTCCCCTCTACTCTCAATGCTCTGCCGCATCACTACTTCACTTCTGATACCAGACGTGTGGGTTTTCCACACATCAAGCAATTCTGTGACACTAGCTGGGTGTCCTACAATTTAAGTCAACCTGACACTGTCTGGAGATAGCATCAGATCCCACAGGGTAAGGACTCAGTCCCACAACACTGCCCTCAATTCCCCCCCCCCCCAAACACATTTCAGACATCAATCCCAATACAGGCTGTTACCCCTGCTTCCAACCCACTAGCTATAAGTTGGAGGTTCCCATGACCCCTTCCTGGGTTCGATTGATTTGCTAGAGCAGCTCATGGAACTCAGGAAGATAGTTTACTTACTAGATCACTATTTATTATAAAATGATATAGTTAAGGAACAGCCAGATGGAAGAGATGGATAGAGCAAGGTGTGGGGGAAGGAGCACGGAGCTTGCATGCCCTCCCTGGGCATACCACTCTCTCTGAACCTCCACATATTCACCAGCTTGGAAGCTCTCAGAGCTCTGTCATTTTTTTTTTTTTTTTTTTTTTATTTAAACGAAGGCTTCATTACTTAGGTGTGGTTGACTAAATCATTAGCCATTGGTGATTTAACTCTACCTCCAGCCCCTCTCCCCTCGTGGGAGGTTGGGGAGCTTGGGGATGGGGCTGAAAGTTCCATCACTCAAATCAAGGTTGTTTCCCTTGGCAACTTTCCACAGGAAGAACTTGTTTACTTGGTTAAGCCTGGGAAATCTAGGGTTATATTTTCAGAGTGCCTTCTCATCTCTTCTTATAATATTTTCAATATTTCTTGTTTGTTTCACTGTTGTTCCATATCTCTTAGAACCTTAAATGCTTCTATGCAACCACTGTCTTCTTAGATGATTAAAAGATAAAACAAAAAGAAATCATGCTGATTCACCCTCAAACTGAAAATCACATCTCTACCAACAAAATGTTGTCTTTACGGTGCATGAACAACAGTGATGAAGATCTGGACAATTCTTGATGGTTTCTTCTACTTCTTTGGCAGAGGGAGGACTGAAAGGGAGGTTTAAAAATTATAGTTCCCATGCCTCTAGCAAAAGACTAGCTGTTTTTTTAGACATGGTAACAAGTAACCACCAGAACTGGTTTTAAACCTGTTTAATCAATCAATGACAACTCACCTGGGTGAATATACTTCTACGGGCCAACCAACCAGTGACAGCTCCTTACTTCTGAAAGTCAGCCAGACTCACTCCAATGAACATGCTTTTGAAGATCAAACTATCAGAAACAGTGTAACCCAAGTAGCCATGCTTCCACAATTGTCAACCCACTTCCACGGCTGTAAATTTGCAAGTCTGTGAACTCCATGCTTTCTGAAAGTCTGTGCAGTATCAGTAGTCTATTCTGCTTGGGGAGCTTGTATGAAGGCAGCATAGCTCTCCTTATGCATAGTGGTATCATCCTTTGTCTCTCACTATCGTATCACCTGAATCTCATCTGCCACTGAGATGCAGAATAGCATAACAGTTATGAACCTGAATTCGAGGCTGATTGTGCTGCATTCTGGCGGTGTGATCTTGAGCAGTTTGCCCTGATTTTTTCATTTGTAAAATCAGGAGAATTAATAGCATCTACCTGACAGGGTTAAATTAAATATGAGTCACATTAAGTGCTTTATAAATATTAGCTAGTATTACTATTTCTTGCTTTTAGAAATACCTAGAATAAGTTCAAAGTTAAAAGGAAGTAAAGGGTTTCACTATACCTTTACAATTCAAGGCTTTGCTTGTACTTTTCCAACATTAATATTTTAAAAGTATGACCTTAATACTTTTAAAACTTGGAGGAATTGTGCTTGTGTGTGTGTGTATGCTATATGTGTACATACAGACATACATATGTCTCTGTCAATTTTGAAACTATTCTTATTGTTTGAAGAATAGCCCATCTTCAGACTGCATTCATAGGGGAACAAATATCTATTTAATATAGTGCATACTAACAACAATGTAGTATTATTAATAAATAGTTGGATGTTTGTTGCTAAGGGTTAGCATATTGAGTTCTATATTTTAATTTTTGCCCTAAGAATATTACATATATTTTATCATTTTATTCATTCATTAATTCACTTAAGAAAAATATATTGTGTGTCTACTTTGTGCCAGACAGTGTTCTTGGGGCTAGAAGTAAAATGGTGAGCCATTGTACTGCATACACTTCATTCATCTATGTTTCCTTTTGAAAACAGAAATGTCATGGGTATAATTTGTATTATTTATTACTATTTATCTGTGTTTATGTTTGTACTTACATTAAGGTTACATAATGAAAAATCATTTGAATGCTTTGTTACACTGATTTTGTGGCCGTCATTTTATTGACTTATTAAACAATAACATTGGAAATGCAAAGAAAACTAGGCAAGTTTTTGTGACATCAAGTCAGTGGTCAGGATTTCCAGGGGCAGTAAATCACAGACACTATGTTTCTTTTAGGATTTTTATAAAGTTTTAAATTTTATTTTATTTACTATTTTTTTATACAACAGGTTCTTATTAGTTATCCATTTTATACATATTAGTGTATATATGTCAATACCAATCTCCCAATTCATCACACCACCACCATACCCCTGCCACTTTCCCCCTTGGTGTCCATACGTTTGTTCTCTGCATCGGTGTCTCTATTTCTGCCCTGCAAACCAGTTCATCTGTACCATTTTTCTAGGTTCCACATATATGCGTTAATGTACAATATTTGTTGTTCTCTTTCTGACTTACTTCACTCTGTATGACAGTCTCAAGATCCATCCACATCTCTACAAATGACCCAGTTTCTTTCTTTTTCATGGCTGAGTAATATTCCATTGTATATATGTACCACATCCTCTTTATCCATTCATCTGTTGATGGGCATTTAGGTGGCTTCCAGGACCTGGCTATTGTAACTAGTGCTGCAATGAATATTGGGGTGCATGTGGCTTTTTGGATTATAGTTTTCTCTGGGTATATGCCCAGTAGTGGGATTGCTGGGTCATATGGTAATTCTATTTTTAGTTTTTTAAGGAACCTCCATACTGTTCTCCACAGTGGCTGTAACAATTTACATTCCCACCAACAGTGCAAGAGGGTTCCCTTTTCTCCACACCCTCTCCAGCATTTGTTGTTTGTAGATTTTCTGATGATGCCCATTCTAACTGGTGTGAGGTGATACCTCACTGTAGTTTTGATTTGCATTTCTCTAATAATTAGTGATGTTGAGCAACTTTTCATGTTCTTCTTGGCCATCTGTGTGTGTTCTTTGGAGAAATGTCTGTTTAGGTCTTCTGCCCATTTTTGGATTGGATTGTTTGTTTTTTTAATATTGAGCTGCATGAGCTGTTTATATATTTTGGTGATTAATTCTTTGTCTGTTGATTCGTTTGCAAATATTTTCTTCCATTCTGAGGGCTGTCTTTTCATCTTGTTTATGGTTTCCTTTGCCGTGCAAAAATTTTTTAGTTTCATTAAGTCCCATTTGTTTACTTTTGTTTTTATTTCCATTACTCTAGGAGGTGGATCAAAAAAGATCTTGCTGTGATTTATGTCAAAGAGTGTTCTTCCGATGTTTTCCTCTAAGAGTCTTATACTGTCCAGTCTTACATTTAGGTCTCTAATCGGTTTTGAGTTTATTTATGTGTATGGTGTTATGGAGTCTTCTAATTTCATTCCTTTACATGTAGCTGTCCAGTTTTCCCAGCACTACTTATTGAAGAGACTGTCTTTCTCCATTGTATACCCTTGCCTCTTTTGTCATAGGTTAGTTGACCATAGGTGCGTGGGTTTATCTCTGGGCTTTCTATCCTGTTCCATTGATCTATATTTCTGTTTTTGTGCCAGTACCATATTTTCTTGATTACTGTAGCTTTGTAGTATAGTCTGAAGTCAGGGAGTCTGATTCCTCCAGCTCCGTTTTTTTCCCTCAATAGCTTTGGCTATTCCGGGTCTTTTGTGTCTCCATACAAATTTTAAGATTTTTTGCTTTAGTTCTGTAAAAAATGCCATTGGTAATTTGATAGGGATTGCATTGAATCTGTACATTTCTTTGGGTATTATAGTCATTTTCATAATATTGATTCTTCCATTCCAAGACCATGGTATATCTCTCCATCTGTTGCTATCATCTTTAATTTCTTTCATCAGTGTCTTATGGTTTTCTGCATACAGGTCTTTTGTCTCCTTAGGTAGGTTTATTCCTAGGTATTTTATTCTTTTTGTTACAATGGTAAATGGGAGTGTTTCCTTAATTTCTCTTTCAGATTTTTCATCATTAGTGTATAGGAATGCAAGAGACTTTTCTACATTAATTTTGCATCCTGCAACTTTACCAGATTCATTGATTAGCTCTAGTAGTTTTCTGGTGGCATCCTTAGGATTCTCTATGTATAGTATCATGTCATCTGCAAACAGTGACAGTTTTACTTCTTCTTTTCCAATTTGTATTCCTTTTATTTCTTTTTCTTTTCTGATTGCCGTGGCTAGGACTTCCAAAGCTATGTTGAATAATAGTGGTGAGAGTGGACATCCTCGTCTTATTCCTGATCTTAGAGGAAATGCTTACAGTTTTTCACCATTGAGAATGATGTTTGCTGTGTGTTTGTTGTATATGACCTTTATTATGTTGAGGTAGGTCCCTCTATGCTCACTTTCTGGAGAGTTTTTATCATAAATGGGTGTTGAATTTTGTCAAAAGCTTTTTCTGCATCTGTGGAGATGATCATATGGTTTTTATTCTTCAAGGTGTTAATATGGGGTATCACATTGATGGATTTGCGTATATTGAAGAATCCTCACATCCCTGGGATAAATCCCACTTGATCATGGTGCATGATCCTTTTAATGTGCTGTTGGATTCTGTTTGCTAGTATTTTGTTGAGGATTTTTGCATCTATATTCATCAGTGATATTGGTCTGTAATTTTCTTTTTTTGTAGTCTCTTTCTCTGGTTTTGGTATCAGGGTGATGGTAGCCTCATAGAATGAGTTTGGGATTGTTCCTTCCTCTGCAATTATTTGGAAGAGTTTGAGAAGGATGGGTGTTAGCTCTTCTCTAAATGTTTGATAGAATTCACCTGTGAAGCCATCTGGTCCTGGACTTTTGTTTGTTGGAAGATTTTTAATCATGGTTTCAATTTCATTATTTGTGATTGGTCTGTTTATATATTCTATTTCTTCCTGGTTCAATCTTGGAAGGTTATACCTTTTAAAAATTTGTCCATTTCTTCCAGGCTGTCCATTTTATTGGCATAGAGTTGCTTGTTGTAGTCTCTTAGGATGCTTTGTATTTCTGTGGTGTCTGTTTAACATCTGCTTTTTCATTTCTAATTTTATTGATTTGAGTCCTCTCCCTCTTTTACTTGGTGAGTCTGGCTAATGGTTTATCAATTTTGTTTATCTTCTCAAAGAACCAGCTTTTAGTTTTATTGATGTTTGCTATTGTTTTCTTTGTTTCTATTTCATTTATTTCTGCTCTGATCTTTATGATTTCTTTCCTTCTACTAACTTTGGGTTTTGTTTGTCCTTTCTCTAGTACCTGTAGTTGTAATATTAGATTGTTTTTTTGAGATTTTTCTTGTTTCTTTAGGTAGGCTTGTATTGCTATAAACTTCCCTCTTAGAACTGCTTTTGCTGCATCTCATAGGTTTTGGATCATCGTGTTTTCATTGTAATTTGTCTCTAGGTATTTTTTGATTTCCTCTTTGATTTCTTCAGTGATCTCTTAGTTATTTAGTAATGTATTGTTTAGCCTCCATGTGTTCATGTTTTTTTTTTTTTTTTTAAACTTTGGGTTTATTTATTTATTTATTTTTATGGCTGTGTTGGGTCTTCATTTCCGTGCGAGGGCTTTCTCTAGTTGCGGCAAGTGGGGGCCATTCTTCATCACAGTGTGCGGGCCCCCCATTATTGTGGCCTCTCTTGTTGCGGAGCACAGGCTCCAGACGCGCAGACTCAGTAACTGTGGCTCACGGGCCCAGTCGCTCCGCGGCATGTGGGATCCTCCCAGACCAGGGCTCGAACCCGTATCCTCTGCATTGGCAGGCAGACTCTCAACCACTGCGCCACCAGGGAAGCCCCATGTGTTCATGTTTTTTACGTTTTTTTCCCTGTGATTGATTTCTAATCTCATAGCATTGTGGTCTGAAAAGATGCTTGATATGATTTCAATTTTCTTAAATTTACTGAGGCTTGATTTGTGACCCAAGATGTGATCTATCCTGGAGCATGTCCCATGCGCACTTGAGAAGAAAGTGTAATCTGCTGTTTTTGGATGGAATGTCCTATAAATATCAATTAAATCTATCTGGTCTATTGTGTCATTTAAAGCTTGTGTTTCCTTATTAATTTTCTGTTTGGATGATCTGTCCATTGGTGTAAATGAGGTGTTAAAGTCCCCTACTATTATTCTGTTACTGTCGATTTCCTCTTTTATAGCTGTTAGCAGTTGCCTTATGTATTGAGGTGTTCCTATGTTGGGTGCATATATATTTATAATTGTTATATCTTCTTCTTGGATTGATCCCTTGATCATTATGTACTGTCCTTCCTTGTCTCTTGTAACATTCTTTATTTTAAAGTCCATTTTATCTGATATGAGTATTGCTACTCCAGCTTTCTTTTGATTTCCATTTGCATGGAATATCTTTTTCCATCCCCTCACTTTCAGTCTGTATGTGTCCCTAGGTCTGAAGTGGGTCTCTTGTAAACACCATATATACGGGTCTTGTTTTTGTATCCATTCAGCCAGTCTATGTGTTTTAGTTGGAGCATTTAATCCATTCATGTTTAAGGTAATTATTGATACGTATGTTCCTATTACCATTTTCTTAATTGTTATGGGCTGTTTTTGTAGGTCTTTTTCTTCTCTTGTGTTTCCCACTTAGAGAAGTTCCTTTAGCATTTGTTGTAGAGCTGGTTTAGTGGTGCTGAATTCTCTTAACTTTTGCTTGTCTGTAAAGCTTTTGATTTCTCCATTGAATCTGAATGAGATCCTTGCGGGGTAGAGTAATCTTGGTTGTAGGTTCTTCCCTTTCATCACTTTAAGTATATCATGCCACTCCCTTCTAGCTTGTAGAGTTTCTGCTGAGAAATCAGCTGTTAACCTTATGGGAGTTCCCTTGTATGTTATTTGTCATTTTTCACTTGTTGCTTTCAATAATTTTTCTTTGCCTTTAATTTTTGTCAATTTGATTACTATGTGTCTTGGCGTGTTTCACCTTGGGTTTATCCTGCCTGGTACTCTCTGTGCTTCCTGGACTTGGGTGGCTATTTCTTTTCCCATGTTAGGAAGTTTTCGACTATAATCTCTCCAAATATTTTCTCGGGTTCTTTCTGTCTTTCTTCTCCTTCTGGGATGCCTACAATGCAAATGTTGCTGCATTTAATGTTGTCCCAGAGGTCTCTTTGGTTGCCTTCATTTCTTTTCTTTCTTTTTTCTTTATTCTGTTCTATAGCAGTGAATTCCACCATTCTGTCTTACAGGTCACTTATCCATTCTTTTGGCTCAGTTATTCTGCTGTTGATTCCTTCTAGTGTAGTTTTCATTTCAGTTATTGTATTGTTCATCTCTGTTTGTTTGTTCTTTAATTCTTCTAGCTGTTTGTTCTTTAATTCTTCTAGGTCTTTGTTAAACATTTCTTGCATCTTCTCGATCTTTGCCTCCATTCTTTTTCTGAGGTCCTGGATCATCGTCAGTATCATTATTCTGAATTCTTTTTCTGGAGGGTTGCCTATCTCCACTTCATTTAGTTGTTTTTCTGGGATTTTATCTTCTTCCTTCATCTGGTACATAGCCCTCTGCCTTTTCATCTTGTCTATCTTTTTGTGAATGTGGTTTTTGTTCCACAGGCTGCAGGATTTCAGTTCTTCTTGCTTTGCTGTCTGCCCTCTGTTGTATGAGGCTATCTAAGAGGCTTGTCCAGACACTATGTTTCTTGCTCTTTTAATCCAAATTCCCATAAAGACCAATAAATAAAAGTTACCTCATCTGTCATTTGCCAGATAACTGAATTGACTCTGTCATAATCTGCTTGATTCTTCTTGTGTTCACTTTTTTATTTGTAGTATTTGGTGTTAATATTTGGTAGCTATTTATTTTAGAGTTATGTGGAAACGTTAATACTCATACACATTTTTATATCCTTGGTCAGAGTTATAATATGTATACACATTAAGAGACAAAAATAAGTAGTGTACAATGCCATATGGTAGCTGTGGCATGTTTTATATAAATCATGTGTGTATTCCACAAACACATTTCTTTTCTGAACTACTTGAGGTAAATTACAAGTTACATTGTACATTATGGCTCTTTAAATAGTGTGAGTTTTCTAACATGATTATAGTATAGTTGTCAGCGTCACAAATTTACATTGGTAACTTACCATTTGTTTAGTAGCTTTATTATTTTTTAATTTTAAACTTTTTTGCATATTTGTGTGTATATTAAAAATAATTTTTAAAGAAAAGACTTTCTCACTATGTTAAGTAACTGCCTTAAACATTAGTTATACTCAAGTAGTACACTGTATTTCGTATAGATAAGAACCAGCTAGATCTACTTAAAAACATAAATAACTGGTATTAGGAGAATCTAAAAAATAACTTAGAAAAACACTAAGTGGAGAAGAAAGTCAGTTCAGTCTACTCTTTTCATGTCAACATGAACTATGTAGCTGCCTTTTTTCTTTTACTTTTCTTTCACCATATTCTCCTCATATAAAATAATAGCTTTCAAACAAGGTGACCAAGGCTTTTTCTTTACTTTCATTGAATAATGTGCAGAGATTGACTAGAACACTGTGTCAGAGGCAGTGTCAGCTGTCTGGAGATAAGTGCTCAGAGCCTCGCTCTGGTCCAAAGTTGAACCTCCAGAACAAATATCAGGAAATGCTTTTTTAAAAGTCAAGATTCTGGGTGAATTGATTAAATTAGATATTGTGTGATTTGGTAAAGGCTTGCACCTAAATAGCTGTTCATTGTGAAACGAAGTCCTAATTTATTGTTTTGAGTTTAATACGTGGCTGTTTTAATGCGTGTATTTTGGTAATGATATGCCAGAGCAGAAAATTATTGGCAAAATTAAGTTGAATCAGGCCAGAAATTATCTTTTCTTGTTCAAGTAAAATGCAATTTAGTTCTTTGTTTAAGCTTGAGAGACATCCTCCCTGTCTCAGACCATTACTGCTACCCCCCCAAAAGTCAGCCAAACAAGTACAACTGAACCAACTCCCTCCTTGTCCCTCCCTATCTCAGCTCCAGTCATAGAATTTATAATAAAATACACTGCAGCTATATGCAAGTCTGATCAGACTATTTCTCCAGAACTTGTCCTCTGCATAGGCTTTTATTCTAATCTATTCTCTTCCACATCCCTGCAGGATGTGGGAGAATCACCTTTTATTCTTCTGGAAATCTGAGTCTTCTGGGCTATGGAGTAATAGAGCTCTCCTGGAAGCTGTTGCAGCTATGAACATCTGTCTTCAGAGATCTGTGCAAGAGTTGCCTTAAATCAAGGAAAATCTGGATGGCCTTCACTATCACAGTGCTAGTGCTAACCTGATGGGAAGACAGTTCTTAGGAAGTGGAGAAGCTTCATCAAAGTCCTCCTCAATCTCTTAAAGATAGCTACCTCACAGGGAATGACTGGCTGCTGTAGAATTTTTGATAAGTCCAAGGTCTTTAGTTATCCATGACATGCTGGACCTTCAGCCTTGGAAATGGGTGCCTGCTTATAAAACCATCATGTTTCTCATTGCCTTTGATGGGCTACTCTGGAGCAGAAACCCCCAGCAAGGGTCAGGAGGAATCTAAGAGAAGGATTTCCCACAGGATGTTTGCCTCTTGTGGTTGAAAGGTGTAGAATGGAGTGATCTTCACTCCAGTGGTTCAATTATGTTGAATTTAAATGATTTTCTCTATTTTCAAAAGACATGGCAGAATGTGATCCTCTGCAAAATATTTGTTTGAGAGATTCTGAATTAGCCTTGGGATAGTGAATGGTTGGTTCTTAGAATATCAAATGCTAGGAACTTTAGGCAACTATCTTAAAAAGGATATGATTGATTATTTAAGTCCTTACATAAGTATGATTTCTTCCCATTTCTTTTTTACCAAGCACTGTATTAGCTGTTGTGGATGATGGGATGTCTGAGACAAGCTCTCAGTCTAGTTGAGGATGTAATCTTAACAGCCAATTTACACACGTGCTTTAGACAAAAATTTTGAACTGTCATAGTTCCTTTCTCATGAAGTCTGAATATGGTGAATTGGAGTCCTCATATTTTAGGAAACTTTTTGTTGGGTTTTACAAGTGTTTACTTAGCTTTAGGCCTCAATTTCATGATGCCTCCATTTCCAACTGGAAAAATCAGGATACTCTTATGTTATTCACTTAGATAAAATGTCTTATTTAGGGGTGCTATGTGTGTGTTTTTTGATATTATGGAATATATTTTGACCAGATTTTGAGTTGGGAGTAAAAAAAGATAAATATATTCGGTAATACTACCTGACTAGACCCAAAGATAAGTCTTGAGACTATCTAAGGAGGAAAAAAAGGGAATAATTTCCTTTATTTTGGAATCTTTTCCTTTATTTTAAATGATTACTGGAGTTCGAGTTGGCAAATCTCAATTCTTTCTACCAAATGAGTGTGATTAGTTTCATCAGTAGAATGGGATAATGCCCAGAATAGAATAAGTGGGAAAGGCCATAGCACAATGCTTGGCACACTGAAGATATTATTTTGTGTTAAACTGTTGTGAGACTGAGGGAATTAATTTGTACTTCTATCCACTATGTTAGATTGACAATAAGTTCACAGAATTCATTACAGAAAATTGTGAGAGGTTCACACAGAAGGTAAGGGGATACTTAACACGATGGATTGAGAAAGTATTTTCTACTGGACTGTTATATTTCTTGCAAATTGAATCTAGTTTCCTCTGAATTTTTATATGTTTTGTAACTCAGACTTCATTTGTAATTTGTCTCTCCTAAATTCATCACTAGAAGCTGTTGCAGTCTCTTGGTGTTATTTGTGACAGTGAGTGACCTGGCCCATTTCTGTGTTTAAAGTATTCCTATTTGTGTTACATATATCTTTAGTCAGTGGTCTCTTCATTAGTCTAAGCTAGTTCCTTCTCTACATTCCTAGAAATTCCCCACAAACTATATAACTGACTATGGTATGTGTGTGTGTTGTGTGTATGTGTGTGTGTTGTGTGTATGTGTGTGTGTTGTGTGTATGTGTGTGTGTGCATGTGTGTTGTGTGTATGTGTATGTGTGTATAAAGGAAAACTTACTTCTATTTTCCTCTAGTCATACTCACAACACTTTACGAGTCACTGGTGTAACTCTGTGACCCTGACCAGTGTGGCACTGGTGTCACTTCTGATAACGTGTGGATTTTTCCCTCAGATAAGCAATTCTCTGACACCATCCTGCAATTCAGTTCGATTCTGACACTAACTGAAGTTAGTGCAGAGCCCACTGATTAGGGCTAAGTCCCACAATACTGCCCTCCACTTCAGCTACCAATCACAAGTAGTAGGTCCCCAGGTTACCCACAACTTCTGTCCAACTTGGCTACAAATCAGAGGTTTCCAAGACCCTCTCCTTGGATTCAGTCATTTGCTAGAACAACTCACAGAATTCAAGGGAAACACTTATTTATGTTTATCAGTAAGTGGAAGCTCTCTGAATTCCATACTTTTGGGATTTTTTTATGGAGCTTCATCACATAGGCATGATTGATCATTAGCTTAATCTCCAGCTCCTCTCCCCTTCCTGGGGTATGGGGGGATGGGGCTGAAAGTTCCAAACTTCTAATTATGGCTCAGTCTTTCTGGTGAACCAGCCCCCATCCCAAAACTATCCAGAAGCCCACTAAGAGTTTCCTCATTAGAACAAAAGATGCTCTCTCCTAACACCCAGGAATTACAAGGGATTTAGGAGCCCTTTGTCAGGAACCAGGGGCAAAGACCAAATATTAGAACAAAAGATGTTCCTAGTGCTCTTATCACTTAGGAAATTATAAGAATTTTAGAAGCTCTGTGCCAGGAACAGGGTGGGAGATGGGGGAGAGACAGAGAACAATATATATATTTTCTGTTATTTCAGTGTTCATTTCTAAGGCTTCCCTGATCACCCCAGCTAAAAAGTCTCCTTTTTCCAAACTTTCATTCGTTTAATCCCACTGGTCTAATGATTTAGCAATTAAAAAACCTTGCTGTATGATTATTCAAATCCATGCCTAGTAAAACACTGAGCTCCTTGAAAGAGCAGAAGCAATATCTGAACAAGTTTTGTCTTTACCATGTAGAGTAGATGCTCAGTGACTGTTTACTGATTGAATGAATACTTGTGTGTCTTTGTGTGTGTGTATACATGCATTCATAACACCATGGAATTTCATTTCTATAAATGATGTCTTCAATCAAAGTATACAGCTGTGTTTGAGAGACTCCTGCCAGTATGTTTTCTACACTGTATATAGGAAATGGGTTTTCAGTTTAGGAACTGTAGCTATTTGAAGAGATTGAAATTCTGTCTCTTAGATTCGCACTTGGCCTAAAATCTTTGCTGAAAAAAGAACAGTCATGTTCCTTACAGAGGAACACCAGGTGTTCTATTAGCTGCTGCTGTTCCTCAGCAGTTCACAGTCATATCATATTTTTAAAAAGCTGTGTTACACTGTTACACTACATCCTTGAAGGGTTTCTTCTGCCTTCCTTCTTGGGGGTTTCTCTGCTTCTGTTCACAGGTTGTATTGCCCTGACTGCCAGTTTTCCATATGTACTACACAAGGCAACAATAACAATAGGACATGATTAGTGCTCCCATTTTGAGTGTGTAGTATCCTCATTGGAGGATACTACTTTTATAATTTAAGCTCACTAGCATTTTCCCCCTTAACCTCTCAATGTAGGAACCTCAGTCAGATATGCATGTATTTAAATTCTGGTGCATTTAGTTATTAGCTGTGTGATCCTGGACAAGTTGACTTTTAAACTCTAAGTCTTAGTTTTCTTATCTATAAAGTAGGGGTAATAATCCTACCTACCTGATGGGACAGTAGTGAGGACTGTGGTCATGTAGCATGGGCCCAAGCACACAGTGGATGATCAATAAATATTAGTGAGATAGTGATCAAGAAATGCTGTGAGTTTGGAGCTGATGTCTGTAAATCTAGCCTAGTGCCTAGGACAGAGTGTGTTCTCAAAAGATAGTAGCTAGTATTATAGCAAAGATGTTTGTGATGATATTGGTGATAACAGTGATAAAAATGATAGCAACTATGACTTTATTATTGTCAAGTAATATTTATTAAATGACTCAAAAAGCCAGAACTGACTTCAGCCATGTATCCTGTTCTCTCTGCCTTACATTTTCATTTATAATATAAATGTGTGGTTTGCATCTTTTGCCCCATAGACAATCTGGTTGAAGATTTTCCATTTCTCCTGCTACTTTCCTACTCCCTTCAACTAGGGAAGTATTATCTCTTTACTCTCATCCAAACATGATATGTTTTCCCTCACTTTTAAATTCATTCTCCTTAAATCTTCAACTGTCCAAATTCTATTCATTGCTCAAGAATCATCTTAAGGCTCTCTCTTCCATTATGTTACAGAACTATAATTATCATGTAATCTAGACCCAATATTTTACAGATGAAGAAACTGAAATCTAGAGAGCACTTGCCTGCCCAACATCTTCTGGGTTGTCAGTCATAGTGGAACTAGAACTTAGATCTCCATTTTTATTGGACCATGCTTCTTCTCAACATATACAGGATTTAAGGTCCATGTTTTCAGCATGGACGCCCATGTTGAGGTCTTCCCTCTCTGAACTAGAGACTTCATTTTTTTATCCTATGCTTAAGGACTTATTAGAGATTTTTTCTCTAGTGGGCCAGTCTTGACTCTGCAATAAGATCATGAGCTTCTTTTTTAATGTCACCATGTCTTGGCCTTCTTTTTCAAATCTCCAACACAGTGTTTTGTACTTATATGCTACTCAGTGATTTGCTAACTGAATTGATTTTAATTAAATTGTAAGAATGTCACACAATTCCAACAGCTGTACTATTTATTTATTTATTTAGTTGCTTAGTTTTCTTGATCTGGTTCTCTATTTCTTGTGAAAGAGTATATCTCTGAATATCTGCTGACCAAGTAGCTGAATTTTCTCTGGAAAATTTCCAGGGAGACTTGCTGATGTCCTGAATACTTTCTCAAGTGTAGACTGGCAGGTAGGCTCAAATTCCTTCAAGTTTATTATTAGTTCCATAGTGCTGCTTCAACACTGCGGAGTAGCATATGATCAATTGCATCTCCTCATGTGTATCTACTTTAAGAACATTATCAAGCAATAGAAGATGAATGCTTCTGGGGCACTGCACAATCTTCATAGCTTACAAAGTCATACCAGGAAATTTAAATTTAAGTGTGTGTTACATCTTTCTTACTGCAGATGGATTCAGTTGAATATTGATTGACTGTCATGTGCCAAGTGTTGTGCCAGACACTGTCATATATGTTATTTAATTCGATTCTCACAAAAATTCTGTGAAGCCAAAGTTATTATGCCCATTATGTCGATGTTTAAATTAAGAAATGGAGAGGCTATGTGGCCTGTACAAGTCACACAGACAGGAAACAGGATAGCTATTTGAACAATAGATTTAAACAGAGTCTGTTGGTGAGTCCAATACTCTTTCCACTATCCAGTATTCCAAATAAGCTTTAAAAGTTTTTATACTTTGTTTTATAATTTTAAAAATTTCCTGTACATACACAAGACTTTCATTGACTTTAGACTATCATCATTGCTATATCTTTGTAAATTTAGATAATTTTCAAAATTGGATTCCTATTTCCCTGTCTCCCTCTTGAATATAACATTCTAATAAAGGTTAAATGGCATGGTTAGGATACACAGAATTTTTTGGTTAATAATTTGAAAGTCTAGCAGGCATAAGCTGTATATACAAGTTAATGCTGATGATTGTTTGGTTTAAAAATATAAGACCAAATATATCAAATCCTGTATTATATTAACTCTGATTACTGTTCTTTTGATTGTTAAGATACTATCACTATGCATTACTATTATGTAGCCTATTGTTCTATTGCACAGACCCAGAATTCACTAACTAATTTGGTGATTAAAAAAATCTTCTCACATCAGTGTTTAAAAATAGGCTGTCTAATATTAGGAAATTTCATTTAGTGGTGAAGAGGATCTATATCTATAAAAAGGATATTATTAACCTTTTATCTTAAATTTAGTTACAAAAATTTGGGCTTATATTTTGTCTCTTGGTCTGCCTCAGTGGCTGTTTACCTTCTGAGCGCTGTGGTGGCAAGTCAGTTAGTGGTGAGAACAGCCCTTTTAGAAATCCTGCCATGTACAACAACACGGATGGACCTTGAGGGCATTATGCTAAGTGAAGTAAGCCAGGCAGAGAAAGACAAATACTGCATGATATCACTTATATGTGGAGCCTGTTAAAAATTGAACTCATAGAAACAGTGTAGAAAAGTGGTTTCCAGGGGCTGGGGGGGGGGCGGTGGAGAAAATAGGGAGAGGTTGGTCAAAGGATACGTACTTTCAGTAATAAGATGAGTAAGTTCTGAGGCTCTAACATATAGCATGCTGACTGTAGTGTATAACACTGTATTGTATAGTTGAAATTTGCTGAGAGTAGATCTTAAATGTTCTCACTAAAAAAAAAAAAGTAAATATGGTATGTGAGCTGATGGATAGTTAATCCAATGGGGAGAATCCTTTCACAATGTGTGCATACGTCAAGTCATCACGTTGTACACCTTAAATATCTTATAATTTTATTTGTCAATTATACTTCAGTAAAGCTGAAAAAAAAGAATAGTCCTTTTAATGAAGATACGGATTGCTGCAGCATTGTAAGAAGTTGAATTTCTAGGCCAAATTCAAATATAATCTATGGTACCTCCATGCTTTCGTTCATGCTTCTGGGCACTGCAGCAAAGCCAAGGATAAGGAAAATTCAAATTGCTGCAGATGTACATGGATTGAAGTGTGGATAAACCTGAGGATGTATGGCAAGAATAACTGTTTCTTTATCTCACACACCAGCTTCTGCTGGGATATAAGAAAAGGCAATTTTCTATTAGCATGATTGTTCAAAAGACAAATACTCTAATTAGATTTTTTAAACTGTTGCTACCTGAGGAAGTTTAAGCTACTTTGATATTATTTTTAAATAGAATTTCCTCCCCCCGTAATTATTGTAAACTAAATCCAGACTTTCAAAAAAGTCTACCAGGCTACTGAAAAGCTTCTGTTTTCCAAGCAGCAGATATTCTGCATTTATAATCAAAGTATGTTTAACCAAAAAGGGACATAATTTAGCTAGTTACGGGTGTTGCCAGTGAAAAAAAATCAATGCTTTTATAAGCTTAATAAAAGTTGGTTCAAAATACATTTTCTGCCACTGAATTCTAACAATAGTGCTCTGTACACTAGCAAAAACTTTCAGCAGACCAATTTTATCTACTTTCTTTTGATGTGAACACAGTTGTTTCCCAAATGTAAAACTGACTCCTAAGCAAGAAGAAAATTATGAGTGCAACATGACATTATACATTTGTCAAAACCTGTAGAACTGTGCAAGACAGTGAACCCTAATATAAACTATGGGTTTTGTTAATGATAATGTATTAATATTGGTTCATCACTTGTAACAAATTTACCACACTGATGCAAGATGTTAATAATAGGGGAAACTGTGTGGGGAGGGAAGCAGGGTATATGGGAATTCTCTGTACTTTTCTGTTCAATCTTCTTGTACACCTAAAACTACTTTAAAAAAATAAAGTCTGTTAATTAAAAAGGAAAGGGAGTGCGGAAGTAGATTCCTTCTCTTTCTGTGACATTGAAAGGTCACAAAATTTACTCTTTTTAAAACCATTAGGTTTAATTTTATTTTATTTTTTATTGAGTATAATTTACTTACAACATTACATTAATTTCGGGTGTACAACAATGATTTGACACTTGAATATATTGTGAAATGATCACAATAAGTGCAGCAAGCATCTGTCACCATACATAGTTACAGAATTTTCTTTCTTGTGATGATCACTTTTAAGATCTACTCTCAGCAACTCTCAAATATGCAATATGGTATTATTAACTATAGTTTCTAGGCAGTATATTACATCCCCCATGACTTATTTATTTTATAACTAGACGCTTGTATGTTTTGATCTCCTTCACCCATTTCACCCATCCCCTCTGCCTTTGGCAACCACCAATCTAGTCTCTGTATCTATGAGCTTTTTTATTTGCTTGTTTTAGATTCCACATATAAGTGAGATCATATGTATTTTCTCTGTCTAACTCATTTCACTTAGCATAATGCCTTCAAGGTCCATCCATGTTGTCACAAATGGCAAGATTTCATTCTTTTTATGGCTGAATAATATTCCACTGTGTATGTATATACCATGTCTTCTTTATCCATTCACATATCAATGGACACTTAGGTTGCTTCCGTATCTCGGCTATCATAAATAATGCTGTAATGAACATGGGAATGCATATGTCTTTTCAAGTTAGTGTTTTTGTTTTCTGCAATTAAATACCCAGAAATGAAATCACATTATATGAGGAACCATTGATATTTTAAGTTCACTACATTGAAGATTATTATGACCATGGTAAACTGTTGGTCATGTGTTTCTTATCCAAGTAGAATGATACAAGATATTAATTAAAAATTGCATTGTGGAGGTTATTTTGAGATATAAATTTTGATTTAATTTTAAGAAATTTAAATAGGTTTTTTTAACCTCAAGGTTTCTCAGTGCTTTTAATTTAGTAATGTGCAATATGACTTTCCAAAAGGGAGATACTGTATGCAGCATTTCTGAAAGTTTTAAATTGTGGAATTGTTTTGCAAAGGACAAGTGTTCCCCAGGTGGAAACATCATGAAAGATACATGGCTGACTTTCTGAGAGAAAACATTATTATATATGTCGAAATGATAGTGAATCTGAGCCAACACTGACTCTCTGAATTCCCCTCATATTCATTCACTCCTCAGTTCATTTATAATTTTGCTTGTGTTTATCAAACCATTTGCATCCTCTTACCAGCATCCTAATTTATAACCTAAATATCTAATTGTTGAAAGTGTAGCTAGGTGACACTCCTCTTCAGCAACGTCACTGTTATAATGACCTCTTTGACTTCTTTTGTAAATTTCTTTGCAGCTGGGACCTTTAACTCTCATCTGAGGGTTCAAGTCCATTCTAGACTCTGGGATAGGGTGGTCAGCCTTCCTAGTTTGCCTGAGACTGAGGGGTTTCCTGGGATGTGGGACTTGCTAAAACCTGGGAAGTCCCTGGCAAATGAAGACTAGTTGGTCTCTCTACTCTGGGTCCGATTTTGATAAGAGACCTTAGTACGGTAGTTGGTTTTACTGCTAGCCCCCCATGAAAGAACTTGAGACTTTTAGATTCAGAAATAGAATTCTTACTTGGCAGTCCAATCTCACTGACTTGATTCTTTTATGCTCCCTTATCCCCGAGTCCTTTGCCATTTACTGTTTGTAAAGCCAGGTCTTCAGCACCTTCATTTCCTTCAGTCTTGAGTCCTGCCACTGAATTATAGTCCTTGCAGAGGAACCTGGGAATCTAGTTCTTGCCAGGCTTCTCTTAAAAAAAATCTCTTTTTTAATGTCTGAATTCTCATTTCTTGTTTGTTAGGTAAACCTCCATCAATTTTCTGCCTCACTTCAGCGGGGTTGCTGTATCTCTTAAGATCCTGGTGACTCTGAGTCTAGCCTTTCCTATTGCTGGGTCTGCTTAGGTTTGCAAAATCAAGACTCAAGGTATAGGACCAGATTTGCAAGTTTAGAAACTCTAACTTATTGTTCACTCAGCAATTTTCTTCTTGGGAACTGACTTAATTTTTTTTAAAACAGCTATTTAATTTATACAGAGTGAATGCACTGGTCTTAAGAGCTAGACTTTGAAGAGTTTTGACAAATGCTTACATTTATGTAATAACTCACACCTCTATCAAGATGTCAAACATTTTCATCACTATAGAAATTTCCCTCAACTGTGTGGCTCCCCCAGGCAATCATAGTTCTGATTTCTATCACCATAGAAGAGTTCTGTCTGTTCTAGAACTTTATATAGTAAATACTCTCTTTTGTCTCATTTTTTTCACATAGCATGTTTTTGAGATTCATGTATGTTGTTGCATATTTCCATAGTTCATTCTGAAAATGTAATATCTTCTCATTGAGGACTTTAAATGAAGAGTTTTGGTTTTATCCAGTAAGGAATAGGATCTATTTAGGTGTCAATTTTTTTAACTAACATATTAAATGATCTAATTTTAGGAAATTATTTTTTCTGTGGTATATAAAATAGATTTAAAAGAACATTTTAATCATCTAAATATTACTGAAATGAGTAGGCTGAGAATTAAAGCCCTAAATAGTAAAATACACCCCAGTACAATGTTGGCATCTATCACTCTGTAAGTTGTACCATCAAGAATTAACACCTAATAGAAGAAAAATAAATGGTTTTAGCCTATTCATAGTTGTCATTCTTTTTTCATTGCTGAATAGTATTCTATTATATGAAGATACCGTAATTTGCTTATCCATTATTGTGTTGCTATACTTTGAGTTGTTTCCAGTTTTTACCAATTATAAATAAAGCTGGCATAAACATTGATGTATAACTTTTTTTTGGTGGACATATGTTTCTATTCTCTTAGGTGACTATCTTGTTGTCATACTGTAGGTGTATGTTTACTATTAAAAACCACCAAACCATTTCCCAAAGTAGTTTTACCATTTTCTGCTCCCACTAGTAATGTAGGAGAGTTCTGGTTTCTCTGTATCCTACTCAATACTTAGTGTTGTTAGTCTTTCCAATTTTAGCCATTTTTTGTGGGTGTGAAATGGCATTTACTGCAGTTTTAATTTGCATTTCCCTGATGACCAATTCCGTTGAATACTTTTTAATGTACTTATTGACCATTTATATATCTTCCTTTGTCAAATCCTGCTCAGGACTTTTGCCCATTAAACAAAATTGCTTTTATCATTGAGTTATAGGATATTTTTATATAATCTAGAGTTTGTGAATATCAAGAATATTTTCAGATATGTTTATCAAGAGTATTTCCTTCTAGTTTGTGGCTGTCTATTCATTTTCTTAATGGTTACTTTAGAAGCTTTTAATCTTGATCAAGTCTATGTTTTTTTTCTATTATGATGAGTGCTTTCTGTGTCCTAAGAAATCTTTGCCTACTCCAAGAACAGAAGGCTATTTTTTCTTCTAAAAGATACATTTTATTCTAATAGCTTTATAGATTTTGGCTTTCATGTTTCAGTGAAAATTTATCTTGAATTAATTTTTGTGTTTGCAACGTGAGGAGTTGAAGTTCATTTTTTCCTCACTGATATTCAGTTATTGGGAATTGACTTCTGATATCAAAACTTAGAATAAAGTAAATTAAAAGCTTGAATGCCAATTACATTGTGCTATAAAGTTATTTGGCTAATCAATACATATTTTTGCTTGAGACATAGTTGTCTTGTAGGTAGGCCCATTGCCAAGACTAAAAGTTAATAATCAACTGCTTCTTGTTGAACTTGAAATTAGAACAAAGTAACCTCCAAAAACTTATCCACTGGATGAAAAAGAAAACTCACTCAAGACTTTTTTTCTAGATTCCCTCCTGAATGAAATTATGGCAGCAGCAACAACACAAAACCTGATGTGGTCCTGTATGGTTTTATGATGTGTTTCAGTGTCTACAATCACTGCTTGGTTTATATGTTTTGCATGTTGTATCCTTTCTGTTAACATGTGGTAGAAGCTCCTTATTCATGTAAGTATGCTAGTTCCAAAATACAGTGCAGAGTGGTATAAAACTCAGTCTTACTTGGTTGCAATAGACAGATAACCCACCTCAAAGTTGTTTAAGCAAAAAAGGAATTTAATTCAATTATGTAACTTGAGAAGCCCAAAGGTTGAGGCTGGTTAGACCATATATGTATTGAAAATTTCCCTTAAGTAAAAAAATATTTTTAAACAGTTAAAAAAATTTTGGTCATTAAAAAAAAATAGTGGAAGTAGTCCACTGTTCTGAGCTCTCATTCTAGAAAACTAATATTTATAGATTAACGTTCTATATTTAAGAACCTATGACATCTATATTTAAACATCTATATTTAACATTAAGCAAACTATATGTAGACTTAAAAATATAGTCTAACAGTCAAAGACAGGACAGATTACTTAAATAAAATTGAGATATCTGCCCCAAATAGTACTATAGCAATTTGCATCCGTTTTCTAAAGAATTATCCCAATTAAAAAAAAAAAAAGAACCCTGATTTGTTAACTCAAATTATCGGTATTTTCTTTCCACATTCAAATTACAATCTAAGAATCAGTTTGCTGAGTTCGGTTTAGTGGGTTTTATTTAGGATTTTTATAAAAGATAAGGAAACAGAGAAGAGGAATTGTGCCGTTCAAATGACCTCTGCAGTCCAGGTGGGACCCAAATGCTCACTTCGCCTCTGAGGTTATTACATTCTTGTTTGCTTTGACATTTAGAGATACTCCATATCTCTTTTTGTGTTGTTTGCAAAAAGCTGAGCTAGTTGAAAAGCATAGATTGACTATATTTCCAATGGTGTTTTAGTCTGCAAGCATTTGTGTCTCAGCCCTGCTGTGTGCTGGGCCAGGGCTGCATGGAGTGGGTTGTTTCTCCCGGTTGTGCAGACTGGCTGCCTGATGTCGTAGCTGCTGATAATAGCTGTCAACGAACCCTGTCCCTTTCCATTTCACCTGGTCCTTTTTTCATTGGAAAACACAGTAGCTGTAGCCGCACATAGACTTTTTCCTCTTTTCCTTTCTCCCTCTTACCCCTCCCTAGACCTCTCTGGGCTTTGACGTCACGTGTGCTCCTTTTGGTTGCCATAGCAACCCCATTCCCCAAGCCCTCTGTCTGTCTCCTCTGGTAGGTTCCACAATGGTACAGGCAGCATCACGCTGCACAATGGTTTCCAGGCAGTGAAAGAGGGTGATTCAGCAAGCCACTCTTCTTCTTCTTCTTCTTTTTTTTGAAACCTCCCCTTATCTTTTTATTTTTATGGGGGTGGTCGGTGCTTGTTATATGCTTACCTTTTTCCTTTCCTTTTTCATTTTTACAATATTCCTTTTTTCTCCTCACCCCTCAATTCCTAGGGGCTTGAGTGACTTTAAGATTGGCTTTTCTTGGAAATCACCTGTCCATCATTAATTTTAAACAATTTCCCCACCTGCAAAGAATCTATTCCTTATTACAGTTTGGAATGTGGTTAATGAAAAACAAGTAGGGAGGATTTCTGGGGCAAACACTGCTGGATCAGGATCGTAGTTCTCAAGCACGGAATGGTAGGTGGCTCTTTGCTCATTCTGGGTTCTAACCTGTTTTTTTTGGAGGATGGGGGTGATGTCTATTGATTGTTTCTGGTGGGGCGGGAGAGTGAGCATGGAAGAGGGGGGCAGAAATGGGGTGGATAGGAGGTTAACGAAGTGAACTACCTCTGAGGCAAGAAGCCACCAGCCTTTCCTTCTGTGCGGAGCATCTCTCCCCAGACTTGGGCATGTTGAAACCTTTCTGTTTGGAGTGAGGTTTGGCAGAGGGTGGGAAGGAACATTTTTATTGTGGCCAGGGATTTTTAGACCAATGCAGAGCTACAGAAGGGAAGAGAAAACCAGAGAGAGAGAGAGAATGAGAATCAGCTGTACTTGTTAGAAGTGCTGACCTCAGTCCCAGATCTAAGAAATGCCATGGGTTCCATAAAACATTAAAAAAATCACATCTTTAAGTTATGCGGAGTTTAAGTTATTCAAGTTTACTTCCTGAGAGATGTAGCTTAAATAAGTATTTTGGGGCATATTTACATATTTTAGTTCGGGAATGGTATTTTTAGTTGCAAATCTAATGGCATTACTCTTGCAGAGACATTCTAGGCTAAATTTGGGCTGGGAAGAGGAGCACAGAACGGGGGTCAGGTTAGAGATAAAACATTGGCACTGCAGTTGCATAGGTAAGGGGTCCCTTTAAGAAAGTGATCTAGTCACAGCAGGCAGCATTTTTTTTTTTTTTTTTTCTTCTTCGTGGCATGGTTCCCAGGTACTCTGTACTGGGATACTGTGTCCCCTAGAAATGTCAGAGCTCATTTGGGAGAAAAAGATATATCATCAGAAATGAGCATGGCAATGTATTTAGCAGAATTTATGTATTTGTGCCTGCAGCAAAATAAATGTGATTTACTGGAAAATCTTCAAGTAAATCAAGACTAGAGCTATTTAAAGAAAATTACATGTATATATTTCTTTTTTCCCTCTCCCTTTAAGTCTAGAGACTGAGTCTCTGTTTTTACCCCCTTAAAGACATAATTTCCTAGGGTACTGCAATTTAACCACAGAAAAAGAATGGCTTATCCCATGGCAGTTGGCTCTGAAGCAATCACAAGGTTGTTTACATGGGCTGTCTTTGCTGCAGAGCCTGACAGTGTGTTTACAGGAGCCCTGCCTGCTTTGGTGTGTTGACAATAACTTTTATGAACAAACTGGATAGAGTCAGGCTAAGTCCTATGGGACAGGCCACAGTTCAGACTGAAGGAAATTGGGTCTAAGTGCACCAGGCATTGCCAGCCCAATATCCAATTTCTCCCTCTGTCCCTAGTCTGCTAGTTGTCAGACCCTGAAAGACCTCACAGAATGCTGATCCATGTATTAAAATGGTTGCAGGAAAGGCCATTTCTCTCAGACAGGCTTCTGTAAATTTTCTACCTTAGGTGAATTTTTGTGTTATAAATATAGACAGTGATGCTAATGTCCATGAATGAGCTCGCCAGCTCCCGACTCCACTTGGGAGCCATGGGATTATAGGGGCCGGACAGTTTGGATGTAGCAGTTTTGTTGTCTCTGGTATGTATTCCCTCTACCTTGATCTCACTCTTAAAATTGACATAAAGTCCTAGATCAGCTTATTTTATCACATAAAGCAAACTGGATTTTCTCTCCCTCACAACAGCACTGGAAAATCCAATGACAAAGGTGGTATGACCTTAGGTATTAAAGAGTCTTCATGCTTCCTCATTTGTACATCACTCCCTCTCGTTGTTGCAAGGAATCTTTAATTTGACGATCTCCTGGTGTTATAAAATCTTCACAGTTTTGGTAAAAAGATTCTTGATGATGGGCAGTAAGAAATGATATGCAGAGTGGGAAAAATCAGCTGCTTCCAGCTTCCTGCTTGCCTGCCCCAGAGCAGCAGCTGCTGTGGGGCGGAGTGTGATTGCCATGCTGGAAGCGGGGGCTCATGAGCAGATCCCAGAGGGACCAAGTGTGTTTTTGCTCTCATTGTCTGGTACATCCGCAGCTATTAGTATTTAATGGTTTCAGAGTACACGGTCAATATTTGTCAAGGTTAAAATGAACTGAGAATTGATGGTGGATGCCATAAAATATATGTAGATTTTAAAATTACAGGAAAATTCATAGGATTTCCCTTGTTAGTGTATCCTATAGGAATATCATGAGCAAAAGGAATCTACCTAATTTAAGTAATGTGAAAAAGCCTCCCATATTTAAAGGTAAAGCCTCCCATATTTAAAGGTGTTTTTGTGCATGTGTGTATGACTTTATGTAAATGAATCTTAGTGGAAAAGTCTTTTAATACTGATGATGGATAAAGATGAATTGGGTTTTTCTTGTTAAACATGAGGGCAGATGCCCTCCCTTCCTGCTCTACTTCTGGCTGCAGGTCACATTTGTAGCTATAAGACTTTACATGGAATTGGTGTGTTCAAATCGAATGATTGCCTAGGTGCTAATGAGAATAATGGACTCAAAGCAAGGGGGACTTCCTTCAATTAGAATAAGAAGTAACATATTGACATTTTAAATTCTTTCTCTGTTGCCCCTACTATTTCCTCTTGCAGTCTCTTTTAAGCTTTTGGTTGGACACTGCAACACTTATGCAAAAAAGAGGCACAAAGTGTCCAGGAATGACAAGAAAGGAGTACAATGCTGCATTTGCTGTAGGCTGAGTGCTTCCTTCCTACCACACTTGTATCTCTTACACCTTCTTCTGAGGACCAAGGATTCATGGAGAAAGTTGGGCCTATAGACTACTGGGGGAGATGCTTATTGATAAAGAACAAAATCCATTTGTTTTTTAAGCATATTAGAGATATTTGTTGCATTACATAAGTCTGAGATGAGCCACTGCTGCTGAATCAGATAAAAGATCTTGCTGCATATTGACTGAAAGAGAAATTGTAATTTAGAATTGGAGCTTGGATTTTCAGAAATTTACCTATCTGTACATATTCTCATAACCAAGTTATAAGATTTTGACTAAAGATATTTTTGTTTGAGTACATTTTATCCTTATAAAAAAATCAAGGCCAAGAGGGGAAAGTGGAAAATCTCTATGTTTCAAATTCTGTTTCTTCCCCCTCTATTTAATGGAAGAGAACTCCATTTCTAATTGTGAATCTTAGTAGAAACTCTAAATGGAGACTTCAGGTGATATTGAAAATCCTTAAATCGAAAGAAACATTTTTAGTTTGAAAAGTGGACTGCAAGTTTATGATTATTTTTGATAAAGGATTTTCTAGTTGAACTGACATTTTAGAGTCATAACAAGCCACTACGGCCTTTCTCACTGATCTTATCCCTGGTGACTATGAGATGTAAAACCCATAGGCTTATAGAACTAATGCTCCTAGGAATGGAAATTAAAGTTTTGAATGGAAAAAGAAAGGACTGAAGTTTCCTTAGAAACGTTTCTAACCCATAGTTGCTCCAAAACCCCACATACACCAGAATAAACAGGATTTTTTCTACATTGTATGTGTGTGTGTGTGTAATCGCTTATTCCTGAGCTTCCTGTATTCACTACTAAATTATAATCTCAGGGACTGACTGTGTCTGCCTGGTGCATAGTAGGGGCACAATCAATATTCCTTGAATGAATGTCTCCCATGCACATAGTTGTCTAAATACTATGGGTGAAAGAGTTTGGGAAACTGTAACACAGTTTCTGCCATTTGGGAGCTTATAGTCATTTAAGGAGATGAGGTTAAATAACAAAGATGGTATATGATCAAGTGTCCATAATCAATACATATAATAGGAATTCAGAGGAGAAAGACATTTACCTCCTCTGAAATGGTGGTAGGCCACACTGGGATTGTTGGGGGGAGGGCAGGAAAATGTGGTGTGGGAGGAATTCCAGCAGCAGCAATTGTAAGCACTTGGCCTGGAAAGGGACTCTTATTTGGGGCAGAGAGGACATTTATTTGGGGCATGGTGACCATAATTTTCCTAACTAGAAATCAAAAGCTGTGGGTTGATAATGGGTAGAACATTGGAAACTGGCACAGTCACAGTCTTGGAGAATCGGTCTGGTATAATGTCAAAAAGTAACAGTAACAGACTGAAGTTACAAACTACTTTTGTAACTAGATCAGATTATGGAAAAACATACATACAGGTCTCTTTCTAGCTTCAGACCAACTTCAGTGTAGTTTTATTTTACTTCACATACTTTAGAGATTTCCGAACTTCTCCTCCTCCTTTAGCCATAACTCTGTAACCCATTGTTCCGTATGAACCCATTGTTTTTAAATGAGAAGCAGACTGTGCAAACATGTAACCGGGAGCTGTTGCAGTTGAAGCTGAATAGGGTGCCTCCTATCACAAAACCAATCCATATCAACCAAGGTAACAATTACTAATTGGGCTTATGTTCAGACTGTAAAATTCCAACTATTCTGGTGTTGGTAACAACCAAGTTTTTGTGTTTGTGATAAATTTGAACAGAGTGAACTACCTTGAGATGTTTTATTCCCTCCCCCTGTGTCCCATCACCCATCACCCATTGTCTTTGGCAGTCTTTTGATTTCTAAATGCAGGTGAAATTCTTATTGAAATGTTAAAATCAAACTTGGCTGTGTTTTTGCTTTGATTTTAGGCTAGCTTGAGACACACCAACAGCAGGACCATCTCAGATCTTTGTTATGGCAACTCAGGCAAGAAGCTGTTGAATTAGACCCATTTCCTGTAGATGAGAAACCATACAAGCAGTGGTGAGTTGTAAATTTAAAAAAGTTCCTTAGCAGGAGACATGTGATCTATATAACCAATTTAAATATTGCATATGATTTAGTGTATAGATTGGAAGAAATACTGCTCCAAATAATGTCAACTAAAGAAGTGAAAATCAACAGAACAGAAAGTTTAACTGATGGTGTGGTGCTATTAATACCACATGTAGGAGCTACAGGTCTTTAGGTGCATAAGTGCACCGTATAACACCATGATGCTACCACCCTGGATGATACCAGCCTAAGTAAGATGACTGCAATGAATAATTTCATGTGGCTGCATAGCAGTTGGGTAACAGTATTTTTCAGTAGCTTTAATTATTTGCAGCATAATTCTATATTTTACTGATTCATCCTCTCTCGTAGAAGAATTGGTTCTGAGCTAAATTATAATGCTTAATTCCTTTTAGGAATATATACATGTATATATAGGGTATATGTAATATATATTAACATAACATTTAGATCTTTAGACGTAAGGGAAGAGAAATCAACATCACAGTTTTATAAAGCTCAATTTGTGGACATTTTAGCCTACAAATTCTTTGCTTAATAAAAACAGTATTAAAAATGGATCCAGTTGCTTTGCTAGTTGGAATAATTTTAAAATCTTCTTCTTATTTTATAAAAATATCAGCACACACAGGCACAATATATTTTTTAATCAAACACTTGATGCTTCATAGTCACCAATGTCAATAATCAATAGATTCCAGCAGAGATGAACTAATTATAATCTGTAAAACAACATCTTTGAGAAATAAGAGTATGACAGTGGTGCTTGTAAGACTCCAAAAGAAGCTGTTTTGAACTAGTGATCAATATCTCTCTTTCGTTTGTTTAGTGGCTTATATAACTCTGAGTATGCAGGCTGCCCTATGAATCAATGCATAGTCCATAACTGCAGAGGACTGATGAAATTAACCGTATACTTTTTTCACATCATGATTCTCATTACAGTCTGCTTATAATTATATTGAGAAAGCAGATATAATAGTCATCACTATGCTGTATGTAATCAATATGTATTAAATGTGTTTGTTATGACTGAGAATCATATGTAATTGCCAGTAATCAACAATTTCAATTTAAAATAAGGGTGATTTTTTATGGCTGAACTTAATATTTTGAGTTATGTGTGCCTCCCAGTGATGTAGAAAACATATATTGCCCCATCTTAAACATATATTCATTAAGCAAACATTTATTGAGAATCTGTGGTGTAAATATCATCCTTAGCTCTTGGGACAGCTGAAAAATACAGTACCTGCCTTAAAGGAGCTATGTTTAAAGAATGTGGCACTTATGATAAAGTATGCCATTAAAAAAGGGAGTTATTTCTAAAGAGTGTGGTACTTATCTGCTGCTATTAAATGGGTAGACATTGGGTGATAAAGGAAGTGCAGCAAAGGAGAGTCTAAGACAGATCGGATGGGGATTTGTTAAGGAAGGCTTCCCAGGGGGAGTGATATTTTAGCTGAAAGTTAAGGGCAATAAGAGGTTAGCTAGAAGAAGGGGAGCAGTGAGAACATTTTTCAAGGGCCCAGAGACTTGAGAGAGCCTGTGTGTTTGGGGGCACTAGATGATATTTACTATGCTGGGGCATAAATGGGGGTGGTAGAGATAAAGCTGAAGAGAGGTACAGGAGATATATCATGAAGGATCTTTTAAACAGAGCTAAGGAATTTGTATTTTATTCCAAAATGAAGAAGCTTTGAAAGATTTTAAGTAGAATGACATGATGAAATTTATTTTTTAGTAAATATCATGTACCTAGAAGAGTATATAAAACAAATACAGTTTAAGGAATAATTATAAAGCAAACCTCACATAACCACCATTCATATTAAGGAGCAGACTCCCAGAAAGCCCTTTGTGCTCCCTTAAGATCACATGCTTTTCCTTTCCCGTTAGAGGTAACCATTACCCTGCCTTTTGTCATGCTTATTCTCTTGCTTTTCTTTGTAGGTTTTCAATCTTGTAATCATAGTAGTATATATTGATAAATTCTAAATCACCTGATTTTGTGAAACACTGTAAGATTCTTCCATGTTGATGTATGTAGTTTATTCATGTAACTTATGTAGTATTTTACTCTATGAATATACCCAAATTTACTTATCCATTATTATGGTAGACATTTGGATTGTTTCTATATTACTTAGGTGTGTGTGTGTCTGTGTATATATATATATATATATAAAATAACCTGAGTTATTTATATATAAATGTACTAAGTAAATGTTAAATAAATACATTTACATATAATAATATTAAGTATACATATGATACTTTTTATGCACATATATTATTGCTCGTAGATTCTAGTATACATGTATAAGAGCTTCTCTAGCATACACATCAAGGAAAGGAACTCCTGAGTGTTAGGGTATGTGCACATTCAGTTTTTCTAAATAATGCCAAATGTTTTCCTCAGTTGGTTGCCTCAAGTTATATTTCCATCAGCAATATATAAGAAGCTCTATATCCTCACCAATACTTGGTTTTTAAGTTCTTAAAATTTGCTGATCAGGTGGGTACCTAGCTGTACTCATGGAAGTATTAATTTGCATTGTGCTGACTACTAATAAAAAGAACATCTTTTCATTTTTTATTGGTCATTTGATCTTCCTCTTTTGTGAAGTGACTGCTCAAGTCTTTATGAGACTTGTCTTTCAAAATAATAACTAGCATTTATTGAGTTCTTACTGTGTATTAAGCACTGTGCTAAGCACTTTACAAACGTTTAATCTTCATATCACCCCTATGATTCATAGATAAGGAAACTCGGGTTTAGAGAGGTTAAATAGCTTGCTAACAATCACACAACTATGAAACAGTGGATTTAGCATTTAAGCCCAGGTCTTTCTGACTCCAGAGTTCTTCAATTTCTTGGATAGTGTCTGGAAAAGGGTTAGATTAGAGCCAGAGAGAACTTGTAAGGTGCTATTGCAGAAATTCAGCTAAAAGATAATAAGGGCATAAACCAAAGAATCATCAGTAGGGCATAAGTACAAAGCAGCTAGACTCAGTAGTGAATGTCATGGGTGAAGAAGAAGGAGGGTTTTAGAAGTCTCAAGTTTTAAGACCTGTTGGCTAGGTAGATTCAATATTAGTCATACAGTGTATATTTATATCCCAGGTGTTGTGGTAGGTTTTAAGAATATATTTTATGATTCCATGATTCAATGAGAGATAAATTTAATTCACAGGATTATAAACTTTAGGGTTTAAAGAGACCACAGTGTTTATTTGGGTCAACTCTTTACTGTTTTAAAATGTGGAACTTGGTGTGAAAAGAGGTTAAGTGTCTTGTTCAAGATCATATGTTACTGTCAGGTTAAGAATAGACACCAAGCTGGCAACGAATGCAAAGAAATAGCAACTTGCTTGATTTTTTACATTAATAAGTTAAAATAAAATCAACCTCCCTTATCTCTTAAACATTTCTCATATCAGTTTCCTTTGAAATAAATCTATTGCTACAGCCAAAATTAGGCCTCATTATCATTGTTAGCAGGTTTACTTAAAGTAGTTTAGCATATTATCTTCTTGCTCATGATTCTACCAGCTCTTATTTGCAGTTGTTACCATGTGACTGCCCTGCTTACTTTGATATGCTCCACGGCCTATGTAATAAATTCCCTTCTACTTAAAATATACCATACTCCCATCCACCTCCAGTTTAGGAATTGATGATCTCTCGAATTGCCTGGGGGCACCAGTGTGCTTCAGTCTTATCATGCACTCAAGTGTTTCTTACCTCTGTGATTTACTTCATACTGTCTATTCCGCCTGTACTCACCCCACCCCTCCTTTACTTAGTCATTCATCATTTAAGACCTTTGCGATTCAAAGAGTGATCTGGGGACCAGCAGCACGGACATTATCTGGGAACTTGATTAGAATTGCAGCATCTCAAGTCCCACCTACATCTACTGACTCAGAATCTTTCAAACAAGATTCTCAAGTGATTTAGTCTTTGGAGGTGCTGCTTAGACTCACTTTAGACTTCATCAGATGTTATCTCCTTCCAGAAACCTTTGCTGACTCCTTCCATTGGGCATTCCTTCCTGGTGTTCTCACCGTAGCCTATGCATGTCTATCTCACTGCATTACCAGTGTGTTTTATTAACTGTTTATGTGTCTGTCTCTTCACCTTAGCCTGTGAGTAATTTGAGCCAAATCTATTATCTTTGACTTTTCCATGCCTAGCACAGTGCCTGATACTTGGTAGTGCTGCATGAATATGTGTTGAATGGTTGAAAAAAGAAAGAAGAAAGAGCAAGATATAGCTATCTATATAGATAGATAGATAGACAGACAGATAGATAGATAGAAACAGAGGCAGGAAAAAGAAAATTACAAGGAGAAAAAACATAACCAAAGGGACTTTGTAGAGAAATAACTAGACTACAAAATAATGCACCAAATATTGTACCTCTGGATATAATCTGGAAAGCAGCCTGACAGCCTGACGGAGAGTCTACAATTTTATTTAGGTAGATCGGGTGATAAATGTGAATATTGTTACCAAATCCCTCAGAAGCAAGGATTACCTTAATTTCTTAATTTTACCAAAATTTCTTAATTTTGTTATTGTTGTTGAGTAAATTTTGCCAAAATTTGTTTTACTTTTCTAAACAAAATGTCTTACTGTCCTTTTAACTAGTCAGAGACTGTTCGGAATATTTTGTGAAAGAAGATAGAGGATGCAGGTTTATTTTGAAGTTGTACTGGAGACAGAAGTTACAGACCTGTGAGTGGAGAGTAGGCATTTTATATAAAGGAACTTTCTGATTATTAGGATTGTTTGTCAGTCTGTGCTTTTTGAAAAGTAGCAAACTTTCCAGCACTGCAAGTATTTAACTGTCTTCACAGTTAACCAAATATACTACTTTATGTGGGAGATTGAACTAAGTGACCTCTAGGGTTTAAGGTCCTTATGAATTATGTGTCTATATATGTTCAGAGATGTGTGGGAAGAATGAGAGTTATAATAAAGATTATAATAGTGGATAACATTTATTGAGTGATTATTTTGTGCCACACACTGTTCAAGGCACTTTCCATGCACTGATTTGTTTAATCTTCATAGAAATCCCACTGAGAATTTCTATTTTAAAAATCATGAAACTGAAACATAGGAGGCTTAGTAACTTGCCCTAGGTCATGCAGCTAGTGGTGGTAGACCCAGGGAATCCAACTCTGGAGCACTTCCTTTTTTATTACTATGTCGTATCCTTTTCAGAATTAAAGGTAAAAGTTGGACCTAAATGGAGCCTTAAACATTGATATGGTTTCCAGGTAAGGGTAAGAACAGGGATTCCAAGAAATGATAGCAGCATAATCAAAGTAAAAAGTGTTAGAAGTGAGCATAACAGGTTTGTGGAACCAAATATCTTATACATGGGACGAATAAGAGAATATTCAGAAATATGTCATTATAGTGCTGCTCTGTCTTGCTTCTTCATGGCTGCAAGTTACCAAGGTGCGAAATTAAATCCTTAGGGCTATTTAACCTTAGTAAGACCAACATAAGTAGACCTTTTAAAGGCTTTTCACTGATTGGTGGTACCTCAAGCTATACCTCTTAGGAAGATAGATTTGAGAGGTCCCAAGTAATTTGATGTCAGGTCAGGAAAATCATACTGTTTTCCTGGAACTTATCTGAAGAATGAGTCAGCATAAATTTTAGGATATTTCAGATTCTTCATAAAGAATTCTCCATATTCTGATAAATAGTATCAGAGGAACTACTATTAAAATAAAAGTGTGAGATATTAATGAAGATGTGATTAACATAAGAAACCTTCTCAGATTAGGGCTTATTGGAAAATTTAGTCTACAGTTTAACAGCATTCATTACATGTGGTAATGTATTATTTGTAGTGTAGATGCCAGAATTTATATATACGAGATATTTCAAAGTTTTCTTTCTAGTTGTACTTTTGGAAGTTCTAGTTGGTTTTTTGGTGCTTTAAATCCTTGAGGCCCACTTTCAAATGCCTTTAAACTTGAGAATGGATAACCTTGACAGTATTGTTTTTAGAAAGTCATTTATAAATCTTAAGAATCCACATAATTCTGCTTTGGAATTTAGTTTATTAAGATTTAAAGATATTACACTCCCCCTCTTCCCCTCCGCACGAGAAAAAGATTGAATAAATTGTATTAGGCAAAAACTATGTGAAATAGTGGGTAGAAAACAATTAATTTAACCTGTTTTTCATTTTTTATGCGTTTCAGCCAAATATATCATGTCATGTGTCTGTTGACTATGCTCTTGCCCATCAGGGTTCAGGTCAGCAATGTGGAACATCATGGGCAATCAAATCTCATATGCTGACCTTCTTTTCTAGTCTTGGTCCTAGGTATAGATATCTGACCCTGTGTCATGATCTAAGGAGACAAAATGTTCTCTGTTCTCAACTCTCTCTGTTTCTGAACCTGATATAATGTGTGAAATTTCCACTTACTCCTTTGGTTGAAGACTGTTCCTATTAAAATGGAAATGTTATGGGAATTCCCTAGTGGTCCAGTGGTTAGGACTTGGCGCTTTCACTGCTGGGGCCAAGGGTTCAATCCCTGGTCAGGGAACTAAGATTCTGAAAGCCATGCAATGGCCAAAAAAAAAAAAAAAAAAAAAAAAAAGAAATGTTATGAGGTAAAGTGGTTGGCTAGCTAACCTGATAAACTAACTTGAGTTAAGGTGTGAATTGGTGTTGATGGATTTTGAATCTAGATAACATCCACACTTGGATAAATGTCTTAATGCATTAACATAGGAGACTAAGGAAATGGAATATACAGGAAAGGTTTTTACATGGAGAAAGAATCAAGAGTGGTCTGAAAGAGATTGCTTTGTTAGGGGTTTAGCAGATTATTTTAAAATTTTCATTATATTGTTTCTGGAAAAGGAAGAGACCTTGATATTAGAGTCTCATTGCAGCTTTGTCATGAATTAATATTCCTTTGGGCAAGTCTTAACCTAGCTGAGTTTCAACTGTGTATGAGGGAGTTGTGATAGATGATGTTTAAATTTCTTTTTAACTGTACAAATTATATGGATTAAATTGTATAGATTGAATTAAAGCATGGAATAATACCCAAAAAGCCAGGCCAAGTGGAGTACCTTGATGAGGGGAACCTTGGCCAGTGAAGGAACTTCATAGGGATGAAAAGCTGCTTCATGGACAGCTGAAAGGAAAGAATAGGCCAGATGGAGGCTTAGAAGGATCTTGAACACAGGCTTGCCTATGCCCAATTTTTGCTTTGACCCTCCCCCTTTTATTATCTTTGCCTTAATTCTACCTATTCTCACTCTAAATCTAGAGATAATATATTTTAGTTATAGGAAGTTACTTCTAATTATTGAGACTTTATTATCCATAAGGAAGACAATTTATGCATAGGCAGCCAAATTGACTGCATCTGTTTCCCTAATTTGTATTTTTCTTTATCCTAAAATTATCCTCTGATAGTGAAGGACTAGTGTGCATAAAGGTTTGTTTATTGATTTATTTATTTTTTTAAAAAAATTTATTTATTTTATTTTTGGCTCCATTGGGTCTTCGGTGCTGCGCACGGGCTTTCTCCAGTTGCAGCAAGCAGGGGCCACTCTTCGTTGTGGTGCGCGGGCTTCTCATTGCAGTGGCTTCTCTTGTTGCAGAGCACGGGCTCTAGGTGTGTGGCTTCAGTAATTGTGGCTCACGGGCTCAGTAGTTGTGGCTCGCGGGCTCTAGAGCACAGGCTCAGTAGTTGTGGTACGCGGGCTCAGTTGCTCCGCAGCATGTGGGATCTTCCGGGACCAGGGCTTGAACCTGTGTCCCCTGCATTGACAGGCAGATTCTTAACCATTGCGCCACCAGGGAAGCCCTATTGATTTATTTATGAGAGGATTCTTTAAAAATTTGTCTTTAAAATCATGGTTTCTAAGCTGTATTGTAATTTACCAACATATCAGATGAAACTATTGGTGTCTTAATCACCTTAGATATTATATCAATACAACACATTTACATGAAGGTTAATAGATATTTTCAGTGGGCAGATTACTGTGGTAGAATCTTTGAAGAATGAAAAAGACACAATTCTTCCCTTTTTCCTTCCCTCCCTCCCTCCCTCCTTTTTTCCTTCCTTTTTCCCTTCCTCTCTCCCTGCCATGCTCTCTCCTTCCTCTCCCTCCTTCCTTCTTTCCTTTCTCCCTCAGGTATTTACTGGCTTCCTCCTCTGTGCTAGGTGCTGCAGCATCAGAGATAAATTCATCTCACACATAGGATAGATAGTTGCTTTAACAGAGGTGAGTTCAGGGAACAGTGCAATTACAAACGATTCACCTATTGCCCAGACATTCTCAACTGGGGTTCCACAGAAAGTCATGTGTCCCAGTGCTCTAAGGCAGCAATTCTCAGACTCTGTGGTCTCATGATTCCTTTACACACTTGAAAATTATTATATCCATTGGTATTTACCATGTCAGAAATTAAGATATCAATGTGAAATATTTAGGTAATTAAGAATTAACAACAGTAAACTGTTACATATGTTAAATAAAATATCTAGAATGTATCTTTTAATGAAAACTGCTTTTTACTAACCAAAAATAATTTAGTGACAAGCATGGTATTACATTTTTGCAAATCTGTTTAATGACTGGTTTAATAGAAGACAGCTGAATTCTCTTAGCTACTTATGCCTTCAATCTGTTGTTATATCACACATCACGCAGCCTCTGGAGGACTCTACTGTACATATGAGAGAAAATGAGAGTGAAAATGGCAAACTGTGTCGTAATATTATTTGGAGTTAGTTTTGACCTCAGGGGCCCCTCTGAAAAAGTCTTGGGGACCTTCAGGGTATCTGTGTACTATGCTTGGAGAACCACTTCTAAAAAGCATCTACTCTATGTAATGAATTAACATCTCTTTATGATCTAGAATGGTAACAATCCTGGAAAAACAGAGAAACAGTGTGTTTGGTCATTCAGAGGAGGAACTCTAGATGAGAAAGTCTGTAAGATTATAACCTCTGTGTAGGCAGAGATCTGTTTCTCTTTTTTACCTACTAGCTGTCACAGGGCCTGACACATTGTTGACTCTCTGTGAATGTCAGGGATAGAACATTCTAATAAGACAGATGTTCTTTCATAAGTCACAATAGCCCTAGGTAGAATGTGGGGAGTGCAACAGATAAAGGTTAAATGGGTATTGTGGACTTTGAGGGAGCAGCCGTTTTCAACTGAGGTATTAGAAGGGATTCATGGAGGAGATAGCATCAGAGTAGAATTGTGAAGATAATTTTAGTAGTCAGTGCTGGAGTTGGAAATGTTACTTCTAGAAGAGGGAACAGAGTGAGAAAAGAGAAGAGTGAGCTTTGGGGTTCAGAAAGTTAGGCTTGTGTGACCTAGGCACAGAGGAGATGGCATTCTGGGAAATGGCTGGGACAAAGATTGGGGCCTGATTAAGGGAGGCTGTGAAATTCCTTCTATGAAGGCATCTGGGTCTGTTTCCATAGACAATGAAGAAGAGCTACTGCTGCTTTCTGAGCAGGCTGAAGAAAATGAATCTGGGAGCAATATTGAGACTGGTTTAGGGAGGAGAGAGGATGGATGCAGGCAGATCTTTTAGAGGGAGGGAGGCAATGAGAATCCAGCTTGAAGAAGAGGTAGTAAGAATCGGTGAGGAAGGCTCCAGTAGATAGAGAAGGCCCCCACGTTCAGGTAATTCGGAGTAAGAAGTTGTAAAAGAGATAGCGCTTCAGTCACTAAGGAAGGGGAATGCTAGGTTCCTTATGATTTCATTGTAGACCCAGCCACAGTATTACTAAGCAATTATACAAAGGTCCTTGGACTTTGGTTTCTCCATATGTAAAATGTAGAAATGGATTGCTTGCCTATTTGTGTCACAAGAGTCCATGTAAGGATTAATGAGCTTTTTGACAGAAAGGCGCTCTATTAATCTAAGCCATCAATAATAAAAATGAGAATGTTTGCCGGGTGCTTTTGCTCCTATGTGGAAGGCTGCTATGCAAATATGAACTACTGCCTGGAACTATTGTCATTGTTAATAATAGTAAAGTCATTACCATGAAATGCCTACACAGCAAACTTATTCTCTGTCAATTCCAAAACGAGACGATGAAGCCAGGCATGGAAGTCCATTCTATTTTGTTCATTATGAATCTTGCTCACTGTAAACTATTTTAAGAGTATTTGTATTTTAAGAGTATTTGTATTTCATTGTATCTCATTATTTCCACCACTCTATTCTGGTCAGGTTTCTCATCATTATCAGAGGCCTCCTTATCCTGACTTTTCTCTATGCAGCTAGAGGTGGTACAACATTTGATGTGTCTGGTACTTGCATCTGTGTTCTTGTTAATTGTGGCTACTTCCATTAATTTAACACTTAGCTGTATAGCATGGTGCTCAAGCATGTACACTCCAAAGTTAAACCATCTGGATTTAAACCCCAATTCTATTAGCTCTTAGGAGATCCTGGTTAAGTCACATGATCTCTTAAGCTTCAGTTTCCTTATCTGTAAAATGGTACTAATAATAATGCTGATGTCATAAGGTTATTGTAAGGGTAATGCATGTAAAATACATAGCATAAAGTGCACAGTAACTGCCAGGTTTTGTTTTGGTTTGGATCAAATTTATTACCATTATTGTCAACATGTTTTCTTTCCTAATCAGGTTCCTGTTCCATACTTTGTTAATTCATTATTTGTTTACTGAGTTAATTTGTGACCACACGACTTATCATCAACCTTTTCTTTACCTAGAATAACATTCTTGAAGAATCCCCAAAATCTTAATTTTTTTTCATTGCCATACACACACACACACACACACACACACACATATATACACACACACACATATTATATGCCTACTGGGCTTTCTCTTGCCTAGCAAATCAGGTATTTAATTGTGCTGTGACTATAAGGGATCTAATAACTTGTTCTAACCATCCAACTGGTATTATTTCCCATGACACATTGTTATTTTCCCACACAATCTTCCTATAATGAAAATTTTCTGGCCATCTTCCTTCTTGATTTTTGTATTTTATTCAATCTGTTCCCAAGATCTGTAACAGTATGTTTCTGTCCTTGCTATCCATCATGTCTTTCTGGACTTCTAAAGGCACCTTCCCATATGATCTCAGATCCATTGGGATCCATTTGAAACATTCACCAAGCCCTTGGTGCATAGTGTTGAGGCTCAGTGAGTGGTTTGGGCTACAACGAAACCTGTACTCTGCTCACCAAACCAAAGCTCATTTTTATAACTTGCATAAATACTTCAAGAGTTATTGGACCACTGTGGTCCTGCTCAGTACCCAATCAGTTGTTATCCATTACTATTGATATGTGATGCTTATAAAGTCCTGTGAGTTTTGGCCCCGTATATCATTGGCAGATTCTCCTCTTGTCACAGCTGCATGGACTGAACATTCGTCCACTCTCTTGCTCTACGTTGCCTCTAACTTCTATGGGACAGGCACCACATGAAGGTAATGGTCTTGCTTCCTATGAAAAGTTGATCCTTATTTGCTAATAGTGAATCTATTCAAATTGTAGAGGGCAGAATGAAAATGACTACTGAAAATAGCTGCTGTTAGAGGTGGGAAGATGATTAAGTAGTAAGGCAAATCAGAATAAATTAGCATTTAATCTGTTCCTTCTTTTGTAATTCCAGTGTTGAATATCTGTCTTAATCATTCTGGCTCAGAAATTGTTTAGATGGATATGCTAGGAGGGAGTTTTGTTTTTGAAAATTGTCATGCTCAATCTGATACTGGGTCACTGAGATTTAAACTTAGCACCTCAGCTTTACCCACCTTTCAGTATGAGGTACACTTACTTTAGCCATCTGCTAATTGTGTGATCTTAGCCTGGTTTCTTGGTTTTCTCATTTGTAAAATAGGAACAATAAATGCATCTGTCTCGTAAGGTAGTTTTGGGAATTTCACTTAATTTTCACAAGAGATGTAACATATAAGAGAGCTTAAGTTATTAGAACAATGCCTGGCACAGAGCAAAACTTCAATACCTATTAGCAAGTATTATTACCCATCTGAAATAGCATGGTGGTGCAGAGCTTGATTCTGGAATCAGACTGCTGGGCTTGAGTCCTAACTCTATCACTTGCTGCCTGCGTAATTTTGGACTCCTCTATAACCTCTCTGAGTTTCTGTTTCATTTATAATTGGGACAGTGTGTATCTACTTCACAGAGTTTATGTGAGGAATAAATGGAAGTCACAGAGTGTAATTTTCATTGAATATTAGATATTATTTTTGTAATCCTTATGACACATGCATTATATAGTAATTATAATAGTAAATGCTCACAGAGCACTTACTCTGAGTCAGGCAATATCCCAAGTACGCTACATGTATTATCTCATTTATTCTTCACAATACCTTACAGTGAGGTAGGTACTATTACTATGCTCCTTTTACAGATGAGTAAATTGTGTCACAGAGAAGTTAAGCAACATGTTCAAGGTCCCAGAGTTAGTGAGCGGTGGAGCAGAATCTGAACACTATGCATTACACTTTATTGCCTCTTTACTTATGACAATAAAGAAACAAGTTGACTACAGTGTCTAGAGAGTGAAATTAGACTGTTAGGCTAATGATTGAGGCTCTCACTGTGTCCTACCCTCTTTGAAACCCTAAATCTATTCATATGGTCAGATAAACCTAGTGAAAATGAAGATTAATAAGTAGCACTAAGGAAGAAGAGAAGGTAAGGCAGTTCGTAAAAGGGGGACCTGAAGTCTCTGTGGTTGAGTAAGGAAGGGAAACCTCCAAGCCTTCTTGCCCCAGGTAAGCTCTTCCTGTCCTGGGGTGAGGTGAGAGGGCAGGTTCACACAAAGACTTCTCGTCTTGTTTAGCTCCAACTTCTCCCCTTTTCCTGCTTCTGCCCTAGTCACTGCACGACTATCTGAAGCCCCAGGCAATCACATATATTTACTATTTATTTATAATTAAAATAAGTGTTATTTTATTGTGCTTTAGCCTCTGTTATGTCCCTGGCAATAGTTGAGATGACTTTGTCCTGTACTGCAGCCCTGCTCTTACACTCTGTATAACAGAATAGTGCCTGACTACAGAGTATGGGGCCAAAGGGCTTTGGCTTTCAAGTCATACAGATCAGATCCAAATTCCCAATCTGACAATGGGCAATTACTTAACAGTTTTAAGACTTCCTTTCCTTATCTATGAAATGGTTATGTTTTACATATCCCATAGTTTTTGAGAGAATTGAATGTGAAACATTTTAATATGGCATCTGGCTAGAGCAGGGAATTACATTTTGTTATTGTTACTATAACACTAAAACTTTGAAAAATATTGGTTTGCTTTGGATCATTACCAAGCAGTTTCATATTGAAATAACTAAACAAACTCAGTTGTTATCATGACATATGCCCTGGGGTACTTTCAATAAAATAAAATAATTTCATTTTCATCCTCATTAGCATGTATACTCTGGAGTGACCCCTACTAGGTTTGGGAAAAGCAAGCTGTGGAAAGGGTATAGGGCTGGGAAGTGCAAGAAGAAAAATGGGTCTGTAAAATTGTACTCTGCTGTTTATTGATGTAAGTGAGATGATGTATGTGGAAGTGCTTTGCAGATTCTCAAATTCTTTGCAAATATAAGATTAAAGAATAATTTCCATAGGAATTCTAACAAGAAGAGAAGTATGGAATTAGCCAAGGAAGGTAGAGAGAAGAGGAGATCTTGCATTATATGTTAAGGAAAGTATGATAGTATGATGACATTGGAGGTGCAGGGTTGATGTGTGGAGATGGGCATTGACAGTAAAGTCCTGTAGAGAATCTTAGCAGGTGAGTGCAGGTAGAAAATTAGGCTATCTTCCTTCCGCTTCCCTCCTACATCTTCCTGTTAGTATTGATGATATCAATCTTATCATCATATATGTGTATACATACATATATATATATTTGAATGCCTATTATTCTAGGCATTGAGCTCAGAAAATGTCACATCCTTGTAAGGTCATAGGCTGGTGAGGGACACAGTTCCCTTCATAGCATGTATCACATTTTGTAATTATATAATTCATTTGTATGTTTACTTTAAACAGTTAAATAAATATGAGAACTATTCCTGGGGGGAGGGCTCCAGTATTTTCTGTGCACATATTACCAGGACACTGAATATAGTTTAGGTGTCAGAGAAAGTCTCCTTGAGTAAAGTTAGTTGGGTAGGAATTATCCAGACAAAGGAAGGATGTTGGTGGAATGGGAGAAAGTCTCAGGCTGAGGAAACAGCATCTGTGAGAGTCCAGAGGTGACCAAGATTTGAAGAGCTGCACGTTGTGCAAGAGAGTGAAGAATAACAAATGAGGCTTAAGAAATATTCAGGGTCCAGATTCCATCATGAAGGGCCTTGCATGCCGTGTTCATTATGATGTAAGAGGGTTGTAAGCAAAGGGTTGGAGGCATGATCAGATCTGAGTGTTAGAAGAAGGCTGCCTTTGCTGTATGGAAAATGTTTAGAGAGGGGGAGGGCCAATGGTAAAGAGACAAGGAGGCTGTTACAGTGTTCCAGAGAGACAGAGTAGTGGCCTGGACTTGCTGCTGCAGAGGTAGAAGAGAAGAGGCTGATCATGTTCAAAGGATATTTAAAAGGGAGATAGAATCTGTAGGACTTGTTTGCATTTGGAAGATGAGGGAATGACAGAGTCAGACATGATTCCTGGTTTCTGGCTTGAATGGCTATGTAGGTGGTGGTGGCAGTTTTAGAGAAAGGGAGCGCTGGAGGAGGAACAGGCTTGGGAGAAAGATGAATTCAGCTGTGGACGTGTTGGACTTGAGATATCCAGTAGGCAGTTGCATACGTATGTTTAAAGTTTAAGAAATAGGTGTGGGCTGGAGATTACGTTTAGGCTTCATCAGCAAGTAGAAGGACCCTGTAGCTGGCGGAGGGGGGCGTGGGGGAGAGAGAATCTAGGAACAAACCCTGATAAACACAAACAAAGAAGGAGAGACCCAAGAAGTAGGAGGAAAATTATAATAAAAAACAATGAAAGCTAAAATGTGTATGAAAATTACTATGGCCAGGTACTATTTTATGTGCTTTTACATATATTAAATCAATTTACTCATCTCGAAAGTTTGGTGGTACTGTTATCTCTGATTTTACAGATGAAAAATATGTGAGTCCAAAAGAGGTTAAATGACTTAAAGACTGTCACACAGCCTGTATATGTAGAGCTGATTTAAATGTGGGCTTTCTGGCTTCAGAGTTTGTGGGCTCTTTCTCTATGTTCTTCTGAAAGCCATGAGGTTGTGCTATAAAGAAACTCTGGAAAGAGAGGGAGTCTAGAGCCGTGTCACTTCCTAGAGGCCAAGGAAGGTCAGGGCTGAACGTTGCCATTAGGTTTAATGACATTTACCACTAACAAGAACTTGTTTGCTGTTGTGGTGGCCCAAGAAGACAGATCACAGTAGGCTGAGAATCTACTGAGAGATGAGGAAATAAATACAGCATGTATGGATGGTGTTGTCTAGCAGTTTGACAGAGAAGGTGAGGGGAGAGGAGTTGGGAAATTCTACATGACAGACTTGGGATAGGAAAAATGTCATGGAAACAACTTGATGTGGGGGTAGAGCAGAGAGGGTTTTTTTTGTTTTTGTTTTGGCTGCGTTGGGTCTTCGTTGCTGCACGCGGGCTTTCTCTAGTTGCAGCGAGCGGGGGCTCCTCTTTGTTGCGGTGTGCGGGCTTCTCATTGCGGTGGCTTCTCTTGTTGCGGAGCATGGGCTCTAGGCGCGCAGGCTTCAGCAGTTGCGGCTTGTGGGCTCAGTAGTTGTGGCTCACGGGCTTAGTTGCTCTGCGGCATGTGGGATCTTCCCGGACCACGGATCAAACCTATGTCCCCTGCATTGGCAGGCGGATTCTTAACCACTGCGCCACCAGGGAAGTCCCACAGAGGGGTTCCTTATGACAGGAATAAATCTGAGAAACATTGCTTTTTCTAGAAGAAGGCAGGTATGGCCTAAAATAACCATAAGACAGTTCTTGATTATAAATTAGAGTTTGTTGTTTTAAAAAAATCTTTACAGCCATACAGTAATTAGTTGATTGCCCTTACCCATCAGTCAGCAGCATTAAATTTGGATGCAAAACCTATGGCCAGGAACCTAGTGATTTGTGATTTCTCTCTTGAGAACCTTGGGAACAAATACATTATAAATTTTACCCAGACATAAATAGAGTGCTCTCACCTAGGACAAGTGACAATTGTATTTTAGTGCATTTCACTCCATTTGCTCACTTCCTTCCATTTGTTACAGATGGCAAGAATTGCCTTGGGGAAGTTTCCCTAAAAATTGCTTTTCCTTATAGCTTCAAATCAGGTTTAATTTTGACCCTAGGCTTTTGTCTTAGAAGGTCACTTGGACCGTCATCCCTGCTATAACCTCCAGATTATTAAGGACCTCTTGCGAAAGATTTTGTGGAAAGTTACAGGATGAACTGGCCTATTTCTCTGTGGGAAGGTAGGGCACGGGGAAGTGTCACAAATGCCAAAATGGTACAATGCTGCATCAAACCACAATCAGTGCCTTCATAACAAAGGCTGACTGGAACATGTTCTTTAATATTCTATGGAATTTGATAGGTGGCATTCTTTCCTTTTTCCATGATAGAGAGCTAAATTACTAAGAATATATATATATATATATATATATTTTTTTTTTTGTTGTTGTTGTTTGTTTGTTTGTTTTACTGAATCTCTAAGATGTATTAATTCCACAAGTTTTTTGTTTTCCCTATCTTAAATCCACAGCATGAGTTTGATGACTTTGTGAAACTTTAGAATAATTTAAAAAACCCAAAAATTTCCTGATGGGGAAGAATGATTTATAAAATGATGAACTTAAGTGTAAAGTTGTATTTAATATAAAGTTTTATTTAAAATAAAGTTTATTTAAAGTTTTATTAAATTTATTTAAATGTAAAATGCATTTAAGTGTGCTTTTATTATTTTAACACCTTAATTTTGTTGTATTAGTTTGTGTTTTTTTAAACATCCATAATACATTTGCACATTATTTGAAGAAAAAAGTAGTGTGCCGTAAAGAGCTTTGCTATGTGGGCTTACTATACCTTTTTAGGAAAAAATGTGAGGTTATTGGTTAGTCATTTTCGAGTCCCCATTTGGGGCTAAAATGGTTCCCAAAGGAAAAGGAAAGTAAGATTAATGACAGAAAGACATAGTTAACCATTAAGTGAATTTCAGTTACAAACCCTGTAAAAGCATAGGCAAAACCAGTTAAAGAATAATTTTTCTTTAGTAGTATGGTTTTTTTTTTTTCTTACAAACAGACCTTGTAGATAATTATACTTGCTGGATCATTTGTCATATTGCGCATTTCCTCACATTAACTATAAAACATATTTCATGCGGTCCATTTCATGATTGATTTGTTGCTCTTAATAAAAAGTGCTTGAGCCTTCCCCTGTTAAAAGGCTTCAGTGACTATTTGCTTGAGGAAATTCTCAGCATATAGTCTTTGTTGAATGAAAAACAGGCAATGAAGCCAACTGAGAACATTTTTCTTTTCAGTTCAGTGAGATCATGAGAGTGAAGGAACACCTGTGCTCTCAGGATACGCCTCTTAGTGTCCTTTTCTGAGAGTCAGAAACAGAGGTGGCTTTTTTTTTTTTTTTTTTTTTTCCTGTTTGGCTTGTTCTGATGAGACTCTACTCTTGAGTTTACAGGCTGATGTAAGGGTGTGGAGGGGACTCTGTAATCACATTCAAACTTGAACATGGCTATACATCATGTTTGAGAAATTTCCTATATTCAAAGGGAATCATGGAGTCTGTATTGTGTTCTGTGTCTTGCCTGTGCGCCATTAAGTGAGAGGGTGGATGATCCTTCCCTGCTTCTGTTGCTGTCTGCCTTGCATGGAATCATTTACACCTTTGGAAAGCCCATTTTTCCGACTCATGCTTTGGTGAGAGCTTGAGAAAGGCTATAGAATGTCTTTGATTGTAAGAACTTTCCTGGTGGATTAAGTCAACCTTGAGACAAGAAGGCATTGTTCCTACTGTCTTCACACCTCGCTTTTTAGCTTCCCTGTAAAGATTAGTCATTAGCTCAGGTGTTTAAATATATATAGTGACCTGCACTCTCTGAGTTTATAGATTTATTGTAGGTCATTCACAACACTGATAAACTGCTTGTCAATATTTATGTTTTCTCATTGGTAATCTTTTTAAAACTTTTTAAATTCAGCAAACATTTATTGAGTATCTAGACATTGTGCTATAATTCTAGGATGAAAATGAATATTATACAGTTTCTACACATGATTTATTGGTACCCAAAAGGAACACTGACAAGTATATTTAACATATTTAATTAGCTTAATATTTTGACAAAAATTCAGAATCCTAACCCATCATTATGACTATGTCAAGTTAACATATAGAAATGGAAGCAGCCCCCTTAGTAGTGATCCCTATAGCTTAGTCTCTACCAGAGCTTCCCTCAGGTGTGGAAGAGCAGATAGGGAAACGTAATGACAAAGATGAAGTTTATCTTGAAAGCCTGCTGCTTGCATCTGTTTTTGATTCACTCGTGGGTACTTACAATTCCCATTAGGTTGAGGAGTTAAGCTAGCAGGTACTTGAGGTTCTCATGAACTTCTATTTGAACACAAAGAAACTGAAAATAAGTGCCATATTATTATTGTATCAATTCCCATAGAAAGATACTGATTATTCTGAACAACACAAGACAATACACATTTATGTGAATTCTCATACATGTAGATACTCATTTTAAGGGATAAGGACACCTATGTACACATACTCACACACAGCAGGGTACACATATGTTCCTCTGTGTTCTCTCTGGTGACCCCTCATAACTGAACTTTCCTGAGTTAGGGATGTAAAATTCTACTAAATTAAAAGTCTAGAAAATAGTTGCATCTGTCAGTCCTAATCCAAGGAAGCTTTGTTTTTCCCCCTTCATTGCTTATGAGATTTATCACTTTGGGCATAGCTGCATTTGAAAACAATAGAAGGCATTCTTAAAATATGTTTTCCCCAAAATGTTCATTCTTCCTCCCTCCCTTCCCCTTCCTTCCTTCCTTTCTGCATTCATTCATTTTGGGAAGGTAGAAATGAGGTGACCTCTAGTAAAAACTAGAGAATAAAATTATTCAGCAAAACTAGGGGAAGAAAAGGCAAATTTGTGACTCGGGATCTTTGCATAGGGGTATGGCAGGAGGCGCAGTGGAGAACAAAGTGATAAGAACAGGCATGGAAGGGAGGAGAAGTCACACTGTTATGAGCCCCAAACAGGGATCTCTTTTTGCTGAACTTGTCCTTGACCATGGCAACAGGTTGTGGATAGTAAAATGCCTCTTCCTCTTTATTACACAGTGCTGGTTTCCTACTTAAATAAAACTGTAATATAACAATGCAGTTTAGTGTCTATATTAATTGTGTTCTTAAAATCTCTGTAATAGTAATAATGTGAAAAAGTGTAGAACTAAGAGTTCAGTGAATTATGTATAAACTTATATACATATAAGTTATATATAAAAACTTATATACATTTATCCAGCTGATTAAGATATGTTTAAATATGTTTATATTTGTGGAGAGTGTTTGATTACAAATAGAGTTTATAACATTTAATAAACTCTAAATAAATATGGAGATTTTAGGAAAAATAGTATTTAAAAATACAGTATTATGCTACTTAATGAAGCATTACATAGGACGTTGAGATCATGTTGTCCTTCAAAGGACTGTATTCAATGCAAGAGTGAAACTTGTAAATGTTTAAACATTTGCAAAAGAAAGTAGTGCTATAAGTAATTCAGGGAAAAGTGTCAAACATTATAAGGTAGAATTCCTTAAGGTTTTATTGGTTAAAGAAGCATGATGGCCCTGACTGAAGAAGAAAAATCCATGTTTTTTAAACCTCAGGGTGAGATAATTTTGTAAACCCTGGGGTAAGATAATCTGTGGTAGAAGTCAAAAACAAAAATCAAGATATTGTGCATTTGGTAAACTTCTTTTGGAATACCCAAGGTTTCCAAGATTTGTAAAATTTAATAAAGTATTTGACTTTAAACTGAATGGATTACATACCATGTGAAATAGAAAGAGGATGAGTCCTTGTACATTACATCTACTCCCGCTACACAGTTATGAAAAGGTTCTTAAAAGAGATTTAAGAATGCTGAAAGTAATATAACAAGGAACAAGGTGGTTGAATACTTACACGGTGTAGGTTTAAAATCAAGTAAGTGTATCTATTTCCTGTGCTACTAGGCATATTTATATAATTGTTAGCATGAACAGTTTACTCCATATTTCATTAGCTATTTTATCTCCATACTGAATGTGGTCTACTTTTAGTTCTGTTATTTGTTATTGCTTAATTTCTTTTCCAATGGTGAAAAGAGCTATAGACTTGTACTTGGTAGATTTTCAGCTATTTCATCTTAAAAGTCTCGTGTAAACTGACCCCAGATGACTCCAGAGGTGTACTACTCTAAAAGGAGTTTAGGATGTTATCCAATAGGTCTCTGTTTTCAATGCTTAGCGGGAGTTGCCAGAGGAAGGGAGAAGCTATGGCATGCCATCTCACCATTAAATCTCCTCTCAAGTGCTACTGCCCAGCTCAGCCCTTACCACTTCTCGGCCAACCACGGCAGTTACCTCCCTCCTGGTCTCTGCCTCAGCTCTCTCCACACTTGAACGCATCAGCCACAATGATGTCAGAATGAACTTTTGAAAATAGGCTGGACATGCCTCCTACCTGCTGACATGTATCTACCGGTTCTCAAAGTCCAACTTTCTTACCGCAGTAACCAATTCTCTTTACATTCTTGCCAGCCTCATTTCCTGGCCTTTGTGAATCTGAGACTCTGGTTATTCCCTGAACACGCCATGTCCTTTCATGCATTTCCTTCTGACAGGAGTATTCTGTGCCTCCTAATTTCAGTCTCTGACTGGGTAAGTCACATTTATTTTGTAGTGTCCCTGACTCTGTGAAGGCCTTTCCGGGCATTTTCACACTCAGCAAAAATAATCCTCCCTTTTCTTGTTCCTCATACCTCTTTTGACTGAGACGTCCTCAAAGATAGGGTTATTTTCTTCTTACCAGTCTTCTGGCATGCTGTATGAACATGATAGGTGCTCAATTAATATTTGTTGACAAACGAATAAATTCTTCTTAGAGTTTTTGCTTTATAAATTTTTCATATATTCTTTTCTCCATGATAATTTACCCATTTGATACTGGTTAAGTATGTATTAGTAATCTAAATCAAATTATTGTTTAAACTTAGGAAACAAGTTGAAATGAATTAAGGTGTAGCGTTCTACATGAATTATTTTTTACTTAAAAGCTTCTTTACACTGCAACTATAATAAAAATAACAATGTTCTAATTTGATTTTTTGCAACTTTCAAATAAGCATTACAACATTATTGACTGTAGTTATTATGCTATACGTTATAGCCCCTTATCTATTCTATAACTGGAAGTTTGTATCTCTTGACATCCTTCACCCATTGCATGCCCTACCCCGACCCCGCAACCCTCTTCCTGCTAGCAACCACCATTCTGGTCTCTGTATCTGTGAGTTTTGTTTTCTACATTCCGTACATAGGTGAGATCATATGGTATTTGTCTCTCTTTGTCTGACTTATTTCACTTAGCATAATTCCTCAAGATCTAGCCATGTTATTGCAAATGGCAAGATTTCTTTCTTTTTTATGGCTAGTAATATTCCATTGTGTGTATATGTATGTATGTGTGTGATGTGTGTGTGTGTATCACATCTTCTTTATTTATTCATCCATCCGTGGACATTTAGGTTGATTTCATATCTTGGCTATTGTAAATAATGCTGCAGTGAACACAGGGGTGTGTATATCTTTTCAAATTAGTGTTTCCACTTTCTTCAGATTAATATCCAGAAGTGGAATTGCTGAATCATATGGTAGTTCTCATTTTAATTTTCTGAGGAACCACCATACTATTTTCCATAGTGGCTGCACCAATTTACATTCCCACCAACAGTGAACAAGGGTTCCTTTTTCTCCACATGCTTGCCAAAACTTACTTGTTACCTTTTTGATGATAGCCATTCCAACAGGTGTGAGGTGATATCTCATTATGGTTTTCGTCTGTATTTCCCTGATGATTAGTTATGTTGAGCATCTTTTCATGTGCTTGTTGACATCTGTATATCTTCTTTGGAAAAATGTCTTTCAGATCCTCTGCCAATTTTTAAATCAGATTGTTTGTGTTTTTTTGCTATTGAGTTGTGTGGGTTCTTCATATATTTTGGATATTAACCTCTTATCTGTTATATGATCTGCCAATATATTTTCCCATTCAGTATGTTGCCTTTTCATTTTGTTGATGGTTTCCTTTGCAATGCAGAAGATTTTTAGTTTGATGAAGTCCCACTCATTTATTTTTGCTTTTTTTGCCTTTGCTTTTGGAGTCAGATCCAAAAAATTATCACCAAGACTAATGTCAAAGAGCTTACCACCTATGTTTTCTTCTAGGAAACATGGTTTTAGTTTTTAATCCATTTTGAGTTAATTTTTGTGTATGGTGTAAGATAGTAGTCTAGTTTCATTCTTCTGCATGTGACTGTCCCGTTTTCCCAATACCATTTATTAAAGAGATTGTCCTTTCCCCATTGTATATTCTTGCCTCTTTTGTCATAAATTACTTGACCATTTATGCATGGGTTTATTTCTGGGCTCTCTCTTCTGTTCCATTGATCTATGTGGCTGTTTTTATGGCAATACTATACTGTTTTGATTACTATAGCTTTGTAAAATAGTTTGAAATCAGAGAGTGTGATGCCTCCTGCTTTGTTCTTCTTCCTCAAGATTGATTGCTTTGGCTATTTGGGGTCTTTTGTGGTTCCATACAAATTTAAGAATTCTTGTTCCAATTCTGTGAAAAATGCCACTGGAATTTTGATAGAGATTGCATTGAATATGTAGATTGCTTTGGGTAATATGAGCCTTTCAACAACATTAATTCTTCCAATCCATGAGCACAGAATATCTTTCCATTTGTTTGTATCTTCTTCAATTTCTTTCACCAGTGTCTTATAATTTTCAGTGTACAGGTCTTTCACCTCCTTGGTTAAATTTTTTCTTGGGTATTTTTTAATGCAATTGTAAATGGGATTGTTTTCTTAATTTCTCTTTCTGATAGTTTGCTGGTAGTGTACAGAAACACAGAAGATTTTTGTACATCGATTTTGTATCCTGCAACTTTACTAAATTAGTTTATTAGTTCTAAGAGTTTTTTGGTGGAGTCTAGAGTTTTCTATATATTAAATCATGTTGTCTGCAAATAGTGACAGATTTACTTCTTCCTTTCCAATTTGGGTGCCTTTTATTTCTCTTTTTTGTCTAATTGCTATGGCTGGGACTTCCAATACTATGCTGAATAAAAGTGGCAAGTGTGGGCATCCTTGCCTTGTTCCTGATCTTAGAGAAAACCTTTCAGCTTTTCACTGTTGAGTATGATGTTAGCTGTGGCCTTGCCATATATGGTCTTTACTACGTTGAGGTATGTTCCTTCTATACTTACTTTCTTGACAGTTTTTATCATGAATGGATGTTGAATTTTGTCAAATGCTTTTCCTGCATCTATTGAGAAGTTCATGTGATTTTTATCCTTTTTTTTTTTAAATTAATTAATTCATTTATTTATTTATTTTTGGCTATGTTAGGTCTTCGTTTCTGCACGAGGGCCTTCTCCAGTTGCGGCAAGTGGGGGCCACTCTTCATCGTGGTGCACGGGCCTCTCACTATCGCAGCCTCTCTTGTTGCGGAGCACAGGCTCCAGACGCGCAGGCTCAGCAATTGTGGCTCACGGGCCCAGTTGCTCCGCGGCATGTGGGATCCTCCCAGACCAGGGCTCGAACCTGTGACCCCTGCATCGGCAGGCAGACTCTCAACCACTGCGCCACCAGGGAAGGCCCCTATCCTTCATTTTTAATGTGGTATATCATGTAGATTGAGATGCATATGTTGAACCATCCTTGCATCACTGGTGTAAATCCCACTTGATCATGGTGTCTGATCCTTTTAATGTATTGTTGAATTTGACTTGCTAATATTTTTGCTGGGGATTTTTGCATGTATGTTCATCAGGGATATTGGCCTGTATTTTTCTTTTTTGTGGTGTCTTTGTCTGACTTTGGTGTCAGCATAATACTGGCCTTGTAAAATAAGTTTGAAAACATTTATTCCTCTATAATTTTGGGGGGAAATGTTTGAGAAGTATAGGTATTAAATCTTCTTTAAATGTTTGGTGAAGCTGTCTAGAAATGGACTTTTGCTAGTTGGGAGGTTTTTGATTAATGATTCAATAGTTTTTCTAGTGATTGGTCTATTCAGATTTTCTATTTCTTCATGATTCAGTCTTTGGAAGATTGTATATTTTTAGGAATTTATCCATTTCTTCTAGGTTGCCCAATTTGTTGATGTGTAATTGTTCATAGTAGCCTCTTATGATCCTTTGTATTTCTGTGGTATCTGTTGTGATCTCTTTAATTTCTGATTTTATTTATTTGAGGACTATCTCTTTTTTTTCTTGATAAGTCTAGCTAAAGGTTTGTCAGTTTTTAAAAAATCTTTTCAAAGAACTATCTATTAGTTTCATTGATCTTTTCTATTGTCTTTTAGTCTCTATTTAATTTATTTCCATTCTGATCTTTGTCATTTCCTTCCTTCTACTAACTTTGGACTTTGTTCTTTTTTTTTCTAGTCCCTTTATATGTAAAGTTATATTGTTTGAGATTTTTCTTATTTCTTGAGGTAGACCTGTATCTATGTGACCTTTTCTCTTAGAACTGCTTTCACTGCATCCTGTAGATTTGGGTAAGTTGTACTTCCAGGTTCATTTGCCTCAATATATATTTTGATTTCTCCTTTGATTTCTTTGTTGACCCATTGGTTGTTTACTAGCATGTTGCTTAATCATCAAAAAATTGTGATATTTTTCTGTTTTTTTCTTGCAGTTGATTTCAATTCATACCATTGTGGTTGGAAAAGATGCTTGCTATGATTTTAGTCTTTTAAAATTTATTGATACTTGTTTTGTGGCCTAACATATGCTGTATCCTAGAGAATGCCCCATGTGCACTTGAGAAGAATGTGTATTCTGCTGCTTTTGTGTGGAATGTTTTATACATATAGGAAGTCTACCTATTCTAACATGTCATTTAATGCCAAAGTTTCCTTATTGATTTTCTCTGTAGATAATCTATCCATTGATATAACTGGGGTATTAAAATCCCCTACTTTTATTGTATTGCTATCAGTTTCTCTCTTTTATGTCTGTTAATATTTGCTTTATATATTTAGGTGCTTCTGTGTTGAGTACAGAAATATTTAAATATTATATCCTTTTGTTAGATTGACCCCTTTATCATTATGTAATGCCCTTCTTTGTTGGTTATTATAGTCCTTGTTTTAATATATATTTTGTTTGATATAGGTATAGCTACCCTAGCTTTTTTTGGTTTCCATTTGTGTGAAATATTTTTTTCCATCCCTTCACTTTCAGTCTGTCTTGTCCTTATGTCTGCGTCTGAAGTGAGTCTGGTAGGCAGCATAAAGATGGGTCTTGTTTTTTGTTTGTTTTTTTAAAAATTTTAATCCATTCAGCCAGTCTATGTCTTTTGATTGGAGGATTTAGTCAATGCACATTTAAAGTAATTATTGATAGGCAACAGTTACTGCCATTTTGTTAATTTTTTCTTGCTGTTTTGTAGTTCCTCTCTGTTCCTTTCTTCTTCTCTTGCTCTTTTTCCTTGTCGTTTGATGACTTTTATAGTGTTATTAGATTCCTTTCTTATTGTCTTTTGTATATCTACTATAGGTGTTTGCTTTGTGTTTACCACGAGGCTTACATATAAGTCTATTTTAAGTTGATAGCAACTTAAGTATAAACTCATTCTAAAACTTTGTATTTTTACTCCTCCTCCATATTTTATGTTTTTGAACTCACATTTTAGCTCTTTATTTTCTGTATCACTTAACCGATTATTTTAGTTATAGTTATTTTCAGTACTTTTTTTCTGTTAACCTCCATACTAGCTTTACAAGTGATTAATTCATTACCTTTACTATATATATTTACCTTTACCAATGAGATTTATACTTCCATGTGCTTTCTTGTTACCAATTAATTAATGCTCTTTCTTTTCCGTTTAAAGAAGTCCCTTTGACGTTTCTTGTAAAGCTGGTTTAGTGGTGACGAACTCCTTTAGCTTCTGCTTGTCTGGAAAACACTTTATCTTTCTTTCAATTCTGAATGATAACCTTACTAGATAGAGTATTTTGGGTTAGAATTTTTTCTGTTCAGCACTTTGAAAATATTGTGCTGCTCCCTTTTGGCCTGCAAAGTTTCTGCTGAAAAATCTGCTGGTAGTCTTATGGGGCTTCTCTTGAAGGGAACAAGTTGTTTTTCTCTTGCTGCTTTTAAGATTCTCTCTTTATCTTTAACTTTTGACATTTTAATTGTAATGTGTCTTTGTGTGAATCTTTTTGGATTCATCTTATTTAGACATTTCTAGGTTTCCTGGAATTGGATGTTTGTTTTGTTCCCCAGGTTAGGGAAGTTTTCAGCCATTATTTCTTCAAATAAGTTTTCTGCACCCTTCTCTTTCTTTTCACCTTCTGGAACCCCTATAATGCAAATGTTATTCTTCTTGATATTGTTCCATATGTCCCTTAAGCTATCTTCATTTTTTAAAACTCAATTTTTTCTTTTTTCTGTTCTGTTTGGGTGAGTTCCACTGCTCTGTCTTCTAGATCACTAATCCTTTCTTCTGCTTCATCTAGTATAGTCTACTGTTGAACCCCTCTAGTGTATTTCTCAGTTCAGTTAGTGTATTCTTCAGCTCTGTGACTTCTGTTTGGTACTTCCTTGTATTTTCTATCTCCTTAGTGAATTTCTCACTGTGTTCATCTATTCTCCTGAGTTCAGTGAGCACCTTTATGACTATTACTCTGAACTCTCTTTATTAGGTAAATTACTTACCTCTGTTTCATTAAGGTTTTTTCCCTTGAGGTTTTATTTTGTTCTTTATTTGGAATATATTCCTCTGTTTCTTTATTTTGCTTGACTTTCTGTGTTTGTTTCTATGTGTTAGGTGAAAGAGCTGCCTCTCCCAGTCTTGGCAGAGTGGCCGTGTATAGGAGATGAACTTTATATTTCAACCTTTCATTAGCTCTTGGCTGTCTCTAGAAATTTTGTGATTGTCTAGCAGCCTGATTTATTCTTGAGACGTCTCAGTTTTTGAGGGTGGTGTGCCAAGACCTGTCAGTATTCCAAAGGTAGGGATCACAGTACCTAGTTTCAGGCTGTTTGGAAGCCTGGCCCTCAGGCAGCTGCTTTTAAAGTGTGCAAATATATACAGTCCCATGGGATCATGGTTGTAAACCCTGTTTTCCTCCAGACCAGGTAATCTGGAGGTAACCTTTGGGCAACAGTTGCAGAAATTTGGATTTCAGATGAGTGTATCAACTCCTTTCTGAGAGGTACTGGCGAGTTCTAGTGAAGCTGAGGGAGAGTGCAAATACGGTGTCCCCTGGCCTACATTCCCTGAGAGCCCTTCTGTACCCTCTACATGTGTGGCATACCTGAAGTCTGCCCCATAAGCTGAAGCTCCAAGATAAGTAGATAGGCTTTTTTCACAGAAAGACTGGAGGTGTGTTTCAGTCTGCTGTTTGTGTAGTGCCCTGGGAGTGGTAGCCTGCCAAGAACTGTCTCTCCAATTATTACAGTCCCGTGGGACCCAGGAGCAGAAGCTCCCCAGTCATCAGAGCCAGATGATCAAGGAGCCTCCCCTATGTGGACTGTGTGTGCCTACCAGCTTTAGCAAGGCAGCAGGAGAGCACAGGACCAAGGCACACCTCCAGGATGTTGTGGGGTGATGGGAGAGTACAGGGCCAGGGAGTGTCCACTGGTTCTTGCCAGGCAATGGGAAGGTACAGGGATGAGATGTGCCTGCCAGCAATATCAAGGTAGAGGGAGAGTGAAAAAATGGTCCGTTCCAGTGCCTCCGTCCCCAGAGAAGGTCCCAGCAGGCCCCCAGCCCTCTGGCAGACATAAAGATCTGCAAATAAATCTCCTTCACATATAGTCTAGATGCTTTTCAAACTTCTGCTTCTGCACTGGTCCCTGGAGTGAGTGAGTCTATGTGCAAGCCCTTTAAGAGAAGCAGCTCAGTTCCCTCCATCCCTTTGGGTCCACTGGACATGAAACTCATTGGTCTTCAAAGCCAGATGTATTGAGGGCTTGTCTCTCTGTTGCAGGTCTCCAGGATTAGCTTTCTTGATGTGGAGCACAAACCCCTTGCTCTTCAGGGAGAACTCTGGATTTGTGAGATCCCTTCCGATCCTGAGTCACTGTGCTGGAGGTGGGGTTTTTGGTGACAGACCATGTCTCTGCCTCCCCTACTCATCTCAATGTGGCCCTTTTACTAATTGGGAAGAAACTGTTCAGCTAGTTTTCAGGTGTTTTTCAGAGGGAATTTTTCCATATGTAGCTGTAGGTTCGGTGTGTCCATGAGGAGATAAGTTCAGGATCTTCCTATGTCAACAGGTTGAACCTCCCCCAAAATTTTATTTAAAAATTCGGATACAGTCAAATCTTTTTGAAATCCATTTGAATTCCTAGATCTAAGCACGTGCATTTTTAAAAATAATAAACACTCATAAGCAATTAGTGCTGTGTCTTGATAAAATTTAAGAAGTTTCTAACACCACAGTCATGTCTAAGATTGTTTAGTAGTACTATTTGTTGATAATGTTAATTCAGTAAATGAAATGTGAAAGGCAGCATAGTATAGTGGTTAAGCAAACTGATTTTAGAGCCAAACTGTCAAAATACTGGCTCCACTAATTACTACTTGAATAACTTTGAGAAGTTACTATACCTCAATTTCTTTTTATTTTAAATGGAGACAATCGTGGTAACCTTCCTTATAAGATGGTTTTATGAATTAGGTGAGTTATTTCATTTAAAAGTGCCTAAGCTTCCAGTACGGTCAATAAGTATTAGTGGTTATCATTGTTAATATTCCTAAATTACATTACCACCTGCTCTTCCTCTGTGCTCTGTGAAACCCCACTTATTTAATTATTGGTGTAGGGTGTATTTAGGAGTATTTTCCAGTTCAAATTGCAACATTAGTTGGAAGCTCACAGATACAGAAGGATGAATTAAAAGGACAACGAAGGGAAAATTGGAAATTAGAAACGAAGTCGAATTCCTCATTTCCTTTGTGTAAAAGTCCTTGTCCAAAACAATATGCAATTTAGAAGACAATATGCACAACACAGAGAGTGCAATGGCTAAAGTATGAGAGCTTCTGCAGGCTATAAACTAAAAAAGAATTTTAAAAAGCACAGTTTTTGCTATGAAGAGCAAATTTTATAGAGACACAGTGTGTGTGTGTGTGTGTGTGTGTGTGCGAATAAAAATATGTGTTTTACAGGGTGCTCAGATTTACAAGTAAGTGGAAGAAATTCATAGATGAGAATTCCTGAAAAGGGGAGTGACTAAGAAATGGGGGGAAAACAGGCTCATTAATGACACTCTTTATGATAGAATTTTTGCAATAGATTTTATGGATAATGTGAGTTTCTTATGTTTATGGAGATGGAATATATTCTTCTATCTGTAACAATTTATTTGGTTACTACATGCACAAAATGAACAGAAGATAATTCCTCAGAGGAAGGAGGGATAAACCCAAACAAATGGCAATCTTAATATTTTCCCAGCTCTAATCATACCTCTGCCTAAACATCATCTTCTTTAGTGAACATCTCTTTTTACTAAGTATCAGAAGTTGAGTCCAAATATTAAATATTATGAAGGCAATATGGTGTAAGGAATCTGAAAACAAACTGCTACTTGTGTTTAAATCTTGATTCTGCCTTTTACAAGTTTTGTGATTTGGGTATTGTTTGACCACATTAAACCTCCATTTCCTCTATGAAATGGAGATAATAATAGTACATAAAAGGTAGAGTTGTTGTATGGACTGAGATAATGAATGTATGGTTCTAGTGTCTGGCATACAATAAGTGATCAATAAATATTGGTTATTATCTCTATATCTTGTCAGTTCTGCCATTAAATTATGTCCTCTAATGCATAATATGGCCCTTCTCTTAGGCTCAGATGTTGATATTGCTTCTCCAAAACCTTTGCTGTGAACGTTCCAATTAAACAAAGAGAAGCTGTAAAACATTTTCAATTTTACCATTTAGAATTGGTTGATAACAGACTAAGTAATAGTTCAGTCCTGCAATCTAGTTACGGCAAAGAAATACCCCTGTAACATCACTTGAATTTCTTAGAAGGGAGATCATTTCTCTTAAGATAGGTATTATTTTCATGCAGATGTTTTTCAGTGTATATTGTCTTTGGTTGTTTGACTCTCTTGATTATCCCCAAATCAACTTACATGTTCTATACATAATAAATAATATAGTACTACTGAATGTAATAGTAAAACAATTTTTGATAATTCTATTGTGTAGAATCTTCTGACCAGGCGCTGATGCCACAGAGACTATGACAGGGTACTTTGATGTCATTAGTAGAATTCCTTTCTATTAAGATTATCTTCTCCCTCGAATTTTCAGTTTTTGTTTAGTCTGTTATAGGAGAGATTATGATTGTAAAATCTGATAGATCTGGTTTAGACTTTGATTCTGACACTTGCTTATTGTATAATCTTGGACAAGTTAGTTTTCCAAGGTACTCAGGATGATTTGGTGAGGTTTATACGTGATTACATACATAAAACACTTAGTTTAATGTCTGGCACAGAGTTGTCAAACACTATTTCTAATTTATTTTGGACTTGTGCCTTGTCTGGCCTGCCCTGAATTTATAATAAAAATGAAATGTGAGACCACATTGAGAGATTCAGAGATTACACAGATTTGCTCCTGAGGGACCATTAAGAAGAGAGCAGAGAGAAAGTTTACCGTTCATTACCAGCATTTCCTTTCCAACATGTGTGTGGTGGATTTCTGCTATATCTCCTGCTATAATAAATGTTATTTTTCAAAATGAACTCATTTTTTTTCTCTGAAATCTGAAAAGTAATACCTCCCTCATTCCTGACCTGAATATTTCAAATTCTGAATGACTTTGGTGAGCATCTAAGCCATAATTATTGACCTCAGGAAAGAGAATGGGGCTTCTCTGGGTCCAAGGGCAGGTCTGTAAATAAGGTGCTGTGGTAGCATAGGGGGTAATTCTTTTCTGATACGAGCCTTATGTAACAAGCAACAAACCTCTGCTAGAGCTGCTCACATCTCAGAACAAGGTAGTCAGTCATATGAAGTGTGGACTTGAGTTCTGCCATAGGAGGGCCTCCCAGTTACTGACTCTTCTTCCCCTTTAAGCTCTACAAGGAGGTCAAACTTAAATAGAAGGCCCTTAGACTTCTGTATAGGCATTATTCAGGTTGATTTGCCTCCTCTCTGCTAATTAATTTATGTTAGAATTCATAACTTCACATGTTTTTTGGTGCTGCCTTGTTCTCTGAGTTCCATAAATAGAAGCTCTGCAGAATGTGTGGTAGCTGACTAGATTATGTTCTAAAATCTTTCACACATAAGGGATATATTCTCTTGAGAAGTGAGAAACTGATGCAGAAAAGAAATTTCAAGGACAAACAAATGCAAATTTTTCTGCTATTTTTCTGATCAGTAAACAAAATTGTCAGAAACTGTTCCCTAAATAGTTTCTCATGACTCAAAACATGTTATAGTGCTGTTTAAACACGTGCATTAATTTGGGACTATATCTTAGTTATTATAGATCAAGACAGATAATTTAATGGAATTATGAACAGTTGATTTACAGTGGCATTTAAAATTTATCTGATAATTCTTTACAGAGCTTCATTTGAAAAGGAGATATATTACAAATGAGAGAGTACATACCTGTCTTAGAATTACAGAATAAGTTTACAATTAGGATGTTTAGTAAATCAACCCATATAGGTTCTTTATTATCCAAAACTCTATGGCACTGAGTTCTTATTCTTTCTGGCAATAAATGTAGATATTCTACTTGATTTGGTATTAGACCATTTGGGAATTTGGAAGAGAAATAAACATCAGTCCAGAAAATGTGAATCAATTTAAATCACTGTGGGTTCTCATTAAAGTCTTGAAATATAATAGACTGTAGAGGAATTACATTTCAACAAACAAGGTATAGAGGATCTTACTTGTTTGGTCTCATTATTTCTGAACTATGGATTGATAGATACTTTTCAAATTAAAGACTATATTAATTGGAATATCATAAGATGTCTAGTTTGACACTTGCATGAAAATCACAGATTGGACAGGTTAACTGACTTGTTCAAGGTCATACAGCCACTTGGTAACAGAGCTAGACTCCATGCCTCTTCTAACCACTGTCGTTCTTTAGATTTGACTACTGAAAATTTAGATTTGACTACTGAAAAATTACTTTCAAGAATTTTCTTGAAAGAGACAAATAATTTCCAAAAACTCTGAGTTTGCAGCAGAGATTGAAAAGGACTTGGGTGTAAGTAGTATATTTCAGAGATCATTGCAGAGGGCAGGAGTGAGGGAGAGGGAGAGGGGAATGGGGGAAGAAGTCTCTACCGTGGGCAGTAGGGACTCAATTTGGTCAAGACTTCCTGAGAGGCAAACATTAGGTATCCCAGGTTATCTCCTTAAGGACCTGAGACAAAAGCACTTGGGAGCAGTGGCTGCAGTCCCTTATTGGTTGAAGGTTACCCCTGGGGGCAATAACCCCTCCAGCATTTCCGGCTGAGCTTCCTTGGGGATGCTAAGCAGTCTTTATTGGAGTTGGAGACGGCTTGGCCCATAAAGTATTATAGAAAGAGGTATGGTACCTGCTGGAGTTAGGATACTGCCAAAGTAAGTCGAGTCTGAGCTTATTTGGAACTGTTCACTGCACCTGTGCTGAAAAATCAGAGATGAGTGGAGGGAGAGGTACAGGGCACCAGCGGGGCCTCCTACATCTGCATCCAGGTTTCTCATAGTAGTGTGTCATTGCATTGCTTCGCATCTTTCCCATGGGATGAATCAGGACCGTCTATCCTTTAGTCAAGAGTATTTATTCTGTTATTTTGCATGAATTTCCTAAAATGGAGGACTCATCTATGTGTGAGGAACGCATTGTCTCTGAAACCCTGAAACTGTTTTTCAATATCTTCTCTGTATAATTCCCATTCTTTTCTTTTTCATTTCTGCCCCTTTCCCTGCTTCTCCCTTTTACCCTTTTCAGCTAATTTGCCATGGCTACTTCCCACTTACCTCCACCCCCGAAGCCCCATAGCTTACACTTACTTTCGTCTTCCTATCTGTTTCCTTGTTCTCATCTCCCAGGTGTATTTCACCTGCCTTCCTCTAACAATACATTTCCCATTTTCTAACCCAAGATTTTCTTGCCTTCAATGCATCAATTGAAGTGATGTTTTGAAATACATCTCGTATGCTAGTCTTTTGAAACTTTGAACTAAAGAGTGAGTGTTGATGGTCTCTTCCTCTGTTTAACTTCTGAAACACTCTCTAATGCACACGTTCAATAAATGTAGTCATTCCCTCTTTCCACCTAGAATTGGAAGGAACTTTAGAGATAATCTAGGCTGTCCCATTTCACTTTTCAAGTGAAGAAGTGATATATAGAGAGGGTAAGCAACCTGCTCAGGTCCTACAACTAATAATGGCAGAGCTGTGGGATCCCAACACTCAGGGATCTTGTCTGTCTATCATAGGGCAAGCCTAATATTAGTTGTTAATTAATGTGAATATTGCAAATTGCAAGCTTCTGATGGTTGGGGAATAGATCTGTTTACTTGATTTATGTAATGCTTAACAATGGGCACAGTAATAGATAACTTAATAACTACAGTTGGAGATCAAGGAAGCCCCTCAAGTAATGCAATGAAATGAGAGAGGAGGCCATTGTATCATTGATTCCTTCTCCTCATTTATTCTGCCTGATTACTTAGCTTCTTGTGGATTATTGAAGCATTAAAATCTACTGATAATTTGAGATACATGTGCAAGACAGCTTAAAATCAGCCAAATTTTTATAATTATACATTTTCTCTGATTTTTCAGTTGTAATATTAGTGGGTGTCTCCATATACCCAGCATTAAATGTAATCTTTGAAAACCATGTAAGAAATATGTACATTCATTTGATTTATTTTAGAATCTTATTTATTCTGTAGTGATTACTGATATTTCAGAATGTTCATAAAATCAATCCTGAATAGATTAGATGCTGTATTAGGTTGAATAGTGTCACCTTGGAATCTGTGGATGTAACTTTATTAACGTCTTTGTAGATGTAATTGAATTAAGATGAGGTCATCCTAGTTTTGGGTGGGGCTTAAATCCATTATAACTGGTGTCCTTTAAAGAAGAGGGCGATTTGGACACAGAGAACAGACACACAGAAGAGCAGGCCATGGAAAGACAGAGCCAGAGGTTGGAATGATGCATCTGTAAGGCAAGGAAAGCTAAGGATTGCTGGCAACCATTGGAAGCTAGAAGAGGCAAGGACGGATCCTTCCTTCATGCCTTCAGAGACGGCATGGTCTTGCCCCAACTTGATTTCTGATATCCTCCAGTACTCTGAGAGAATACACTTCTCTTGTTTTAAGCCAAGCTTGTGGTACTTCATAGCTCCTCTGGGCATTTGAACTTGCAACCCCTGAACCAAATGATCTCTGCCTGCTCCTCCTGCTTTCTAAGTGAATGACTATTTTCTTGACTGTGATGGAAATCACATCACCTAATAATTTTTTTGTGCCTGTGTGAGAGAGAGGGAGAGGGAGACAGACAGACACAGAGAGGGACATACACACAGATTGTATCTTACTGAATTTACTCTGAGATTTCACTGAAAAAGATAATTCTTATGTAGACACGTACATATTGGCCATATGATAAATTCAGATTTATATTTCTATGTCAACTTTCTTTCTATCTGTCCTTGATAAAAAGTTGGTTTTAAGGTATTTGGTTAAGTTTAATTTGAAATAGAGAAAAATATATAAATGCCAGGTTTCACCTGACTGCAAATTTTTTTTCAGATTTAAATGTTATTTTTGGTGCATGTGGTAGTCAAGCCATCTATTTATGTGTGTGTTGCTAAGGGTCAGCTATGCCAATGTGCTTCCTCTTGTAAGCTCTCTGTTTTTCTTTGTTGGACAGTGTGGTGTTGGTTTTATATGATTTGTGTTGCTACTGAAAACTTCAGTGTAAAGGGAACTTTAGATAAGGAGAAGCACCAGTCTTTGGTTACAGAAGTGTTTCTTTTTCTTTTTTTCCCCTAGTTTTATTGAGATGCAGAAGCACTTCTTAAGAAGATATCACTCTAGCAATGGAGTCTTTTAAAGGAAAATTTATAAACAAATCTCATTTAAGAATAGGTGCAGACAGAAATTAACACAACTTTGTAAATCAACTATACTTCAATAAAAAAAAATAATAGATGTAGAGATTTACCTACACAGAAGTCTTAAGTGTACAATTTTTATTGCTTTGGGGAAGAAACTTATATTTAATTTTGTTTTTCTGTATATATCAGAAGTTATTAAAATTGTTTTTTCAAACATCTAGGTGAAGAAATTTTAATGCAAATCTGCATTTGAGGCTGAGTGATCTCTGTACACTTAATTTTACTTGTTCAATATATCTGTCTCAGCATCAAAAATGTATAACTTTATCAAAGTTAGACACTTCAACTTACTTACCTTAGAAAGCAACTTTATATATACACATAAGTAAAATTAACAGGCAGAATCTTTTCTAGTACAACATTCTTGGAAGGTAATTTAACAGTGCAGCATTTAGCAAGGGAACAGCAAAATGTTTACACTGTTGGGTTTAGAAATTCCACTTCTAGAATGTGTGTGTGTAATCAAAAATTATATAAGGATATTTATTCAGTGTAATTTATAACAGCAAAAGTTATGAGGAGCCTATCTAGGAAGTAAAGAGCCTCAGTGTGTCTACTGTTATGTGTGTGGCAGAAACTCTAAACTATATGGTCTCTCTGCAAAGGGGGAGAATAGAAGTTGGCATCATTTGGTGAGGAAATGTAGTCACAGTCTTTTAAAGTTTCATTTTCTCTTGGCAAGTTAAAAAAGATTTTCTTAGGGGCAATGTTGGGGATGGAGGTCCTCAAACTCCATGCAGGAGTTATCTCAAAGGTGTCCCATAATGTAAGGTCATTGCCATTTAAAAAATGTGTGCAGCCATGATCATAGAAAAGATAGAGATTCACCTACAAAACTAATGAAAATTAAGAGCCTAAGATTTCCATTTTATAACTTTTGTCTGCTTAATATTATTTTATCCTTAAGCTTCATTATTAATGTTTAGCCATTTTTGTTGTTGTTAACACGTTTATACTATTCAGGGAATATAAATGTGTTATTTTTATTATCATGTTTGCAGAGATGTTGTTTCTGAGGACAAATATGTGCAATGCTCACAATTGTGTGTGTGTGTGTGTGTGTGTGTGTAACTTAAAACTATATCATCTAAACTATATGATATAGTGCTTGGGAATTTGGCTTCCTCCTACTTTGTATGTCTGGGCCTGCTCCTGACTTGGGCTCTCACAAGAAACCTACATAACAGCCTATCTTAAAAGTAATGTGACCTGTGCCACAGTAGGAGGTATGGAGTAAATAATTCAAGCTGCTTTCATGAAAAGCATTCCATAGCAGGAAAGGAATAAAGAATCTTCCTTGAGAAGAAAAACCACTAAATTACACAGTGAGAAATTTGGAAAAAAATAACAACGGAGAGCAAGCCATCATAAATAGTGCCTCAAGGAAGTGAACGATATTTTAAAAACAGGACTCAAGCTTAGGAAGGCAAAAACATTTCAATGGATTTTCAGCTTGCCAGCAATTTTAGAATCAACTTCTCCTTTGGCCTTCTACTGGTGTCATATTTATGTTGCCTGTAAGGAAATTGCTAATAGAGGAGCCAAACTATACATGTTTATCAGAAACCTTCACACTTTATCAAGTCTCTTAGCCACATATTACTTGGTATATAAATGGAGACCCATATTTAAGAAATATATGCCCTGTACTTTTGAATAGAAGCCAAAACAAAGGGTATAATGGATTTGCTGAGGGTGTCACTAACACACTCCAACAGTTCAGAAGAGAGCGGTGCAGCCCTGAATCCTGAGGCCTGCACATGGCCTGGCACATAGCATTGCTAGCTTAGGTTGCATTTAATAAGCACATAGTGTGTTACAGGCACTGCTCTAATCTCTCCACATGTCTTAACTCATTGGCTCTTAACAGTTCAATGAAGAAGATTCTATCACTATCCCTATTTTATGACATGGTCACTGGAGAAGAGAGGGGTTAGCAACTTGCCCAAGGTCACAAGCTTGGAAGTTACTGGGATTTGAATAAAGACCAACTGTCTCTGGGTCCAGTTTTAACCACTACAAATGATTTCCAGGTTATGGCCAGGAAAGGGAAGGTCCCAGTTGTTGATTTTATATTTACCTTAGTATCGCTAGAAGCATCTCCTTTACAAAGTTGTCCAGCAGATTGTTGAATGCAGGTGACAGGTGTCTGAAGGCAGTTTGGCCCTTGGACTTTACTTCTGAGCATAAGCCCCCTTCACTTATTACATTGATGCATTATGTGTGCATAGAGGCATCAAGAAATCTGCGAGCCAGAGTTCATCTGATCATAATTTGCCTGTGGCAGTGGTGGAGATGTGGGCATTGAATAGCATCAGTGGAGAATGTGGGACTGAACTTGAGCCTCTATTATTTTTCATTTTAGTTATAGAGTTGTTCAATAGGGAAGCAAGTTACAAAATAAATAACAAAAAACTAAAATAGAGGCCAGATTCCAGTGCCAACAAATAATACTCACCTAATAAGGTTTTGAATTTGAAATGATTTCTTTTCACTTTAACGTGAGGATTATAGGAATTTTTTTTTCAATTTTATAAATGGAAGGAATTTTAATGTTTTCAGCTATTGATGAGCATGACGTGGCTGCTGCGGCTGCTAATGGTGATGGCGATGATGATACTGGTACTTAAATAGCAACTATGTGCCAGGCAATGTTCTAAGGACTTTACATATGTTAACTCATTCATCATCATATTGAGTGTTTCTAATGTTATGAAATGAAGTTCACTGAATAAAATTTCAATATTATTTAATTGAATGGCAGTTATTTTAGCAAAATTAGCAGAAAAAGTAGATGGTTTTTCATTTCTTAAATGATGTGTTTTCTTTCCAATCCCAGAGTGCTTTGAAAAATCTCCTTTTTCCTTGGTAAGCAGAGCAGGTGCATGATTCCCCCAGTCTATTCTAAACTAAGATAGAGGCTTGACGACTCATCAGGTAAGTAGCTTGTGGGTATTATTTTTGGATAGGTGAGCCTAAATAGGCTATTTATAGTTTAACTAAATCATGCCATGAGACATATGCTCACTTACAAAAAGGAGGATGACCTATAGGAATTCATGTAAGAATAGAGGCACTAAGGTATTACTTTACCATGTCCTCTTACAAGTTTCTTTCCCCCGCCTTTTTTTCCTTTTCCCTCTGTAATCTTCAAGTCAAGATAGCAATTCAGCAAAGAAAGATTTTACTCATCTTAAGCTCTATGCAGAAATATGGATAATAATGCCAGATATTGCATCTTTTTGGAATAAAATGTAATAATAAAATCAATCTGTTTTTTTCCATAAGAAACTCATTCTTGTCTTTTTTCCCCTTGAGGTTGAAGGTATTCAAGAGATGTCTAAAGACCACAATAGATGAGACTTATACCCTATTCTAATGCTTACTTGACCTCCAATCTGAAATTCACCATGTTGAACAATTATTTTCTTTCTTCCAAATCAATTCATTTCTTTCTTGTACTTTCCTATTAATATTAATAATATCACCATTTCCTTAATGGACGAGGGGCAGAATCTGAATCATTTTTGAGAGATCTTTCTCTCTTAATCATTATATTCACCTGTTGGTACATCATATAGATTCTACCTGGAAGATGACTCTTGCCTCTATAACGCCAGTTCAGGACTCATTCATTCATTTCTTCTTGCCTCAACTGGGATAAGAGATAATTATTGGTGTCCTACCTCTCTTCTCCAATCCACCTCATGCAAGACTCTCAGATTACTACTTAAAAATCTTTAATTATGCCCTCTTGCCTCAGAATGAACTATAAACTCTTAGACCAGGAATTCAAGGACCATTACAATGTGGCAGCATCATTCTACTGTTCCTGTTTAACTTGCCCTATTTGCCCAACAAGTCTATCCTCCAACCAAACTAGACTCTTCACCATTTCCTGGACATGAATCATGTTTCTATTTCCTGTCTTTGCACTCTTTTAAAGCCATTTGTTTTTCTTGGGATAACCTTGCTTTCCATCTCTACTTTTTGAAATCATATTTGCCTGTGTATTTTTATGTCTATCACCTACAACTCTCCTTATCCCAACCTAAAGTACTTCCTTCTCTCTATGAGTATGCATAGCCCTCCGTAATTCTTTTTAAAATTCCTTGTATTATAATCAATGTTACATTTTCCAACCCACTTCCAACTCCCTAGTTCCACACTCATGCACACGGGTAAGAGTTCCTTGTAAAAAATATTAGGCCAGTTGAGTGGAACTGGGGTTCTAGCACCCTAGGTATTTCTCAGTTACACATTGGAAAGGCTCAAAGATCTGCATTTAGCTTATTGAAAACACAGTCTGAAACTGTGTGCAGTGTGAACCCATGGACTCCCTCTATCACAAGGTAGACTATGTAAGGATATATTTATTTTCTAATTAATAGACCTGTTGGGGCTTTTCTGGAAATTTAGCTTGATTTATATACCACTGTAAGTCAGCTGAAGATTTTTTTTTTTTTTTTTTTTTTTGCTCTAGTAGATGACACTGGTTGTGCTTCATTTTCTTCCTAGCCCTCCTTATGGTACGTGGTTTATGAGTGGAATGACTGCACAGACTCAGAAGGTTATTAGACCCAGGCTTGAATTATAGACTCCAAGCTTACTTTAGCCAGTTAGAAATATCTAGAATTCAAAGTAAAAATTTTCCCCCCGTAAAGGCTACATATACCCGTGGGAACACATAGAGAATAGCTATCACTGCAGCATTAGCACATGGCCTTCGTGGCAAGATTTTCATTCAGTGGATAACGGCTATCATGGAAAATGTTAGAGTTAAATCTTTTTTTTAATTGCTGAACTTTCCAAGAGTAAACAGCAAATACATTCCACAACTTCTCCCTGATTCTCCTCCTAAGAAAATTTATTTATTTATTTATTTATTTATATTAAAAAATTTTTTTTTTATTTTTTAAAGATTGATTGATTGATTGATTGCTATGTTGGGTCTTCGTTTCTGTGCGAGGGCTTTCTCCAGTTGCGGCAAGCGGGGGCCACTCTTCATTGCGGTGCATGGGCCTCTCACTATCGCGGCCTCTCTTGTTGCAGAGCACAGGCTCCAGACGCGCAGGCTCAGTAGCTGTGGCTCACGGGCCTAGTTGCTCCGCGGCATGTGGGATCTTCCCAGACCAGGGCTCGAGCCCGTGTCCCATGCATTAGCAGGCAGATTCTCAACCACTGCGCCACCAGGGAAGCCCCGAAAATTTATTTTTTATATTGAAATATTGGAGGAGAACACTCCAATCTGTTATAGTGCATATTTTGTTTTCTATAATGATTCTGAGCACACAACATCATGTTTACAGTTTTAATATTAAATGTCATAGTATCTTTGGGATTCTAAAATTGATGCAACTAGTTCTCAAATTAATGCAGTAGTCCTCAAAGTGTGGTTTGGGGATCCCTGGAAGTTCCTGAGGCCCTTGCAGGAAATCTGCAGGACTGAAAATCATTTCATAATAATGTCAAAATACTATTGTCTTTTTCACACTCATTCTTTCAGTAATTTACAGTAAAGTTTTCCAGAGGCTACATGATATGTGAGATCACAACAGATTGAATGCAAAAACAAATATGAGAATCTGGCTGTCCTCTATTAAGCCAGATATTAAATAGATTTTTAAAAATATAAAACAGTTCTTTTTCATGCGTTTTGGAGGAAAATATATTTATCTTATGAAAGTGCATTATTCATATTAATATTTAAAGGGCTTATTATGGTTATTTGAACTAATAGACATTTAAAACATTTATTAGTTTAAATTTCTAAAATGGTAAATCTAATAGATCTAATGATCATAAACAGAAGTTCTTTGGAGTCCTCAATTATTTTTAAGAGGGTCTGGAGAAAAAGTTTGATAATTGTTGCATTTGTGTATATAAAATAAAGTCCCGATATTATCAAACAGATTATCTGTTTTTTTGTGTGATAACTGTATTATAGTTGACCTCTGAACAAAATGGGTTTGAACTGCGTGGATCCACTTATGTATAGATTTTCTTTAATAAATACAGTACTATAGGATCTGTGGTTGAATCCATAGATGCAGAACCGTGGGTATGGAGGGCCGACTGTGAAGTTATAAGTGGATTTTCCCCACTGTGTGGAGGGTGACCAACTCTTACCCCGTGTTGTTCAAGGGTCAACTATATTTTAAATTCTGATATTAGGCATGAAAATTGATTTAATTTCCTTGATTTTTTAAAAGTAATGAGTATTAATAGAGACTCCTGTTTGTCTTAAAAAGAAAATGACAGTGTCAGTTTTGATTTTAATTTTTATTGAAATGTGAAATAATCAACAGTGAAATCATGTATCTGTTCTCCTGCTTTACCATCATGTTTCAGAATTACCTTTTCTTTGATTCTTAATCATTTTAATTTTAGTATATGAGTAACTATCATTTAGTTACTGAAAATGATTTTTATATTCTTACATAATGGAAACATAAGCTTTCTCAAGGGAGTAATCTTAAAACAATCCAGTGACAGTTGCTTGAGTTCCAGATCTGCAAGGCTTTTTCCTAGGGTAACATTTATGGATGGAAATATGGAGAGAAATGGAGGCATTTTTAAAGGTTAGAAAACAAACAGGAAAAAAATAAATATTGGAGTAAGAAATACTCCAAAACAAGCCATATAAGTAGAAATTGCAGATCTGAATAAATTCAGAATTAGGAGTGAGGAAACAGAAAACATCTTTTAGCTTGATACTTTAAGGATCAAAATCCTCCAATGGCTTCCCACTGTTTTGGGGCAAAGTCTAAACTCTTTAGCACAGCATATGAGATCCTCCACAATTTGACCCCTAGCCCACAATTCCAGTGTAATCTTAACCTCTTTCCATGACCGCATTGACATCTTTATCCTCCCAATGCCTCATCTTCAGTCATATCCAAGTACTTACTTTTCTATATCTCTTTGTTTTTAACATATTTCCCCCCAAATTTGGAATGCCTCCACTGTCAGAAAAAATTGTAAAAGACTTGGAAATGGGCTTACTGTATTTTATCTAGAGGATCCTCTGGAGATATTTTATTCTATAGGGGTGTGCAGGGTTGATTGATTTTTCTATTGACTAGACTATTTTACACTTCTTTAGTGGTAGAAGTTAAGTGTAGAAAACTGATAGCAGTGCAAATGATTCTTATTCATAGCAATACAAACAATTCTTGTTCATGGCAATGAAAATGAATTTTGTCTAGCAGAGGATATAAATCTCTGTAAGTCAAAAAAAAAATTGACACCTGCTCATTTTATATATGAATGAGAGTAATGTTTTTAACTTTTTGAAAAGTATATTTTAGTATCTGCCTCTTCAACTACCATGTATAAACTCCTATTTATTCTTTAAGATATGATGAAAATACCACCTTCTCAGTGAGACCTTTTCTATTTTCAGTAGCAAAATTAGCTTTTTTGCCTCATAATGCTCCCATTGCACTTTTAATCTATTACTTCTACTGCAGCTCTTAGCAAATTGTAGTATATGTATCTATATTGCTCTTTTTCCCACTAGACTAGCTCTTCAAAAGCAGAAAACATGTTTTATTGGTCTTTGTATCATCTACTCTTTTGCCAAGCATATAGAACATGACATACAGACATTTGCTTAGTAAATGTTTATTGATGAATGAAAGTAGAAATCACAGAAGAGGGTGATAGGCATGTTTTAGCATTTGGTGATGAGGGGGAGTAGGCTTCTCACAGAAAAACCCCAAAATAACTCTTATACTTGTAGACTTTATGGGAAAATATAATTTAGCATGAAATTGAAAAAAAGTAAAGAAGACACTTAATGAAGCCAGAATGACTTAGAAGAGATACGGATTAAGAGAGCTGAGACTTAGAGGCTTGCATTATGGCTTTTTCCCTGAATTGCTGTAGTCAGGACATTTTTCTTCTGTCATACTTTATATATCTGTAAACTAGGGATAATAATTATTGTAATTATCAAGAGAGAGGAATTCCCATAAGGGGATGTTTGAGTTAAAAGTGGGCAGAAGGCCCATCCACCTCACTACAAGTAACTCAGCTCGGTGCTTTGTGACCACCTAGAGGGGTGGGATAGGGAGGGTGGGAGGGAGACTCAAGAGGGAGGAGATAGGGGGATATATGTATACATATAGCTGATTCACTTGTTATAAAGCAGAAACTAACATACCATTGTAAAGCAATTATACTCCAATAAAGATGTTAAAAAAAAAAAAGTGGGCAGGAGGCAGTCTTACTTAGCTCATTTGGCTATAAGTGAGAATGAGAGATTTAGTATTTTTGAAATATACAACTATGGCTTGAATAAAATTAAAAAGTGACTTGACTCCTTATCCTGAATTTGGAAAAGTCGTTAGGATTATCTTCACATCCTTACCATTTAAATTTTTATTTTATTTGTGTATTTTTAGGAACTAGTTTTTGGCAAAATAAGCAACCATTAGAATGAAGAGATAGACTTTTTTGGTCAGATATTCTGCACAATTAAATTTAATTTTGTTTGGAAACCTTAAGATTCAGATTTTCTTATGAATGTTTGGGTATTTCTTCTGAAGCAAAGAGTGATTTCTAATATTTACTTCATAAATAGGTCACTTACAAATGGTAGACTTAAAAATCAGCATTAAATTCTGAATTTGCATCCTGGCAGGTGAGAGAACTCAAACTATTTACTAACACAGCTCACTGCTGTTTCCATGGCAACAGAGGCCAGTTACTGTCAGCCTGGTCTCTTTGACGGTTGACTTCCACAGTGAACTCTGTGTGATGCTGCCAGATGCCTGGCTTCTGTACTTCCTGTTCCAAGCAGTTGCTTCTTATTCTGAATACCAATGACTAGTCTATAAAGGCTGTGTCGTTCAATTCCCCTGAAGATGGGCCTGGGAGTCATATATGGAAAAGCAGTGAGCTTTTTGCCTGTAATGAATTAAAAGCTATATGTAATTGGGTTGTATGTTCCCTAACTAGCTATGCCAGTAATTTATTAATAATGTTACCTTGCTATTATTAGGCAGCTGGGCCTAAATGAGAAATGACAGCGCATCGGTCATCACTGTGTCGAATGCATTTTCAGGAAGGCTCACTGACTTTGGCTAGCCAGCATCACCATCCTTATTTTCTAAATCCAAATGATCGTGCACATGGTTGCCAGCAGAAAAATACATTTGCAACTGAAGTGCTTTTTTGCTATTTAAAATGTTCATATATTGATTGCTCTGAAATGGAGAAAAAGCAGCTGCCTGAAATGCCAGTGAAATGGCTGAGAAATTTAAAATGAGAGGGGGAAAAAAAAAATAAGGGCATTTGAATAGAGAAACAAGCTAAGCAGTTTTTGTTCTTTAATAATGAGGAGTACTATGATTTTGAAGTTTTAGTTATGTGGTGGTTATCAGTGTAGAGAACTGGAATCTTCTCTGACTGGGTCACACCCTAGACCAGGAATTTGAAGACCAGATTTGTTGTAACTATATTTCTCTCTAGAGCATAAGTTCCTTGAGGGTAGACTGTTTTCATGACTGCATTCCTGATAACCAGCACAGGGCCTGACACACACTGAGTGCTCAATAAATATATAATGAGTTAAATGAAACTCAGTGAATCCCCTGAAAGAAGTTTTTGGTATTTAAGCCCATCAAGTTTCCTGGAAGAAGCTATTAGACTCTTCCTTTCATTAAAGAGCATAGAGCTGACGACCATGACCCTCACTGCTAGGTATCTGCTGTGGAGCTTCTACAGGCAGGTACATATGGCAGGAGACGCCACTCAAAGGCAGCTATTACCATCAGCATTTTTTCCCCAGCTGGTGGATACAATTAATCATAGCTTTTGGTGGCATGATTTGCCACTTCTGACTCTTTGATTGGCCATCCCCTCTACCTTGTCACAGTCAAAGCTCCCAGTGGTTGTTTTATGTAGGCCCTTCCAATGTTGCTCCTCTCCTTGTGCCAGATTCTGTCCCTGGTTCTCAACTGGAGACTATTTTGTCTCCCTCCTTTCCCTTAGCTGCCCCCGCTCCACTGCCCTTTGGACATTTGGCAATATCTGCAGTCATTTTTGATTGTCACAACCTGGCAGGGGGGTGGGGTGGGATGGGGAGTGTTCCCAGCATTTAGTAAGTGGAGACCAAGGATACTGCTAAACATCCTACAACGCACAGGATAGTCCTCACGACAAAGACCTTTTTGGCACAAAGCGTCAACAGTGCCAACGTTGAGGAAACCTGCTCTGGGGCTTCACGCTCTTTCATGGAACTTGCTCAGAACCTTTCAGAATTACACTCTATGCCTTCCTCATTTCCACTCCCCTCCCCCGCTTTTTTCCCCCTTAGGTTTGGCTTATTTTCTTATACTTTTAAAATTTGCTGTCTTTACCTCAAGATGTTGCCACAGAGAGAGAGCCTGTCACTCGAGACTCTCACTTGTTGCTACCAGAGTCTGAACTCAGATACATAGTTATCTTGCCAGTAGCCTCAAATTCCAGAGGATCGAAAGGCAAATATGCAAAATGAGTGCCAGGAATAATCAATCTTAAATATCCCATTGCTTTTAAGAGAGACATAAAAAAAACCTCTACAAATATACCACATGGAGTTTTGAAGCTGCTCTATAAATAATAAATATTTTGTATTGTTCTAAATCTCTTCTCATTGTAGAGAAATTTTAAATTGGGGATTTGTGTATTACATCAAATTCTGGAAAGTGAATGTGGTTCAGTAATCTCAATAATATCATTCTTAGGATGGGCATTTTTTGTCTTTGAAAACTCCAGATTGATCTGAATGATATTATAGATATTTTTTAAAAAAGAACTGAACATTTTTATTCATGGATATGGGGCTCAAACTTTGGTTCTAACATGAAAAAGTTAGATAATTGCACAGCAAACTTTAAGAAGGGAGTATTGATTGTCACTTGTTTAGTGATTTCAGTGACATTTGAAGGGAGGGAGGGAAGCATTTCATCTTAAAAGATTTTACATATATTAACTAATTGATCCTCATAACCTTCTTATAATAAGAAATGTATAGTATCTCTTTTGAAAGATTTGAACAGTGTTTACCATATAATATTCCAGTTTAGCAAATTCGTGAACAGTGATTAAGGGTAGTGTTTCTACTCTCAAACACTATAATTAAATCCTCTTCCCAGATCCTTTCTTTGTAAGTAGTATAACAGTAATTTTTAGTTTTTGCCTTTAACCATCTAGTCTTGATAGTTTAAGGGAAAGGAAGTCTAGATAATAAATGTACAAAGTACTTAGATAAATTAATATTATATTGCCATATCTATATGCTGCCAAAATCAAGTCTGTAATCTCTTTTCCTTTCAGTTTTTATTTAAAATACTTAAAACAACTTCCTTTCATGAATATTCACATATTTAAAGTTGCAAAATGAATAAGGTATTATTATTACTACTTTTATTCTGAGAAACTAATTTACTTATTTTAGGCTAGTTCCTATTTATTGCACTAACAAATTGCTTCAAATTATAGACACATAACAAGGATGTCATATCTCACAAGTAATCAAATAATTGGTAGACCCTTCAGGTTTCTTTTTTTATAAGTAGAAATTTAGAGGTTACATTAGCACTGACTGTTAATATTGGCTTGATGGGGGGTGGGGGAAAGCTGAAAATGTCTTTCTAGTTTTCCTATCCTCATTTCTCCAAATCCATTTCTCATCTTTCCTACCTCTTCTCTCCATAAAGAAAAACAAAGAACTAAATCAAAACCACTCTGCCCATCATCTGCCTTAAGTTTTTGGAAGTTGAGTACAAAGGAAGAAGAAAACAAAAGCGAAAAGGAAGGTGATGGGGAGTAAAAGTATATTTGGGTGAGTCACTGAGAGTTCAGGAACAAATATACAGTTGGCCATCTGACTTAAATTTGACCGTGCACTAATGGCCAGAAATAAGGCTTGTCAGTAACCATAATTAGGTTACAATAAGCAACCAATGCTTACTAAGCATCTACCATGTGCTTGACACTGGGATGCAGTGGAATACAGTTGCTACCCTCATGGAGCTCCCAGGGCAGGAGACAGTGGAGCAGTTCTTAGTTCAAGCACTTGGGTATTTAGTGTCTGCAAGGAGTGAAGGAATCATCAGGGAAGGGCTTCAGGTATTTACTCAGCACTCCAATCTTCCTCGTGGCTAGACGAGGGTCTCAGTGGTGGTTAATGTGACAGCGACTCGATTTATCTAAAAATTATAGAAAATTCATGGGACTTCCCTGGTGGTGCATTGGTTAAGACTCCACATTTCCACTGCAGGAGGTGTGGTTTCAATCCCTGGTCTGGGAACTGAGATCCCACATGCTGTGAGGTACAGCCAAAAAAAAAAAAAAAAAAAAAAACAATTATAGAAAATTCAGATCTATATATTCTATCATTGAGTTTTATTCTTATATTTTAAAAAGTTTGCTTAGTATATGTATGCCAAGATTTTGGGAGGAATTCAATAATGTTAATATTAATACAGCTCCTGCTCTAGAAATGTCCACAAACTCTTAGGGAACACAAACAAGAAAACAGAACATAATAACTGAGTGTGATGAATATTGTTATGGATAATCTAGAGTGCTGTGGAGGGGATCAGCAAAAACTTAGAGAGGAATTGACACCTAAGCTGAGTCTTACGAACAACAAGGAGTTAAGCAATTCCAGTGAGATTATGGGATTAGCATTCTGGGCAGATGGAACAGCTCAAACAAAGGCTTTGTACAAAAGGGAACAAACATAGTGAATCACTAGTGGTCCGAGTGACTACGGGTGGAGGTGAGGAGATGTCAGCCATGAGTCTGGAGAGATAAGACGGGGCCAGGTCATGAAGGATGTTCTATGTCATCTTAGGGAACTTAGAATTTATCCAGACAAAAAGAGGGAGCCATTGAAAAGTGTATCAGAGGAAGAGGCCATTATAAGACTTATATTTTATATCTATCACGCTGGTTGCATATTCCTGCAATGTAGGGAAAGGAATAGAGGCAAGATTAGAGATAGGAAGATGGTTAAGACAATGATAACATTGGATAATGTCTATGGAACTAATTACAGGGACAATGTTCTCATCAGTAAACATTTTTTTGAATAAAATTATTTAAATATATACACACATAAAACACTATATAACGTCTTTGTGTTTATAGTTTTTATATAATTATAAAGCTAACAGATTTACAAATTAAATACCAATCAAATTAAAATAATAAAGTTCAAATGAACATTAAATTAACGTGATAGATGGTGTGGTTTTGCTGAAAATAAATCCCTGGTATTAAGTTTTAGGATAGAAAGGGTTTTTAAATTTTTGTTTCACTTGTTTACTTGATTCTTTGCATATGATGCACCATCATTTGAGTCATCAGTATAGTTACTGGTTTCTTTTTACTCTTGTAGAAACAAATTAGTTTCAAATGACAGTCTCTTATTTTGATACCCCCAAAATGTAATTGTGTATCACATAGTATAATATTAAAAAATTAAAAATATTATTTAATAAAATATTATTCTTTACTGCATGTTGTTACTGTTAACCAGCTACTGCATACAAATATGGCATCTGTGCAAAAACCTTAGCTTATGACAGGTGTATGGTGATGATCCAGCCCAGGTTTTTTTGTTTTCAGTGTTTGCTATATTGCTGTATATGATGTGATGCCTCAAGTATTTGCACCCTCCCTTCCTTTTTTTGTTTCTGAACTATTGTGAAACTTGGGTTGGTACTGCAAATAGTGATGTCATTTAGTCTTTCGTTGGTTAATGATTTATATATCAGTTCAACTTTCCCATTAGCTCAGGATAATTAAAGAAGGTATTTTAACACCTATTTTTTTATGGCATAAAATAAAAGTCTCAATTTATTAAATAACTCAGAAAACTAAGCCTTATTCTATAAATGTCTTTTTCATTTACAAAGTATGTTCATGATGTAGAAGTTCTATCTTTAAACTGGTAAAAAATTCAATATGGATGTAATGATATCTGATTGTTTTTGTATGATTTTGGAAACAAGCCTATCTCATTCATTCAAGAAATATTTATTGAGAGCCCACCCTGTGCCAGCAACTAAGGATACAAGTTGTATAAGAGAGACAAAGCAGCTAATTGAAGCCAAAGATGCTTATAACTCTTTAAAAGTTAAATACCATACTCCAGTCAGTGGTTCTTAAAGTGTGATACCTGGACCAGCAGCCTCGGTATCACCTAGGAGTTTGTTAGAAATGCAAATGCTCAGGCCTCAACTCAAGCCTATGAATCAGAACCTCTGAGAGTGGGGCCCACCTTTAGTCTGTGTAACAAGCCCTCCGGGGGATTACCACTGCTTTGGCAGGTTGAGATTGAGCTCTTCCAACACTAAGGATATAAGAAGACAATTTTTCTAAAGGCAGAGGTCCTAGGAATAGAATTTACAAAAAATGTTTTAAGGAATAATCAGAAATGCACATTCAGGGTCATCAAATGACTAAGATATAAGAAGTTCTTGTTATTGAAGAAGAAATGATAGTAGGAATTATTAAAAATTCTAACTTTAATGAGAATTTGACTGTGCTTTTCTTCTTAGAGTGGATTAGGTCCCTTGTCTTATCCAAGTCTTTGGCATGAGATTCCTTGTGCCATTAAATAGTTTATAGGCAAAGAAAATTATGTTTGCGTTCCAGTTCTATGCTCACCGGTCAGTACTGATCTTTAATTTTGCTCGTTAAAGAAAAAAATCTCATCTATTAGGGAAATTCCTACGTGGTTCTGTTCGGTTCCACTTTATCAGAAGCGTGAAGCTTTTCTTCATGTCCTACCTCACAAAAAGGGTCCATCTCTCCGTTTAGGGCAAAGTGTGCAGTGTAGGGTCACCCAGGGTTGGCTCCTTTTAGCTTCTTGGTGCTCCTTCAGATGGTCCTGTTCTTCTCTCCTACTTCTGAGGCCTCAGCCCTTCCTTCGTTTTTAGTTAGTCACTGCTGAACTTTCTTCTCTCCTTCCCACAAATACGGCCTTAAATAATCTTTAGGAGCAGGAAGAAAAAAAGTGTGCATTGCAACCAAATTTTCTGTTTTGCATTTCCGTTAGATACTTTGAGTCTTTGTTTTGGTTTCTGTGTTGATCAGGGGAGGGGAAAAATAGTCTTTGGGTTATTAGTAAGAGAGAAAATGAGGAAGGAAATGCTGAGAACATACAACTACTAATATGAAGATATATATTGATGCCAGAAGATATAATATGAAGAGATACGTTATATTATATCTTTTCTATTTCTTTTGTGTCATAATAGACAAATAATATACATTGGAACCAGAGTTATTTTTCTGAACTATTTATTTGACAAATATTCTTTGAGCACTTACTATGTGCCAGAAACTGCAGTAGATGTTAGGGAGACAGCAATGAACACAGGGAAAAAAATCTTTGCCCTCATGAAGGTTATAGTGTAGTGAGCAAAACTGACCAAATCCCTCCCCCCAAAACACATACATTAAAAGTAGAGCAAGTTAGATGGTGAAAAATTTTATGGTGAAAAATAAAGCAGGGAAGGACATTAATTCGGTCGGAGAATATGGGTTTACATGGGATAGACAGGGAGGCCCTCCGTGAGAAGGGGACATTTGAGCACAGACTTGAGGGAGTGAGGGAGCAAGTCAGAGAGAATCTGGACAGTGTGCTCCAGGCGGAGGGAGCAGTCAGCACAAAGTCCCTGAGGCCTGGGGCAAGAGGGTAAAGTAGTAGGTGAAATCCCATGGGCCTCACACGTCAGTGAAGTTTTTGACTTTCTTTTTTTTTTTTTTAAATTAATTTTTTATACAGCAGGTTCTTATTAGTCATACACTTTATACACATCAGTGTATACATGTCGATCCCAATCTCCCAATTCATCACACCACCACCACCACTCCCCGCCGCTTTCCCCACTGGATGTCCATACGTTTGTTCTCTACATCTGTGTCTCAATTTCTGCTCTGCAAACCGGTTCATCTGTACCATTTTTCTAGATTCCAAATATATGTGTTAATATACGATATTTGTTTTTCTCTTTATGACTTACTTCACTCTGTATGATAGTCTCTAGATCCATCCACGTCTCCACAAATGACCCAATTTTGTTCCTTTTTATGGCTGAGTAATATTCCATTATATATATGTACCACATCTTCTTTATCCATTCGTCTGTCGATGGAGTTTTTGACTTGCATTCTTTGGAACTGCTCATATCAGACGTTCAATTTTTCATAATCAGAAGTTTCATTCATATATTTTTTAAAGGCTAGGGACATGTGTTCACTTTGTTTGTTTATTTATTTATTTAAATTGGCTGCACTGCTTGCAGGATCTTAGCTCCCCAACCAGGGATCAAATCCAGGCCCGGGGCAGTGGAATTGCAGAGTCCTAACCACTGGACTGCCAGGGAATTCCCCAGGTTGTTTTCTTTTTCTTTTTCTTTTTTTTAAACATCTTTATTGGAGCATAATTTCTTTACATTGTTGTGTTAGTTGCTGCTGCATAACAAAGTGAGTCAGCTTTACATATACATATATCCCCATATCCCCTCCCTCTTGCGTCTCCCTCCCACCCCCCTTATCCCACCCCTCTAGGTGGTCACAAAGCACTGAGCTGATCTCCCTGTGCTATGTGGCTGCTTCCCACTAGCTATCTATTTTACATTTGGTAGTGTATATATGTCCATGCCATTCTCTCACTTCGTCCCAGCTTCCCCTTCCCCTCCCCGTGTCCTCAAGTCCATTCTCTACGTCTGTGTCTTTATTCCTGAACTGCCCCTATGTTTTTTAGATCCTTTTTTTTTTTTTTAGATTCCACATATATGTGATAGCATATGGTATTTGTTTTTCTCTTTCTGACTTACTTCACTCCGTATGACACACTCCAAGTCCATCCACCTCATTACAAATACTCAATTTCGTTTCTTTTTATGGCTGAGTAATATTCCATTGTATATATGTGCCACATCTTCTTTATCCATTCATCTGTCAATGGACACTTAGGTTGCTTCCCTGTCCTGGCTATTGTAAATAGTGCTGCAATGAACATTGTGGTACATGACTCTTTTTGAATTATAGTTTTTTTCAGGGTATATGCCCAGTAGTGGGATTGCTGGATTGTATGGTAGTTCTATTTTTAGTTTTTTAAGGAACCTCCATACTGTTCTCCATAGTGGCTGTATCAATTTACATTCCCACCAACAGTGCAAGAGGGTTCCTTTTCCTTCACATCCTCTCCAACATTTATTGTTGGTAGATATTTTGATGATGGCCATTCTGACCAGTGTGAGGTGATACCTCATTGTAGTTTTGATTTGCATTTCTCTAATGATTAGTGATGTTGAGCATCCTTTCAGTCTGTATATCTTCTTTGGAGAAATGTCTATTTAGGTCTTCTGCCTTTGGATTGGGTTGTTTGTTATTTTGATATTGAGCTGCATGAGCTGCTTGTAAATTTTGGAGATTAAATCCTTTGTCAGTTGCTTCATTTGCAAATATTTTCTTCCATTCTGAGGGTTGTCTTTTCCTCTTGTTTATTGTCTCCTTTGCTGTGCAAAAGCTTTTAAGTTTCATTAGGTCCCACTTGTTTATTTTTGTTTTTATTTCCATTTCTCTAGGAGGTGGGGCAAAGAGGATCTTGCTGTGATTTATGTCATAGAGTATTCTGCCTATGGTTTCCTCTAAGAGTTTTATAGTGTCTGGCCTTACATTTAGGTCTTTAATCCATTTTGAGTTTATTTTTGTGTATGTTGTTAGGGAGTGTTCTAATTTCATTCTTTTACACGTAGCTGCCCAGTTTTCCCAGCACCACTTATTGAAGAGGCTGTCTTTTCTCCATTGTATATTCTTGGCTCCTTTATCAAAGATAAGGTGACCATATGTGCATGGGTTTCACTCTGGGCTTTCTATCCTGTTCCATTGATCTATATTTCTGTTTTTGTGCCAGTACCATATTGTCTTGATTACTGTAGCTTTGTAGTATAGTCTGAAGTCAGGGAGCCTGATTCCTCCAGCTCCGTTTTTCTTTCTCAAGATTGCTTTGGCTATTCGGGGTCTTTGGTGTTTCCATACAAGTTGTGAACATTTTTGTTCTAGTTCTGTGAAAAATGCCAGTGGTAGTTTGATAGGGATTGCATTGAATTTGTAGATTGCATTGAATTTGTAGATTGCTTTGGGTAGTAGAGTCATTTGCACAATGTTGATTCTTACAATCCAAGAACATGGTATATCTCTCCATATATTTGTATTATCTTTAATTTCTTTCATCAGTGTCTTATAGTTTTCTGCATACAGGTCTTTTGTCTCCCTAGGTAGGTTTATTCCTAGATATTTTACTCTTTTTATTGTAATGGTAAATGGGAGTGTTTTCTTAATTTCAATTCCAGATTTTTCACCATTAGTGTATAGGAATGCAAGAGATTTCTGTGCATTAATTTTGTATCCTGCTACTTACCAAATTCATTGATTAGCTCTAGTAGTTTTCTGGTAGCATTTTTAGGATTCTCTATGTATAGTATCATGTCATCTGCAAACAGTGACAGCTTTACTTCTTCTTTTCCGGTTTGGATTCCTTTTATTTCTATTTCTTCTGTGATTGCTGTGGCTAAAACTTCCAAAACTATGTTGAATAATAGTGGTGAGATTGTGCAACCTTGTCTTGTTCCTGATCTTCGTGGAAATGGTTTCAGGTTTTCACCATTGAGGACGATATTGGCTGTGGGTTTGTCATATATGGCCTTTATTATGTTGAGGAAAGTTCCCTCTATGCCTACTTTCTGGAGAGTTTTTATCTTAAATGGGTGTTGAATTTTGTCGAAAGCTTTTACTGCATCTATTGAGATGATCATATGGTTTTTATCCTTCAGTTTGTTAATATGGTGTATCACATTGATTGATTTGCATATATTGAAGAATCCTTGCATTCCTGGGATAAACCCCACTTCATCATGGTGTATGATCCTTTTTTTTTTTAAAGTTTTTGTTTTTAATTAATTAATTTATTTATTTATGGCTGTGTTAGGTCTTCATTTCTGTGTGAGGGCTTTCTCTATTTGTGGCAAGCGGGGGCCACTCTTCATCGTGGTGCGCGGGCCTCTCACTATTGCGGCCTCTCTTGTTGCGGAGCACAGGCTCCAGATGTGCAGGCTCAGTAATTGTGGCTCACGGGCCCAGCTGCTCCATGGCATGTGGGATCTTCCCAGACCAGGGCTCGAACCTGTGTCCCCTGCCTTGGCAGGCAGACTCTCAACCACTGCACCACCAGGGAAGCCCTATGATCCTTTTAATGTGCTGCTGGATTCTGTTTGCTAGCATTATGTTCAGGATTTTTGCATCTATGTTCATCAGTGTTATTGGCCTGTAGTTTTCTTTTTTTGTGACATCTTTGTCTGGTTTTGGTATCAGGGTGATGGTGGCCTTGTTGAATGAGTTTGGGAGTGTTCCTCCCTCTGCTATATTTTGGAAGAGTTTGAGAAGGATAGGTGTTAGCTCTTCTCTAAATGTTTGATAGAATTCGCCTGTGAAGCCATCTGGTCCTGGTCTTTTGTTTGTTGGAAGATTTTAAATCACAGTTTCAATTTCAGTATTTGTGATCGGTCTGTTTATATTTTCCATTTCTTCCTGGTTCAGTCTCGGAAGGTTGTCCTTTTCTAAGAATTTGTTCATTTCTTCCAGGTTGTCCATTTTATTGGCATATAGTTGTTTATAGTAATCTGTCATGATTCTTTGTATTTCTGCAGTGTTAGTTGTTACTTCTCCATTTTCATTTCTAATTCTATTGATTTGAGTCTTTTCCCATTTTTTCTTGATGAGTCTGGCTAAGGTTTATCAATTTTGTTTATCTTCTCAAAGAACCAGCTTTTAGTTTTATTGATCTTTGCCATTGTTTCCTTCATTTCTTTTTCATTTATTTCTGATCTGATCTTTATGATTTCTTTCCTTCTGCTAACTTTGGGTTTTTTTTTGTTCTTCTTTCTCTAGTTGCTTTAGGTGTTAGTTTAGGTTGTTTATTTGAGATTTTTCTTGTTTCTTGAGGCAGGATTGTATTTGCTATAGGCTTCCGTCTTAGAACTTCTTTTTCTGCGTCCCATAGGTTTTGGGTTGCGTGTTTTCATTGTCATTTGTTTCTAGGTATTTTTTGATTTCTTCTTTGATTTCTTCAGTGATCTCTTGGATATTTAGTAGCGTATTGTTTAGTGTACATGTGTTTTTATTTTTTACAGATTTTTTCCTGTAATTTATATCTAGTCTCATAGCATTGTGGTCGGAAAAGATACTTGATACAATTTCAATTTTCTTAAATTTACCACGGCTTGATTTGTAACCCAAGATATGATCTATCCTGGAGAATGTTCCATGAGCACTTGAGAAGAAAGTGTATTCTTTTGTTTTTGGATGGAATGTCTTATAAACTTCAATTAAGTCCATCTTGTTTAATGTATCATTTAAAGCTTGTGTTTCCTTATTTATTTTCATTTTGGTTGATCTGTCCATTGGTGAAAGTGGGGTTAAAGTCCCCTACTATTATTGTGTTACTGTCGATTTCCCCTTTTATGGCTTTTAGCATTTGCCTTATGTATTGAGGTGCTCCTATGTTGGGTGGCTATATATTCAGAATTGTTATATCTCCTCTTGGGTTGATCCCTTGATCATTATGTAGTGTCCTTCTTTGTCTCTTGTAATAGTCTTTATTTTAAAGTCTATTTTGCCTGATATGAGAGTTGCTACTCCAGCTTTCTTTTGATTTCCATTTGCATGGAATATCTTTTTCCATCCCCTCACTTTCAGTCTGTATGTGTCCCTAGGTATGAAGTGGGTCTCTTGTAGACAGCATATATATGGGTCTTGTGTTTGTATCCATTCAGCCAGTCTATGTCTTTTAGTTGGAGCATTAATCCATTTACATTTAAGGTAATTATCGATATGTATGTTCCTATTACCATTTTCTTAATTGTTATGGGCTTGTTTTTGTAGGTCCTTTTCTTCTCTTGTGTTTCCCACTTAGAGAAGTTCCTTTAGCATTTGTTGTAGAGCTGGTTTGGTGGTGCTAATTCCCTTAGCTTTTGCTTGTCTGTGAACGTTTTAATTTCTCTGTCAAATCTGAATGAGATCGTTTCTGGGTTGAGTAATCTTGGTTGTAGGTTTTCCCCTGTCATCACTTTAAGTATGTCTTACTACTCCCTTCTGGCTTGCAGAGTTTGTGCTGAAAGATCAGCTGTTAACCTTATGGGGATTCCTTTGTATGTTATTTGTTGCTTTTCCCTTGCTGCTTTTAATTTTTTTTTTGTATTTAATTTTTGATAGTTTGATTGCTATGTGTCTTAGTGTGTGTCTCCTTGGATTTATCCTGTATGGGACTCTTTGCGGTTCCTTGACTTGATTGACTATTTCCTTTCCCATAGTAGGGAAGTTTTCAACTATAATGTCTTGAAATATTTTCTCATTCCCTTTCTTTTTCTCTTCTTCTTCTGGGACCCCTATAATTCGAATGTTGTTGCATTTAATGTTGTCCCAGAGGTCTCTGAGACTGTCCTCAATTCTTTTCATTCTTTTTTCTTTATTCTGCTCTGTGGTAGTTATTTCCACTATTTTATCTTCTAGGTCACTTCTCCGTTCTTCTGTCTCAGTTATTCTGCTATTGTTTCCTTCTAGAGAATTTTTGATTTCATTTATTGTGTTGTTCATCATTGTTTGTTTACTCTTTAGTTCTTCTAGGTCCTTGTGAAACGTTTCTTGTATTTCCTCCATTCTATTTCCAAGATTTTGGCTCATGTGTAGTATCATTACTCTGAATTCTTTTCAGGTGGACTGCCTATTTCCTCTTCATTAGTTTGGTCTGGTGGGTTTTTACCTTGTTTCTTCATCTGCTGTATTTTTCTCTGTCTTCTCATTTTGCTTGATTTACTGTGTTTGGGGTCTCCTTTTCACAGACTGCAGGTTCATAGTTCCCATTGTTTTTGGTGTCTGCTCCCAGTGGCTAAGGTTGGTTCAGTGGGTTGTGTAGGCTTCCTGGTGGAGGGGACTAGTGCCTGTGTTCTGGTGGATGAGGCTGGATCTTGTCTTTTTGATGGGCAGAACCATGTCCGGTGGTGTGTTTTGGGCTGTTTTTGAAGTTAGTATGATTTTAAGCAACCTCTGTGCTAGTGGGTGGGGTTGTATTCCTGTCTTAGTAGTTGTTTGGCATAGGGTGTCCAGCACTGGAGCTTGATGGTCCACTGCCTCAATTTTGGGATGATTCATTGTTTATTCAGGTATTCCATAGATGCAGGGTACATCAAGTTGATTGTTGAGATTTTATCCGGTGCTCTGAGGATGCATGGAGAAATTTCCCTTTCTCTTCTTTGTTTGCACAGCTCCTGGGGTTCAGCTTTGGATCTGGCCCAGCCTCTGGTTTAGGTAGCCTGATAGCATCTGTTCTTTGCTCAGACAGGACGGGGTTAAAGGAGCAGCTGATTAGGGGGCTTTGGCTCACTCAAGCTGTGGGGGAGGGAGTGGTACGGAATGTGGGGTGAGCCTGCAGCGGCAGAGGCCGGCATGACGTTGCAACAGCCTTAGGTGCTCTGTGTGTTCTCCCGGGGAAGTTGTCCTGTATCACGGGACCCTGGCAGTGGCGGGCTGCACAGGCTCCTGGGAGGGGAGGTGTGGATAGTGACCTGTGCTCGCACACAGGCTTCTTGGTGGCTGCAGAAGCAGCCTTAGCATTTCAGGCCCATCTCTGGTGTCTGCCCTGATAGCTGTGGCTTGTGCCCATCTCTGGAGCTTATTAGGTGGTGCTCTGAAACCCCTCTTCTCCTGCACCTCAAAACAATGGTCTCTTGCCTCTTAGGCAGTTCCACACTTTTTCCCTGAGTCCCTCAAGGCTAGCTGTGGTGCACTAGCCCCCTTCAGGCTGTGTTCACACAGCCAACCCCAGTCATCTCCCTGGGATCTGACCTCTGAAGCTGGAGCCTCAGGTCCCAGGCCCCACCTGCCCTGGCGGGTGAGCAGACAAGTCTCTTAGGTTGGTGAATGCTGGTCAGCACCGACCCTCTGTGCAGGAATCTCTCCACTTTGCCCTCTACACCCCTGCTGCTGCACTGTCCTCTGTGGCTCCAAAGCTTCCCCCCACCCCCCGTCTCCACCAGTGAAGGGGCTTCCTAGTGTATGGAATCTTTTCCTCCTTCACAGCTCCCTCCCAGAGGGGCAGGTCCCATCCCTATTCTTTTTCTCTGTTTTTTCTTTTATCTTTTGCTCTACCCAGGTACGTGGGGAGTTTCTTGCCTTTTGGGAAGTCTGAGGTCTTCTGCCAGCATTCAGTAGGTGTTCTGTAGGAGTTGTTCCACATGTAGATGTATTTGTGGGGAGGAAGGTGATCTCCATGTCTTACTCCACTGCCATCTTGAAGGTCCTCCCCCTAGGTCTTTTTATATCTTCCATTTCTCTCGACATCATGTACATACCTTTTCTATGTACTGGAGCACACTTATAAAACTCATAAAATCTGCCTTAAGGTCTTTGCCTACTAATTCCAGCTTTTCTGCCATTCCTGTGCCTGTTTCTATTGATTGATTTTTCTTCTCCTACTTAGGAGTCATAGTTTTCTGTTGCTCTGCATATCTGGTAATTTTTATTGGATACAGAATATTTTGAACATTGTGTTGTTTTATTCTTTGTTAATGTAGACATGAGAGCCAGGGGGATAGAAATGTTGGGCCTGGTTTTAATATGTGATTAGGCTACTTTGGATCACACTGATGTTTTCAAATCTTGCTGTATGCTTTATTTTGGTGGGTCCACAGCAGCCTTTAATTTAGGGCTAATTTAACTGAGTACACAGGTGATACCCTTTTGAGGATTCTATCCAAGTTCCATGGATTACCAACATTTTCCTCTCTGGCCCATGAAAAGAAAAACTATTCCCAGCCTGGCTTGAGTTCTAATAATTTCTTCAGGTGGGTCTTTCCACGGTTGTGTGGCGTGTTAACCCAGATGTGTGGTGATCAGCACCTGGCAAAGCCTCAAAGGGCTTTCTTTTCAGATTCCAGGAGCTCTTTCTCTGCAGCTCCCCTTTCCTGCTACCCTGTCCCAGGAATTCTAGCTGCCTCAGCCTCCCTGAACTCTCATCTCCTCCCCTGCAAGAGACTGTGAGACCCTGAGCTTCCTTACGTTTTTCCTTCCCTGTGGCTCTAAAGCTGCCTCCAATAATTTGGCAATAATTTGGAGAAAGTGAAAAGATCACTTCATTTGTTTTTCTTCTCTCATGGGTCACAGTCTTGCTCTGCCTGTTGTCCAATGTCAGAAAATACTTATTTTCACATATAGATTTTTTTTTTTTTTAAAAGCAGGAGAGTAGTCCTCTTGGCTGTTAATCCCTCATGGGGAGAAACAGAAGTCCTAGTATAACTTCTGACTGCAAAACACATGGGCTAATTAAAAGCTTCTCAGACCCTAACCTGTTTATATGTGAACTCTGGCCCACACTTAAAAACCTATATACAGTGGAAGCATAAATTCTGCCATGTGTTTTGGGTTGGGTTATCGCAGAGTAAACCCAGAGACAGTGATTTAGGTGCAGAGTAATTCATTTGGGAGGCAATCCCAAGGAACACATATGGAGGAGAGGGGGAAGGGAAAGACAATGCTAAACGGTGTGTTATCAATTCACTCACCAGATATAACAAAGGGCTTAGTTCTGCAGAGGAACTCGGGGAGATAGAATAGATTTAGCACACCTCAGAGCTATTCACAACCTGGGAGTAAGGAAGCTGGGTATATATCTCTCAACTCCTCATCCATCATTTGTTGAGAGGTGCTTCTGTGAGTGTTGATTCTCTGCACTCCTGGTTTGTTCTCCATGCAGGTTGAGCACATTCCCTGTGGCCAGAGAAAAGCCCTCAGGCAGAGAGCTTCAGGTGTTCACAAGCTTCACAAGGTGAAAGCTAAGGGGATATAAGTGGGTACCAGTAATGTTACTAGCACCAGAAAAAGATGTAAATTAAACTCGTAAAGCAGAAGTGCTCTTCTTTCAACCCAGCAAACTAAAAAGAGCTGACCTAATAGATGCAGGCTTCTGTCAATCGTCTCTTCCTTTCATAATAATAGAGAATATTCTCTAAGTTTTTATTTCTCAAAAGTGCAGTAAACTCATAAGGAATGAATAATTCTGCATATTTGATATTTCCATATACTTGAAAATTTGACCTTCTAGGTAATGACATTTTGATATATTAATTTTTTATAGAAATACATCCATACTTTATAAATAGAGGACATGAAATAGATTTTAGATTTTGTTGAGGACTCTAATTTTATTTAATATTGTGTACTAAAACCATAAACATAGTTGCCTTTGTAGATGTGGAGAGAAGGAAATTTAGGAAAGATCGGTACCTTGGTAGTAGCTTTCTTGACAAAACATCTCATGCCAACTTAGTTTTATGCATTTGTACCTTTCTCATAACAGGAGGAATGTAGTGTGACAGCCTGGGCAGGGAAACAATACTAGTGAGTTATGCAAAAAATAGTCATGAGATCACAGGTACCGCAGCCCTCTCTGAAGTGGTTTCACTGCCCCTCTCACCCCCAAATTATCTCCTTTGCTAAAGCTGTCCCCACCCTCTGACTTGTCAGTGCTGTTCAAAACACATCTATTATTACTGCTATACCACAAACACACTTGATCCCAAGAATCACTTCATTCATTTACTCAAATACTTTTTCCTCCAATATCTTGTTGACAGAATTAAATGAGGATTATGCTTTGACATTTTAAGAATGGTGCTAGAGGTTCGGAGGGAAGGATTATATTTTCTTAATAGTCATGGAAGTCAATATCATATTACCCTTTTTTGGGCCTCACTCAGTTGCACACATTTCTGTATATTCCTCTAAACTCTTTATTAGAAATAGAATACTGGACACAATTTAAAAAAGAGAATTCTAATTTTAATCATTAGAAGATATTGAAAACTTTGTAAGTTTCCTGATTAATTGGTCAACTTGCTTATAAATATTCTTCAGAATCAGCAACCCCTTTAAATCTGAGAAGTAAGTTTTTCTCTCCATGGGCTCCATTAGTGAAAGGACATTGTGGCTTAGGAAGATTTGAAAAAAGGTCTGATGTAATGGTGGTCTTCACTGAAGGAAGCATGATTGCCTGGAGTTTTTTTCACTGTAAGCATAAAAATTTATAAAATCATTAAGAAAAAAAGTATATGGCTATCCATTTATTTATTTACATTTGACTCCCTATTATTTTATTTTATAAGAATTTGTAGCATTAACCCTTGAAAATTAATTTGTTTTTCCTTCTCCTGCTTTAACCCAAGGGCATTTGGTTCCTTGGAATCCTTTCAGTTTGGAAGCTGGCAAGTACCAGTGCAATGGAATGTCATAGAGAAGAGAGCCCGTACTTAGAAATGAATTATCTGAAAAACTAAAAATTTACACTGAAATGTTATAATTTACAAGTTTTTCATCCCAACATCTAGCCTTCCCATGCCACATCTCAGTTTGAAATGTCAAAGCTAAATGCATTTCTTTAAAAAAAAAGTGTAAATCTCAGTCGACTGCCTTTGCTCAAATAAAAACTTGTACTTTTTCTGTAACTATTGGGCCAACGATGAGGTGTTCTTGGACGTTTTAACTAAGAACCATTCATCAGAACATCGCATTCTGCTTCTTCACTATAGGCTGGTGAGATGTGTAATGCGGCTACCTAGAATTGGCTGACCAAGGACCTTTAAAGCATTCTGACAGCTGCTTTTTTGAAGTACTGCTTTCACACAGATAGATCATAACCCTTGCTAGATTGAACTCTATAAGGGAAGTGACTGTGTTTCTTTTGCTTGTTATATCCCCAGGACCTAATATGGTGCTGAGATGTCAATTAATATTCAGTGAACAAATGATTTAAGTCCCAGATTTTTCTTTTTCTTTTTTTTGAATTTATTTTTTTATACAGCAGGTTCTTATTAGTCATCCATTTTATACACATCAGTGTATACATGTCAATCCCAATCTCGCAATTCATCCCACCACCACCACCCCACCCCCTGCTGCTTTCCCCCCGTGGTGTCCATACATTTGTTCTCTACATCTGTGTCTCACTTTCTGTCATGAAAACCAGTTCATATGTACCATTTTTCAAGGTTCCACATATATGCGTTAATATACAATATTTGTTTTTCTCTTTCTGACTTACTTCACTCTGTATGACAGTCTCTAGATCCATCCACGTCTTTACAAATGACCCAATTTCCTTCCTTTTTATGGCTGAGTAATATTCCATTGTATATATGTACCACATCCTCTTTATCCATTCGTCGGTCAATGGGCATTTAGGTTGCTTCCATGACCTGGCTATTGTAAATAGTGCTGCAATGAATATTGGGATGCATGTGTCTTTTTGAATTATGGTTTTCTCTGGGTATATGCCCAGTAGTGAGATTGCTGAGTCATATGGTAATTCTATTTTTAGTTTTTTAAGGAACCTCCATACTGTTTTCCATAGTGGCTGTATCAATTTACATTCCCACCAACAGGGCAAGAGGGTTCCCTTTTCTCCACACCCTCTCCAGCATTTGTTGCTTGTAGATTTTCTGAGATGCCCATTCTAACTGGTGTGAGGTGATACCTCACTGTAGTTTTGATTTGCATTTCTCTAATAATTAGTGATGTTTAGCATCTTTCATGTGCTTCTGGGCCATCTGTATGTCTTCTTTGGAGAAATGTCTATTTAGGTCTTCTGCCCTTTTTTGGATTGAGTTGTTTGTTTTTTAATATTGAGCTGCATGAGCTGTTTATATATTTTGGAAATTAATTCTTTGTCCATTGATTTGTTTGCAAATATTTTCTCCCATTCTGAGGGCTGTCTTTCCGTCTTGTTTGTAGTTTCCTTTCCTTTGAAAAAGCTTTGAAGTTTCATTAGGTCCTATTTGTTTATTTTTGTTTTCATTTCCATTACTCTAGGAGGTGGATCAAAATAGATCTTGCTGTGATTTATGTCAGAGACTGTTCTTCCTATGTTTTCCTCTAAGAGTTTTATAGTGTCCAGTCTTATATTTAGGTTTTTAATCCATTTTGAGGTTATTTTTGTGTATAGTGTTAGGGAGTGTTCTAATTTCATTCTTTTACATGTATCTGTCTAGTTTTCCCAGCAGCACTTATTGAAGAGGCTGTCTTTTCTCCATTGTATATCCTTGCCTCCTTTGTCATAGATTGGTTGACCATAGGTGTTTGGGTTTATCTCTGGGCTTTCTATCCTGTTCCACTGATCTATATTTCTGTTTTTGTGCCAGTACCATATTGTCTTGATTACTGTAGCTTTATAGTATAGTCTGAAGTCAGGGAGTCTGATTCCTCTGGCTCCATTTTTTTCCCTCAAGACTGCTTTGGCTATTCGGGGTCTTTTGTGTCTCCATACAAATTTTAAGATTTTTTGTTCTAGTTCTATAAAAAATGCCATTGGTAATTTGATAAGGATTGCATTGAATCTGTAGATTGCTTTGGGTAGTATAGTCATTTTCACAATATTGATTCTTCCATCCCAAGACCATGGTATATCTCTCCATCTGTTGATATCATCTTTAATTTCTTTCATCAGTGTCTTATAGTTTTCTGCATACAGGTCTTTTGTCTCCCTAGGTAGGTTTATTCCTAGGTATTTTATTCTTTTTGTTGCAATGGTAAATGGGAGTGTTTCCTTAACTTCTCTTTCAGATTTTTCATCATTAATATATAGGAATGCAAGAGATTTCTGTGCATTCATTTTGTCACCTGCAACTTTACCAAATTCACTGATTAGCTCTAGTAGTTTTCTGGTAGTATCTTTATGATTCTCTATGTACAGTATCATGTCTTCTGCAAACAGTAACAGTTTTACTTCTTCTTTTCCAATTTGTATTCCTTTTATTTCTTTTTCTTCTCTGATTGCCGTGGTTAGGACTTTCAAAACTATGTTGAATGATAGTGGTGAGAGTGGCCGTCCTTGTCTTGTTCCTGATCTTAGAGGAAATGCTTTCAGTTTTTCACCATTGAGAATGATGTTTGCTGTGTGTTTGTTGTATATGGCCTTTATTATGTTGAGGTAGGTTCCCTCTATGCCCACTTCTGGAGAGTTTTTATCATAAATGGGTGTTGAATTTTGTCAAAAGCTTTTTCTGCATCTATTGAGAAGATCATATGGTTTTTATTCTTCAATTTGTTAATATGGTGTATCACATTGATTGATTTGCGTATATTGAAGAATGCTTGCATCCCTGGGATAAATCCCATTTGACCATGGTGTATGATCCTTTTAATGTGTTGTTGCATTCTGTTTGCTAGTATTTTGCTGAGGATGTTTGCATCTATATTCATCAGTGATATTGGTCTGTAATTTTCTTTCTTTTCGTATTTTTGTCTGGTTTTGGTATCAGGGTCATGGTGGCCTCATAGAATGAGTTTGGGAGTGTTCCTTCCTCTGCAATTTTTTGGAAGAGTTTGAGAAGGATGGGTGTTAGCTTTTCTCTAAATGTTTGATAGAATTCACCTGTGAAGCATCTGGTCCTGGACTTTTGTTTTTTGGAAGATTTTAATCACATTTTCAATTTCATTACTTGTGATTGGTCTGTTCATATTTTCTATTTCTTCCTGGTTCAGTCTTGGGAGGTTATACCTTTCTAAGTATTTGTCCATTTCTTCCAGGTTGTCCATTTTATTGGCATAAAGTTGCTTGTAGTAGTCTCTTAGGATGCTTTGTCTTTTGCGGTGTCTGTTGTAACTTCTCCTTTTTCATTTCTAATTTTATTGATTTGAGTCCTCTCCCTCTTTTTCTTGGTGAGTCTGGCTAATGGTTTATCAATTTTGTTTATCTTCTCAAAGAACTAGCTTTTAGTTTTATTGATCTTTGCTATTGTTTTCTTTGTTTCTATTTCATTTATTTCTGCTCTGATCTTTACGATTTCTTTCCTTCTGCTAACTTTGGATTTTGTTCGTTCTTCTTTCTCTAGTTCCTTTAGGTATAAGGTTAGATTGTTTATTTGAGATTTTCCTTGTTTCTTGAGGTAGGCTTGTATTGCTATAACTTCCCTCTTAGAACTGCTTTTGCTGCATCCCATAGGTATTGGATCATCGTGTTTACATTGTCAGTTTGTTTGTACGTATTTTTTGATTTCCTCTTTGATTTTTTCAGTGATCTCTTGTTTATTCATTAACGTATTGTTTAGCCTCCATGTGTTTGTGTTTTTTACATTGTTTTCCCTGTAATTGATTTCTTATCTCATAGTGTTGTGGTCAGAAAAGATGCTTGATATGATTTCAATTTTCTTAAGGTTACTGAGGCTTGATTTGTGACCCAAGATGTGGTCTATCCTGGAGAAGGTTCCATGCGCACTTGAGAAGAACGTGTAATCTGCTGTTTTTGGATGGAATGTCCTATAAATATCAATTAAATCTTCAGATCAGTTGTGTCATTTAAACCTTGTGTTTCCTTAGTAATTTTCTGTCTGGATGATCTGTCCATTTCTGTAAGTGAGGTGTTAAAGTCCCCCACTATTATTGTGTTACTGTCGATTTCCTCTTTTATAGCTGTTAGCAGTTGCCTTATGTATTGAGGTGCTCCTATGATGGGTGCATATATATTTATAATTGTTATATCCTCTTCTTGGATTGATCTCTTGATCATTATGTAGTGTCCTTCCTTGTCTCTTGTAACATTCTTTATTTTAAAGTCTATTTTATCTGATATGAGTATTGCTACTCCAGCTTTGTTTTGATTTCCATTTGCATGGAATATCTTTTTCCATCCCCTCGCTTTCAGTCTGTATGTGTCCCTAGGTCTGAAGTGGGTCTCTTGTAGACAGCATATATATGGGTCTTGGTTTTGTATCCATTCAGCAAGCCTGTGTCTTTTGGTTGGAGCATTTAATCCATTCACGTTTAAAGTAATTATTGATATGTATGTTCCTATGACCATTTTCTTAATTGTTTTGGGTTTGTTTTTGTAGGTCCTTTTCTTCTCTTGTGTTTCCCACTTAGAGAAATTCCTTTAGTATTTGTTGTAGAGCTGGTTTGGTGGTGCTGAATTCTCTTACCTCTTGCTTGTCTGTAAAGCTTTTGATTTCTCCATCGAATCTGAATGAGATCCTTGCCAGGTAGAATAATCTTGGCTGTGGGTTCTTCCCTTTCATCACTTTAAGTGTGTCATGCCACTCCCTTTTGGCTTGTACAGTTTCTGCTGAGAAATCAGCTGTTAACCTTATGGGAGTTCCCTTGTATGTTATTTGCTGTTTTTCCCTTGCTGCTTTCAATAATTTTTCTTTGTCTTTAATTTTTTCCAATTTGATTACTATGTGTCTCGGCGTATTTCTCCTTGGGTTTATCCTGTATGGGACTCTCTGTGCTTCCTGGACCTGGGTGGCTATTTCCTTTCCCCTGTTAGGGAAGTTTTCGACTATAATCTCTTCAAATATTTTCTCGGGTCCTTCTTCTCTCTTCTCCTTCTGGGACCCCTATAATGCGAATGCTGTTGTGTTTAATGTTGTCCCAGAGGTCCCTTAGGCTGTCTTCATTTGTTTTCATTCTTTTTTCGTTATTCTGTTCTATAGCAATGAATTCCACCGTTCTGTCTTTTAGGTCACTTATCTGTTCTTCTGTCTCAGTTATTCTGCTATTGATTCCTTCTAGTGTAATTTTCATTTCAGTTATTGTATTGTTCATCTCTGTTTGTTTGTTCTTTAATACTTCTAGGTCCTTGTTAAACATTTCTTTTATCTTCTCAATCTTTGCCTCCATTCTTTTTCCAAGGTCCTGGATCATCTTCACTATCATTATTTTCTGGAAGGTTGCCTCTCTCCACTTCATTTAGTTGTTTTTCTGGGGTGTTATCTTCTTCCTTCATCTGGTACATAGCCCTCTGCCTTTTCATCTTGTCTATGCCTGTGAATGTGACCATTCTTAACTTTATTTCTGGTAGTGATTCGTTTTTCTTTTAAAAAGGAGTTAGGTAGATTTATATAGTAGTGTGCAATTTATGGATTAATGGGGCATAATTTTAATGTAAGCATTTAAACAATGAAAATTGCATTATGCCTAGAACATTTAGGGACAATAAAAATAAGTTGACTCTCTTGAGATTTTTAGAAAACCTAATGTTTAGAAATGGAGAATAAACCATTACTCATGACTCTTTTCTTAAAGAATGGCAGCAGTGTTTCCTATTTGGTGATGAATATTCTTAAGATTACCTTATGGGAAAGGGCAAGAGTATATTTAGACAGGATGTAGAGTTCATATAGCCCACTTGTGGTAAGAAAAAATCCTCAAAATCCCAAATGCACAAAACAACAAAAAGCAAAAACCAAAAAGTTTGTGGATAAGACATTTTGATAGAAATAGTTAATAATTAATAGATGCTTAGAAAACTGTAAACTAGAATCACTCTAATACAATTTGCAGTGTTCCTGTTTAACTATGATAAACATATACAACATTTAAAAATGTTTTTGTTGATTGATTATAAAGGGGAAATACTGGATTTACTGGTCTATGATCCTAGAAAATGGATTGGACTATTTCGAGCTTTCCTTGATTATCCTTTTTCCTCACCCAGCTGGGTAAGTGCTTGTCCTTTGTCCTTCTACAAAGCCTGGAGCAAATCATACTACTTTCCTCATTGAATGAAGTGGTGTGTTTATTCTTTGGTTTTTCATGAATGCCACTGAAGGTCCCTGAAGGCAGATCTGATTCTCTGTTTCTGTTAACAGTGTATTCTGTCAAACAGGCTCTAACTTGATCTCCATCCATCAGTTTCCAAGTCCTGTTGGTTCAGCCTTTAAATTTCTTTCCCATCAGTCTTCTCTGACATTGAAAAGTATCAACAAACCAACAAAGTTACCCTGCCTAAGGCTACTCTTAGGTGGGTAGCTGGAAGGTGGAGCAGGCTCTAGAGATGACAACCTTCCTCCCCACCCCATCTCTTATGTACCTAAGGATTTCCACACCACCCTCATTAAGCACAGCCTTGAGATCAAAAGCAAGAACTCTGGAGCCAGGCTGCCTGGATATGAATCTCTGTTGTGTCATTTACTATCTCTGCCACTTATCAGCTGTGTGATTTTGGGCAAATTTCTTTCTCTCCACCTCAGTTTCCTCATCTGTAAAATGAGGATAATAATAGATCCTAACTCATATGATTGCTATGAGAATGAAATTAAATGAGTTTATATATATATATATATATATATATATATATAAATAAAATGTTTAGAACAGTGCCTGGTACAGAGTAAGCACTACAAGTGTTAGTTGTTGTAATTGTTATTATTTATTACTTTTCAGTAATATTGCCTCTCTAGGTAGTGATGGGAGAGAGCAATAACAGAATCTATGTGAAAATGAGGTGGTAAGACCATGTGGCCGAAGCCCTTTGAGAGACACTGCTCTAGTCTGGAAGGCCAATGCTGCCCAGGCAGTGAGCAAGTCAGCTTCATATCTAAAGAGTGGGGAGCAATCCAGTTGCCATCTACTACTATATGGATCAAGGGATGCACACTAATATTGATTTGATTCGGTGGCCCACACAGTTCTTTAAAAGTTCATGTAGCTATAAAAATATTAGGTTTCTCTGAATTTCATGAATGGAGCAACACTGAACTTATATAACCACTCTCTTCAAATAAGAAAATTTCCTTGAGTTTTAAGTAAAAAACTGGAAAGAAATCTCAGTGTTTTTAGAAGATGCAAATATTGTTGACGAATATCTTTTAAGAGCAAAATTCCATTATTTTGGTTAAAAATAACATCTCACCGGCTTTCTCTAATGCATTCATTTCCATCTTCTAACTTAAATGTCTATAACAACAGAGGAAAACACGAGAAATCACAACAGGAAAGAACATATGGATTGACAGTTTACTTTTTCTGTATTCCAAGGGACTTTCTACTCATTGCAAGGCCATAGAAACTAGACTGAAAAAAAGCAATGGATAGTCTCCATTGCAAGAGAGAAAAAAGCTTGCTCTTCTGAAATTAGGTAGGAAGACCCTTTGTTTCTCAGTCATTTCATACCTAAGCAGTCGAATGCTGTTATCAATCTGTTATCCATATGTTGTTCTTTGTACCCACACAGAAGCTGACTCTGTGTCTGAATCAATGGGGAAAACAGTAACAATAATATAGGTGATGATGGTGATCATCATCGTTGGTATTCACCAGGCTCTTGCTGTGCAGGTTGCAGTTCAAAAGACTTCACTTCAGGTCTTTGTTTACACCTCACAATAACTTATGAGGCAGGTAGTATTATTCATGTTCTCTAGATGAGGAAACGGAGGCACCAAGTGTTGTGGAAGACAAACCTGAGAAGCGCTGCCAAAATGCAGAGGGAAGGGACAATGAAATGACGACAGTGCAGCTGATAGACATGGAAACCAGGGAACGTAACTCCAACCAACCATGGAATGGAAGTCATTCAGAGGAGTAAATGAGAACAGTTGATGTGAAAGCAGTAACCTTCCCTGGCAATGAATGCACTGGGCATGCACAGCTCTCTGCTAAGGAAGGAGAGGCAGCTGAGCAAAGTCAATGGGGGCAGGCTTTCTAGATTCAAGTTCTTCCTCTGCCACAAGCTGGGTGACCTTGGGCCAGTTACTTAACCCTTCTAAGCTTCAGTTTCTTCATTTGTAAAATGGAGATGGTAATGATAGCTTGTTCTTCATATGGTCTTTTGAGGATTAGGTGAGTCAGTGTAAAGTAGCACACAAAACTGTGACACATAATAAGTGATAATCATTATTATTATTGAATGGGTGAAAATAAAAAGGAGGAGAATTCATGGTCAAATTGTTCTGGGAGTTCTCATTAATTGGGTTTGTTTACTGCATGTCTCCTCATAGCATTTAATATGCTTATCTAGATTGTAAAACTTCAAGAGGGAGATTTTCAGATTTATTTGACCACAGAAGCTCTTCCTCCTTCCCATTTTTTCTCATGCAGTATAAATAATGTCTTGTGGGATACTGGTGTTATACAGACCACAGTCTAGGAAATTTTCTTTGTTTCATACATATTGTACAGAAGAATAGAAAAGCAGGTGAGAGAATGTCTTTCATTGATCACCTGCTCTAGAAACAACTAGCCATCAAAGGCCCTTTTAGCTTTACAAAACACCATGAATAGCCTACTTTCTCCAGTGTGCAAAACCATGTATCTAGGCAGTCAAACCTTGTGATCACTCACATTTGTCAATGTCATCACCCTTAATGTTGAAAGTTTTCTCGGCACATTTTCAGAATGTCATAAAAACAGAGTTAAAATTGGCATGGCTCCAGCCATCTTCATTCTGGAGATTTATTCTACCATATTATAATTCCCTCAAAGTGTTTGTGGTTCATTGTCTATTATCATGTCATAAGGACACTATTACCTTGTAAGTTGGAATTACATTTCTCTAGGGTACTCTACTTTGGTATTAATATAAAAAAACACATTATTCAAAAGTTTTATTTTATTTTTCCCCCCCAGAACTGCCGGTAGCTTATATTGATCAGTTTGTATTTTATTTAATGTTTCTGTATCTGATGGCTTATCCTTACATGGCTTTCCAGAACTGGACATGAGTTTATTAAGAGAGAAGTTAACTAGCTTCTATAGGAATTACTACCACTGTACCCCATTACTACTAATCTGGGTGGGGAAATATAATTAGAAATGAAATCTCCGAACATTCCAGTGAACCTTCTCTATGTAGAAAAGAAGGAAAAAGTTTTATTATTGAATAAACATTAAATCTGGTTGAGATGCAATTCACAGGCAATCTGCTAAGGAGATTGCAAAGGGAGAAACAAATCTCACCCTGTTATATAGCTAGGCAGATACAATCCATTATGTACATGTTAATTGTCTTTATCAAAAATAAAACCCAAAACTTCATGTATGTTTATGAAAAGCAGTAAGTAACATCATGAAGCCAAGTACCTAGGCTTAAATTCCCACAGAGACAGGGAGACAAGTGCCATCCATCCGCTTAGAAGTTCACATTTCAAAGAAATGACTCTGAGCCCTCCAAGAAATACATTCCTGGGTTGCAGAACTGACATGAGGCTTATTAAGCTTTTAAAAAGATTTATGTACATCTCAAGAAGACAGAGAAACATTTCCAATTTCAAGTTTTCTAAGGAAAAAGCTAAAGGGAGAGGGACTAGTACTCTTCCTTTTTGGCACTAGGGAAAATTTAAAATAAAGTGTTTTTTTAGATCTGTATTTACCATTGCAATTTCCCATTTTTGTTACTATTTTATAGCTGCAGTACAGTTTTTAAATTGCCTCCATTACTGTTGCTACTTTTTCTGAGCATTTTGCAGTTGTATAAATATCCGTGTCTATAGTAAAATACCAAACCACGCAATTATCAGAATTACAATAGGATGAGTTCAAAAACTTAATACAATATTCACCTTGAGGGAATATCTTTAAATATGTCATACTAATGGTATGATTCTTGATTAGACTTCTTGATTCCTGATTAGCAATGTGTAACATTCTTGTTATACATTAATTCACAAACCATTGTGGAGACTTTCACTTGTACTTTCAAATGATTAGCTGAGTGTTATTTTGTAGTCTTGAGAAATCTTACCCAATCTGAGCCTAAGGAGTAGTTTATAATTTGATAATCTAAATTTTTAATTAAGAGATTTTTTGTGAGGTCAATAAATTTCTTCTGAGTTCTTATCAATCGCTTAAGTAACATTGCATTTATATGCTAATCCAGGCCCTTCAGTAATTATTCCATCTTCTCAAATAATTTCTCTCACATGCAAAATACAAAGATACCCATGGCCATTCTCTAGTATCAAAGTCCTCTTATGAGGCACCCATTGAAGGGTACAGATTGAACTTTTAGTGTTTAATGTACAATGAATTGTCTAGAGAACAAACCCAAACTATGGGCCATTTTTTCCGTTGGTTCAATCAATAGTTGTATTCTTATTACAGTCAGTTAAATCCCCATGAATAACAGGCATCCACTTTTGTTTACTATCTGTACTGGGACTGGAGAGAACTTGCATGATAGGCAATTGGGATATGGCTGAAAGACTGTACCTTTCCTCAAGGAGCCTACATTCCAATGAGATTTCCTTTCCTTCTAATTTATTGTCTCAAACGCCAACTCAACAAACTTCATTTCCTTTCAGTCAAAGTGTGATTTGTGGACATTCACAGAATGTCCACAGAAGCAAGACTTTGGGCACCTCTCCTCCCAGACTTTAGGAATTGCGTCATTGGATAACAGTATCAGGGCACACACACAGCATCTTTGTGGTTGGCTGCTAATAATAGAAAACAACATTTATCAACTTGAGCAGCAGAGGGAAGGGTATATGATGGCTCACAGAGTGGCAGAAGCATTGGAGATCCAGAGTGAGAAGATGATCAAGAAACCATAAAAGTGGTCAGTCGAGAGAGCATAGCCTGATTTCCATCTGGGGAGGGTTTGGTTAGAATGCCAGGGCTGGGAACTTTCTGCGCTTTGACATGTTATCCTTTCTGGAGTCAAAATTCCAATCAGAAGTATTCGATTAGATGAGTCAACTTCTATTAATGTCAGCTGCATTACAGGAAAGGAGTAAAGGGAGGGAAAGAGTTACTCCATTTTGCTTTTGTTGGGGAGAAGGAATTTTCCTCTACCCTTCAAGGGTTCTTTTGGCTGGTCTAATAATCAAATTGACATGAAACAGATTAACAGGAGAAAAACAAACTTAATTTTGTATGTACAGAAACCCCACATATATGAGGAATTCAAAGACAGGGTAAAACGAAGTATATATGCCATCCTGAGCTAAGAAATGAGAAAGGGGACTGGGGCTTCAACTGGAAGGAGGGTAATTCACAGGACAATAAGAAAAAGAGCAGATGTTTAGTAATTTGATTTTTGCTCTGCCATGCAGATGGGTCCCTCAGATAAAATTTATCTCCGGTAATAATTTTCATTCTGGGATAGACCCCCCCACATCCCCCAGTTTAAATTCTTCTAGGTAGTTAAGGGAGGGACAGAAGTTTCTCTCGAGCCCACAGTGTCTGGATTGCCTTTAGCTCAAAGTAATCTACATGCCAAGGTGGTGTGTTTTGGGGAGGCTCATTCTGAACCCCTTCACTTCCTAGAGTGTGAAACATCACTCTGCTTCCAAAATATTTTGATATTTCTGTCAAATGGTGCTGACTTTTGCACACACTGTTCTAAGTGCTTTGCACATAATAATTCATTTATTCTCAAACAACTCTATCTGGCAGATATTATTCTTCCTATGTGTACAACAAAGGAACTGGGCACAGGAAGTTAACTTATTTTCCCCAAATCACACAGTAAATGGTGGAGATGATAGAATCTGAAGCTGAGTACTCAGGTTCCAGAATGTGTGCCCTTCTCCGTGTTGGTCGGTCTCTTGGTCAGAGATTTGGTATTAAAAAGAAAGAGAGAAAAAAAGAAAGAAAGGAAGGAAGGAAGGGAAAGAGACAAATCAACAATCAACAAATCAATCAAATGTTTCTTTTGTTTAATGATAAAATATGTGATTTCTATTTTTCTCTTCATTTTGTATATTGTAAATCTAGGTATCCTTTTAAACTTGTAATGTTGATGTTATGTTAGATTTTACAGAAGATTTGCAAAGATAGTACAGACAGTTCCCATATATAGTCTTTACTTAGCTTCTCTAAGGTTAACACTTCACATAACCATGGTACAATGAGCAAAGCAAAGAGATTAACATTGACACATCACTATTAACAAATTATAGACTTTGTGGGTGATAAATTAGGAGTTTGGGATTAACATATACACACTACTATATATAAAATATATAACAAGGACCTACTGTATAGCACAGGGAATTATATTCAATATCTTATAATAACCTATAATGGAAAAGAATCTGAAAAAGAATATATATATGTATAACTGAAACTAACACAATATTGTAAATTAACTATACTTGAATTTTAAACAATGGTTTAAAAAACTATAGACTTTAATTCTATTTCCTCAGTTTTTCCACTAATGTTGCTTCTCTGTTCCAAGAGCCAATCCAGCATCCTATCAATACATGGCATTTACTTACCATGTCTCTTTAATCACCTCCAATCTGTACCAGTTCCTTTGTCATTTTTGGTCTCTTTTTAGACTTTGGTACTTTAGATGAATAATGGTCAAGTATTTTGTAGAACATTATTCAGTTGGAGCTTGTGTGATCTTTCTTTTGAGTAAATTGAGGTTATGAATTTGGAGAAAGAATGACCTTTTTAGTGCATTCTATCAGGGAGTATGTAGTATCAAATGTGTCATATTACTAATGATGCTAATATTGATCGCTTGATCAAGGTGGCTATATTTAATTATTTAAAAAATTTTTTTATTTTTATAAATTTATTTATTTATTTATTTATTCATTTTTGGCTGTGTTGGGTCTTCGTTTCTGTGTGAGGGCTTTCTCTAGTTGCGGGGAGTGGGGGCCACTCTTCATCACGGTGCGTGGGCCTCTCACTATCGCGGCCTCTCTTGTTGCGGAGCACAGGCTCCAGACGCGCAGGCTCAGTAGTTGTGGCTCACAGGCTCAGTTGCTCCGTGGCATGTGGGATCTTCCAGACCAGGGCTCGAACCCGTGTCCCCTGCATTGGCAGGCAGATTCTCAACCACTGCGCCACCAGGAAAGCCCCTATATTTAATTTTTTAATCATATTTTTTTCCTTTTAATTAATTGCTAAATTAACTTCTTTGTTTGAAACTTTGGTTAGATTAACATTTCCAATATTTAGTAAATTTTATTTATTTTTTTTACCAGGTTTTGTTATATTGCAAAACTTCTAACTCATATGGATTCCTGGATCAATAACTCATTCTTGCCTTTCTGTGTCTAAGTTTCTGTGATTTAAAACATAATCTGTTTCTTAAGCCACACATAACTAAATGCTCCTTCTGATGTGTAATAAGCTGTGTGAAAGATGAGCAGTCCATCTTTGCCCATATTTTGGAGTAGATGCTAAAGCCAAAGGCAATCATTATTCTGAGACAAAATGTAGAACCACACTAAGGAGTTAGTGAATTATAGTCAATTCTGTCCATTTAGTGAGTATCCAGGCCATCTGTTTTGCTATTCTTGAAAGCTGCATTTGTTAGTAAGGCCTTCAGATCAATTTGGCTATTAGCCTAGGTCTTATGATACCATGTATAGCTCATTTAAAACAATCCTCCATATGTAAAATTGTACATCTGTCTTTTGATATGAGTAAAGCATGTGCCAAATAGTGTAGAAAAATTATTCTTAAAGAAAATCATCCCTGTGTAAGCCCATGATCTTTTGTAATTTATATGTTTTGCTTATTGACATATATACACTACCAAATGTAAAATAATTAGCTAGTGGGAAGCAGTAGCATATCACAGGGAGATCAGCTCATGGCTTTGTGACCACCTAGAGGGGTGGGATAGGGATGGTGGGAGGGAGGCTCAAGTGGGAAGGGGTATGGGGACATGTGTATGCATATGGCTGATTCGCTTTGGTGTACAACAGAAACTAACACAGTATTGCCAAGCAATTATACTCCAATAAAGATCTATTAAAAAAATAAAAACCATCATAATTTTATATTTATGCTTTGTGTTTAATATATATAATAAATTTATATGTATATATACACACATATATATCATATACATATATATATAAATTTTTCTTATGTTAGAGAACCAATCTGTAAGCTCTCAACTTTTTGCAACCTTAGGAGCAGTATTACGTGTTTGTGTGTGTTTGTTTCCTTTTCAAAATAAATGGTAACATCTGCTCCAGGTCTCCAACAGAGTGAAAATTTTTAATGTTTGGCAAACTGTTTGTTACAAAATTAAATTTAGATGAGTGATAGTGAAGGTGTGGCTAAGGGTAGAGAAAATAAAATTATGTACTCATTATAAGCCAGTATTTGTTATGTTACCATTCTAGGAATGCTCTTGTGTTTACCAACTCGGAACATAGTAATATTGGTTATTCAGCATCCCATTCTGGTGTACTTTGCTTTTGCAAAACAAATTAGAATTTTTAAAAGTTACACTCTGCTTAGCCATCTAGTAACATAATCATTAGCTTTTATCTCAATGCTTAAGTACTTTTAAAAGCATGTTAGTAATCTTAGTATTTAATTTAAGTTTGTCATATGATTCCTTTTAAATAATTTTATTATTTTGTTACTGCCAAGAGTTAGTATAGAATCCTGGAAATTTGGCTTTTAATCTTGACATTATATATAAGAAATTCTAAAAATCAAAAAAATAACTCATTTTACTTCCCAGGATATTCCACAAATGATATATCTAAAAACCATTATTTTTTCTTTTTCTTTTTCTTCTTTTTCTTTTTCTCTTTCTTTTTCTTTTCTGTTTTCAGGTGGGTGATGGGGAAGTAGGAAAAGCCATTTGGCAGCAGGGAGCTGGATACAAAATTAAATGTCCCTATAGATCATTTTTGGTTTCTGGTCAGATTGAAGAGCCCTCAGTCAGAGAGACCGTGCAGTACTGGTGTGCTGGAGCTGGCTTGTACCAGCTTTAGGAACCGATTGTTAAATTCTAAGGAGTTTTTTTATCACCCAGTTATTTAACACAGCCATTATTAAAAATTAAATTGTATATACTCACAAATAAGTACTATTAAAAACGAAGATAAATAAAAACTCAAGGCATCATTTCCTGGTTTTTACAGTTACACTTTACTATTGCTTTGTTATTTATGTTCTTGAGGTTATTTGTCTGCTGAAATAGTCTGTAATGGTGTGCCACTGCACATCTCTTCCCAACTCTATGTACAGGGAGTTTACGTTGGTAGCTTGATAAGCTTATGATTAACAATATTAGTGTGTACTTTCTTAAAGAAAATAAAATTAAATATACTGGAAGACCATGTGATTTAAAATCACTATTCTCCTATTATTACTGACTTTTTTTCTACCAAACACGCTACACTCATATCTCAGGGTATTTGAGTTTGCTGTTGTATTCTTTCTGCCTGGAATACTTTTGCCTCCAATATACACTTGGCTAACTTTTTTCCCATCTGAATTTATGTGTCATCCCTTCAGAAAGACCTTGTCTGATTATCCTATCTAAACTAGCCCACTCTGTCCTGCCCACCCCTTGGCCTGGCACATTTGTCATTTCATCACCCGTCTCTATTTTTTTTTTTAATCTTATTTATTTATTTTTATATTTATTTTTGGCTGTGTTGGGTCTTCATTTCTGTGCAAGGGCTTCCTCTAGTTGCAGCGAGCAGGGGCCACTCTTCATCGCGGTGCACGGGCCTCTTCACTATCGCGGCCTCTCTTGTTGTGGAGCACAGGCTCCAGACCCGCAGTCTCAGTAGTTGTGGCTCACGGGCCTAGTTGCTCTGCAGCATGTGGGATCTTCCCAGACCAGGGCTCGAACCCGTGTCCCCTGAATTAGCAGGCAGATTCTCAACCACTGTGCCACCAAGGAAGCCCCACCGTCTCTATTTTTGTTATAACACTTACTACTCTCTAAAAGTACTTAGTTTATATGTTTATTTACTGTCTTCCTCTCTTACTATAATATCAGCTACCTAAGGGGAGGAATCTTCTATGATCTTTTTATTTCTGGTTTTCAATGCCTAAAAAAGGGCTGAACACACAGTAGATGACCAGCATACTTCTGTTTTTAAAAAATAATTTAAGGTTTGAATTGACTATATCAGTAAAAGGCGTCGACATTAAGATACGGATTGGGAGAGAAAGTAATATTTGAAAACAAGATAAAATAAAGTTAGTCAAAGTAGTACCACTTGAAAAAAAAGAGACCCTAAAATGATGAGATAAGCTATTCTAAACAAAACACAGTTGTTTTTTGAGTACCTTTTATATAAATTAAAAACATTTAACTTTTGTTAAGTTTCTTTGGGGATAGAATTTAGGGATAGATTATGTTAAAATTCTAGTTAGAGATGGGATTTGTACATTGCATTAATTATGCTGTACTTATCCATGGAAATAATGCTTCCAAAGCAACACTAATTACATGAATGAGAGAGGGTTTTATTTTAAGGAACAGCAGCATATTCAGATTTTTTTGTGGCATTTCTCCAGCTACAGAAGCTAGCTCTCAAGAACTATTTTCTTTCCCAGAAGAGTTTCGTAAGGTGGAAGCTGAGGCTGCAATTCTATTACAAGCCAAACTTTGTATAATTTGAGCAAATAAAATGCAAAAGAGCATTTTCAGTGACTTTGATGATGGTAGCTATTTCTAATATTTAAGAGCTTAGTCAAGTTTATTGCTAACTTTAAAAAAGTGTGATCTGGGGATGAATAGCCTATCTGTAATCCATAAAGTCCTAGAATGTATGGTTCATAAACTGAGGAGTAAAGGGTAACAAGGCAGTTGCTAAAAGGAGTAGTGTGAGAATTGGCAAATATTTGGGTAAAGACCTTTTATTGTTATTTCATTCATTTATACCACAAATAGTTTTTAAGCACTGATTATGAGTTAGGCGTTGTTTTAGGTGCTAGGAACACAATGAAAGTAACACTTTCTATCCTCAAACACTCTAATGGGAGAACAAAGTAAACAAACCATTGCAATACAGTGTGATAAGTTCTAGGGTGATTAAGTTCAAGGCCTTCTAAGAGCACATAAAAGAACCAACTAGCCCAGATTTATGAAGTTTGAGAAGTTGATCACATGATCATGATTAGCTCTGCGGATTACAAAGTCTTTGACTGGTATATGAATGTAGACTGGAGACAGTGGTGTGCTAACAAATGTTTAAAAACTGGCTCTTCAGAGGAACAAAACCCCCTGATTTGTGGTGTTTGCCCACTTCTGTAGTGTAAATATTTCCACTATGCTGATTTGAAAGCTACCAATATGATGTTGCTGAATGTGAAGGTGAGAAGGGATGGACGTGGTTTGCTCTGTGAACTGATGTGAACAGGTTCTCTAGTCATGTGATATGAGCACATCTCTGGTTGGAGAAGACAGAGTTGAGGCTAAGAGACTAGTCAGAGGCCACTCTGTTAAACCAGGGAAGAGATGATGTGGTCCAGACTATGTTGGTGAGATCTGAGCAATTTGTAGAGATTTTTAAGTGATAAGGGAGCAGTTTAGAGTAATGGCTGAGAGTTAAGAACATAGATTAAGAACCAGACTTTCAGTCCAAGCCCTGGTGCTTGCCCCTTAACTAACACTGTGATGCTGAGCCATCCTAGACTCTCTGGGTTTCAGTGTCTCAGTTAAAAATTGGTGATAATGATATTACCAGACACTTCGGGTTATTAAGGGGAATAACAGAGTCAGTACACATGAAGTGCTTCAACCAGTAAATGTTACCTTCAATCAATAAACATTACCTTTAGCAACAGAGGAGATATTGGTGAGTAATGACTAGCATGGTGGTGGGTGTGCAAAAGAGGAGTCAAGATTGACTTGTGGTTTTCTAGCCCATCCAAATAGGTACATAGAGATGTGATTTTCATAATCTCCCGAGTGGACTAGTAAGGATGGAAACAGAATTGGGTGTGTAAATAGGAGGTGAGCAAGTACAGATGAAGAGCATACTAGGGGTTTCCAAACTGGGCACACTTAAGATCATCTAGGGGCTTTAAAAATATGGATTCTATGCCATGCTAGGTTTAGTGAATTGACTTCCCCTAAGATAAGACCCAGGTATCTGAATTTTTAGTGTTCCCAAGGTGATTCTGATGAAGTCAGTTCACAGAACAGTATGTCCCTCCACTTTAGAGGAATATTTCAAGAATTTAAGTTTATAGAAGAAAATAGCTCAAGGAAATTGAAGAATGAAAACAGAAGCGATCTAAACATGTAATTCTGATGGGAAGGAGCCAGCAGGCACAGTATTTGAAGTTGCAGAAGAGAATAAATGATAGAGGACGGCTCCTGGAAAATGAAATAAGATAGATTCAAGACAAAAGGAGGATGGTTAGATTCTCCACTAACCAAAGGTCATCAGAAGGAATGGGTGTGAATCCAGGTACATTTTTTTGTGTGTCTGGTTTATGGTTAGGGTTAGAGTTATGATTTGTGGAGCTAATTTGAAAAATTCCTATCTATTGGTTTCATGGATGTTAAATTGCCTCTGGTATTAATTTTCCTTTTATTTTTATTAGTAATAGAATCCTCCTGAATTTTAGGTAGGCACATAGCCTCCCTTGCAGCTAAGTGTGGTTCTGTGATCATATTTGGGCCAATGGGATGTGAATGGAGTGATGTGTGCATCTTCTGGGAAAGATAAAGTGGCTTGCCCCAGTCGCTCTTTCTACCCACCTGGCTGAAATGGAAGTCAGTCTTGGACACTGATGAAAACCACATTTTCATCGTGTGAGGGCATGAGCCAATGTTGGGGGTCCTGGCTGTCATCCTGAGCAGAACCTAGACTGCTTGCCTATTTACCTTTGCATGTTATGTCAAAAACAAATAAGCAGTTATCTTATTGAAATACTGGGTTTTAGGGCTTCTTTGTTATAGCAGTTTATACTGTTATACAGATAAATTCTATATTCTCTGTGAATGAGGAGATGACATTATTTTCTAAGAATTAAGAGTTGGTGGGAAAGGACATAAGGTTTGTAAAGAATGGAATTAGTTTGAAATAACTGGTGGATGGGAAACAGAATAATAGAGACAGGTACTAGGAAAATATAGAAACATTGCCTGGTAATCTTGAGGACCTAGAAGACCACTGATTATGGAAAAATATGAATTAATTAAATAAACTCAACAAAAGAGTGGAAAAACTCTTACAAAGAGTTTTAATATAGGGCACAAAATTTCTTTCATAATGTTCACACTTCTCGGACTTCCACTTAAAAAATATTTCATGAAAGTAAGTATCAAAAGTATATTTTCACTGTTAACAATGCTCATTGAACAAACCTATACACATATAGCTGATAGACTTGCTTGACATTGAAGAAGTCAAACAGGCCTTGAGTACCAGCTACATTTAAATGCCAAATCAAATATGAATAAAATACTAGGAGAGTTGAAATTAAGTAAGATGGAAAATGCTTTAACCTTATCATGGGAAGTTTCCTGAAGGGGATGGCTTTTTAGTTAAAACTCAAAATTCATATATCTCTACATCTTGGAAACTAGAGCACATATTATGAATTCTACACTTCTACTCTCATACGTCTTTTCCAGAGGTAGTAAAATCAATCATATTTGACTTCAGGATCTTTTAGGCCTGGGCAGATGTAGCACTATGGGGGTCTTTCATAAGATGGTGAAACTTTCTCTGGTGTTTAGTGTCCTTTGGGTCTTCCACGTCTGATAAAATGTGATTTTAAGTGTGATGTTCCCAGTATGGATGGACCACATAGAAGTAAGTATATGGAGTCACTCATTAGATGTAGACTATATCATTTCCTTGTCATAGATTTCACTTTTATCTTATCTGAAAAATTACGTAGATTATTTTAAGCTGTGACTTTCTTTATATTCTAGCAAGGGAACACCTAGCAGCCCTATGTCTTACACAAAATTAGCTAGACTCTTTTTCTCTAAGTAGGTATGGAGATAAGGGTTTTTATATTTTTGCTTATTTGTCAGGCAGTATATGGAAATGATTTCTTTAAGAATCCATCATGATCAGAATTTTATATTTATTTTGTGAAAAAACTGGTGTATGTTCACCTATTGACTACAGAAAATGATTGCCATTAGTTTGATTTTTTTTTGTTTTAATCAAGATCCTTTGTTTCAGAAAAGTGGAGAAAGTTTATAATGCCAGTAAAAGCAGTTTTGAAGATGAGTAAGATGTGTCTGTACATGAAAAGCCTTAGAGAGGCTTGGTGTACACTGGGAAAATGTTTTAATTTGGGAAACAGAGCCCTAAGCCAAATTCCTTATTATCTTCAATTTAATTGAGAAAATTGCTTAACCTCAGTCTTTCTGTCAAGTCTGATTGACAGATAACTCCTAGCTGGAGGTGCACTGGAATGCTGAGTACCTTAAAATACCATGAGACCTCTTGAAGAGAGGTGATGTGTATGTAACTGGGACAGAAAATATTAATGTGTGATGAGACATGTTTTTTCTCTGTTCCCCTGCCTAACCAATTTACTATGCAGATTGGCATAATCTTTAGAGGCTGAACAGTAGAATTAGGAGTGAGCATTTGCATGAAGATATTGTCTTGAGAAAAAAAGAGAATAGCAAGGGATAACAAGGAAGTGGGGAAAGGAAAGAGAAAGTTCCATCAAGAGTCAGAAAGATAGGGAAGGAGGTTTAGGGAAAAGATGGAAAGTGAGAGTGGGGAGAGTTAAGGAGTGGGAAAAATATGAAATCAATAGGAATGAGAAAAAAAGAGAAGATTTTAAAGAAATGGGTTATAAATTGGATCTCCTTTAACACTTTCCAAGAGGTACAACTAGGAATTGGAATTACTTTTAATTACTTTTTGTTGCTGTCTTTTCTGTCTTTGAATATGACAATTTGTACCAGCTATTTGAGTTTTATGTAAAAATCACAGATATTATAAGTTAGGTCCCTGTTTTGAAATACTTCAGGTTAGTGCTGCATCAAAATCAAATACGGTGAAGGCAAAAACTTTTATACAATATTAATATCTGATTGCTCAGAGAGTCAGATTTGGTGACTCTTGGCAATAAGTCAAATTCTCTGGATGTCATAGATACCACTACAAAATTGTGTTAGTTTCTCCTAAAATACTTTATCGACTTCATGATCTTGAACCAGTAAATATCTATGCTATAAAAATACAAGTGAAACATGTTAACTCTTTTCCATTGGTTGACTTTATTAATGGGATTTTAGAAAATCATGAAATGTGAACTGTTATTTTGAGAATTTTTTGGACTTTGCTATTATGTGCAGCTTATATCTTGGCTTTGTTAAGTCCTCAGAACAACTGTCTTACTTTTGTTTGGCCTTGGTCAAGCTAATTTTGTGCTCATACAGCTGTTATTTTCTTTTTATTACAGTGGAGCTGTGGTTGTCCTAAGGCGAGAATGTTGGTGTGTACCTTACAGTAAATAGCAATGGCAGATTTAAAAATATTTTAGTAAAATAATGAGATTCCATGATTAGATATGTTGAAGTGTTAGGTTTTACTTGGTTATTTTATTTTGTAGAATTTTTAAAAACCCTGCAAGATAGCATTGTGTTATCTTTATTAAAAAGAGATCTGGCAATTGCCATAGACCCAATACCAGGAGGCAACTGCGTGTTTTGGCCGCTAAAGTAGATTTCTGGGTTAGAAGATCAAATCATTTGTCAATGCCAGTGCGTTTCATAAGAGCAGAGGATGATGCAATTTGCTCAATATGCATGTTGACCCCAGGATGTATGAGACCTCTTGAAAAACCTCCTAAGCTTGAACTATCCAGCAAATATCCTCAGAAAAGGTGGAATTTGGCCAGAAGCAAATGGCAAAAGCGGTTTGCCCTCCCTAGACCTGTGAACCATCTTAGCCCACTTCCGTTTGGACTATTCTTGTATAGACATGAGATACATTAAAAGCAACAACAGGGCTTCCCTGGTGGCGCAGTGGTTGAGAATCTGCCTGTCAATGCAGGGGACACGGGTTCGAGCCCTGGTCTGGGAAGATCCCACATGCCGCGGAGCAGCTGGGCCCGTGAGCCACAACTACTGAGCCTGCGCGTCTGGAGCCTGTGCTCCGCAACAAGAGAGGCCGCGATAGTGAGAGGCCTGCGCACCGCGATGAAGATTGGCCCCCGCTTGCCGCAACTAGAGAAAGCCCTCGCACAGAAACGAAGACCCAACACAGCCATAAATAAATAAAATTGAAAAAAAAAAAAAGGCAACAACAATAATACAAAGAAGGCTGGCAAAATGTAAAAGGGAAAAAATGTAAGTGCTGACATTAGGTATATTGTGTTTTTATGTTTCTCACCAAAAATTCTAACTTAAAATTTAATAATGAGTATAAATGTATGAAAAAATAAATCTCAAGCTCTATTTCACATCATACAGAAATTAACTTGAGATGGATTATAGATTTAAAATATAATCTGAAGCCATAAAACTTCTGGAAAAAATTTTAAAAATATACTTTACGCTTGTGGTAGGCAAAACTTCTTAGATAGGTACCAAAAAGCATTAATTATAAGAGGAAAAATATGGAGGAAAAATAAGAGGATAAATTCTGCTTGCCCATAGACAATTGCCAGGAAAATGAAAAGGTAAGTAAGCCACATGCTGGGAGGAAATATTTGCAATACAAAATCTGACAAAGGATTGTTCGCAGAATATATTTTAAAAAATTCCAGTGAATCAATAATAAAATGACAAACAGGTCAGTTGAAGAAGTTGGGCAAAGATTTGAACAGACACTTCACAAAAGAAGATATTGGCAGGGCCAAAAAAGCCCTCGAAAAGATGTCAACATTGTTAGTCATTAGGGAAATGCAAATTAAAATCATAATGAAGTACCATATTATGCCCGCTGGAATGTCTACCACTGAAAAGCTGACTACACCAATTGGTGGTATGTGGAGCCAATGGGAGGACAAAATGGGACAACCTCTCTGAAAAGCAGTTTGGCAGTTTCTTAAAAAGTTAATACATACCTACCTATTAACCAGTAATTCCGTTCCTGGATATTTATTTAACTAAGAGACATGGAAGCATTTTTCCACAAAAAGACTTATACTAGAATGTTCAAGGCAGCTTTATTCATAATTGCTCCAAACTAGAAACAACTCAGGAATTTCAACAACAGCTGAATGAATCAACAAATTGTGTTATATTCATTCAGAAGAAAATTATCCATTAATAAAAAAGAATCAACTATTGATGCATATCACAGCATGCATGAATCTCAAAATTGTAATTCTGAGAAATATCAGTTAGGCACAAAAGATTATACACTACCTGTTTCTATTTTATGAAATGCATGAACACACAAAACTAATCTATGGTGATAGAATTCAAGATAATGGTTGCTGATCTGGTGTAGGATCACCTGACATGAAGGAACTTTATGAGATGATAGAGATGTTCTATATTTTTATTGGGAAGTGGTTTCAGGGTGTAAATATGTATCAGAAATCATCAAATTATGCACTTAAGGTTTATGCATCTCACTATCTGTCAATTTTATCTCAATTAAGATTTTAATTCTTTTTTTAAAAATTTATTTATTTTTTATTTTTGGCTGTGCTGGGTCTTCGTTTCTGTGCGAGGGCTTTCTCTAGTTGCGGCAAGCGGGGGCCAGTCTTCATCGCGGTGCGCAGGCCTCTCACTATCGCGGCCTCTCTTGTTGCGGAGCACAGGCTCCAGACGCGCAGGCTCAGTAGTTGTGGCTCACGGGCCCAGCTGCTCCGTGGCATGTGGGATCTTCCCAGACCAGGACTCGAACCCGTGTCCCCTGCATTGGCAGGCAAATTCTCAACCACTGTGCCACCAGGGAAGCCCAAGATTTTAATTCTTAATTATTACAGTGTTTCCTAAATGGTACAGGAAAATGGGTCAAAGGAGTAAGTATGAATAACATCTTGGTCTTAAAGTCAAAGGTACATAAAAGGCATTTGATTTACCTTCTGTTGTTTTATCAGTATGAGTCAAGGAATTAAGCCTTTGGGACTTCTTAGGACCTAGCTTTTCCCCTTTAATTTCCTGTATTTTACAACTATCTGGATTCCAGAAATATTTGATTAGCATTCCATATTCTTCTGCACACAACTTTCTAGTTACCTAAATTTTAATTGCAACTGCAAATTTTACAATGGCATGCTCCACATTTCACAATAGTGCTCTCTCATTTTTGTTCATCTCTCGCTTTCCTTCATTCTTTCTTGTTTTAGGCAAAAAGTAAATAAAAATTATCTCCTAAGAAATATACTAAAACGTTGAGTATCCAAAGTCAAAGTAATCTCTTCATTTTATGTGTCAGAGTACTGAGCAACTTTTGAACAGTAAGATCCCAAATTTCTAGCTGGAATTAGAACATATTAAAAGTTTGCATTCCATTTCTGAGCCTAAATGGATGCTATAATAAATTGGTCCATGTAATGCTTTTAAAATATTTTTATTTTCTCTAAAAAATTTAAGGTATTTTATCATAATATCTGCATTTTTCTCATTTAAATTTGTAAACTTTCTTTTATAATTTGATAACATAATATCTTTGTTAATACTTTTCATGATCTTTGAATTACAGTATGCAATTATTCAGAAAACAGCCTCAGGGTAACATATTTTACTTTAAAAATTTAAAATTTAGGCTAGCTCACTGTAGAAATATCTTTTTTTTTTTTTTAAGTCCTTCAATCAGTTATTTATTTATTTATTTATTTATGGCTGTGTTGGGTCTTCGTTTCTGTGCGAGGGCTTTCTCTAGTTGCGGCAAGCGGGGGCCACTCCTCATTGCGGTGCGCGGGCCTTACACTATCCCGGCCTCTCTTGTTGTGGAGAACAGGCTCCAGACGAACAGGCTCCAGACGCACAGGCTCGGTAATTGTGGCTCACGGGCCCAGTTGCTCCGCGGCATGTGGGATCTTCCCAGACCAGGGCTCGAACCCGCGTCCCCTGCATTAGCAGGCAGATTCTCAACCACTGTGCCACCAGGGAAGCCCGTAATATCTTTTAATTATAATTTTCTTATTAAATATTTGTCCTACTACTGTATGGGAACCTTGTTCTTACATGACCTTAAGGACACCAAATATTGGATTTTGTGTCATAGCATCTTGTATTAGAATGAGGCTTAATTGCTTTCTTATAATCTGTATTTTGTTATCTAGGATTTTATTATGAACCAGACTGAGGCTGGGTTTGGCTTAGCAGGTGGTAGTAAGGAATGTAGTATTTGAAGTGGAAGTGATCTCTGAATAGGAATAGACACATGGAGGAAAAGGAATATGAATTAATAAATGGGCTGCATAGAGGCAAGAGAGTAGGAACAGAGATACAGGGCCTTGAGTGCTGAGACAAGATGTACAGACTCAATGTGCTCGTAGGCACTCAAGCACTTTCTGAATTGAATTATTAAGACCTAGGAAGTGAGAGGAAGAGCTTAAGGAGTGCGGTGAGGTAGTCATGGTGATAAAAAGGGAAGATTTTAGAAGACGGAATTTGAATTAACTGGAAGAAGAGATTTGAAGCATTGAGGCTGGCAAAGAGAATGTTGACTTTGTCAAAATGACAGGAACCAAAAGCATTAAGGAGTTCAGGCATACGTCATAATGACAAGGCAATGTACTCACTACACAGCCTAATAGCTCACTTTAATAGACTAGTGAGTTCAAATAATTTGTCGTTTATATAGAGGAAGTGTGGAGAGAAATGCAGAGACTGTCACATTGCATTGCAAAAATTTGTTTACTTATCTTTTTATCTCATAGTATAGGTATTTTATTACTTTCATGTTCATATAGCCTCCATATTTGGAACAGAGAAAGGTGCATTTTAGCCACTTAATAAATGTTGGGAGACGTTATGAAGTCAGTAATTAAATCATCACTGTATGTATAATACCATGTACCACGCACCATTGTAGACACTGTAAACATAATGGAGAACAACACAGAAGTGGTCACGTCCCTCAAAGAGTTTACATTCTACTGGGGATAAGAGAGTAGAGGAGACAATTATATGTAATTCATTCATTCACATACCGATAAGTTCTATGAAGCATTAAAAAATTGGGTAATGTATAGAAAATGGGAGGGATGGGTCAGTAATTCTGGCTAGAGATGGCAGGGAAGGCCTGTGGGGAGGGTGTGATATTTTATTTAAGACCTGAACAGTGAGGTGGGAGTGGCCATAATGAAGACCTAAAGAAAGAGTATCTCAAGGAGAAGAAACATCAAAAGCAAAAAAAAAAAGGTGAAGTTGAGCTTTGCATATTCAAGAGAGGGAAACAAAGACAGCATGACTGGGGCATAGTGAGTAGTAGAGGATGGAGGGACATGAGACCCGAGAGGCAACCAAAGCATTAGTGCAGAGCCTGTGGGCTGTGCTAAGGACTTTAGATTTTATTCCAGCTGTAATCGGAAGCCAGAGAGGTGGGGAAGGGATGTGCGCTGACTTATGCTTCAGAACTAACACTTTGGCTGCTGTTTGGACATCAAGATTGGGGCAGAAACCTGTTGCAGTAGTTCAGGTGGAAGTTCCTAAAGGCTTAGGATGGAATTGTGTCAGTAAAGATGGTGAGCAAATGGCCTGATGTGGGATCAGTTTTGTAGTAGAGTGGGCATGACTTCCTGAAAAATTGTATGTGGGGTATGAGGGGAAGACAGGATCAAAGATGACAACATAAGCTTTTCACTTGAGCAACTGGGTGGAATAGTGGAGCTATTTAGAGAGACGGCAAAAATTTGGTGAAGGGAGTAGTGTGTGTGTGTGTGTGTGTGTGTGTGAATGGTTCTATTTTGGCTATGTTGTTGTTTCAATGAATTACTTTCAAGAAATATTTTCTGAGCATGTGACATGTTCCATCCACTAGATGCTGGGAAAACAGCCAGAAATAAAATAGAGACTCACCTCCATAGAACTTACATTGTTAGATGTTGATAAATATGGATAAATATAAAACCAGAAGGGAGATGAGAGTGCTGAAGGTGGAATTAGCCTTGCAGGCTTTTAGTGTGGTCATGGAAGGCCATTTTAATAAGGTGACATTTGACCAGCAGTTTTAAGAAAGTGAGGGCACCAGCCATGAGGATATCCAGGGAAAAGAGTTTCAGGCAGAGGGAACAGAAAATACAAAGGCCATGAAACAGGTGTGTGTTTGGCTTATTAGAGAAACAGCAAGGAGGTCAGTGTGGAATGAACTGGGGATGGGAGAATAGTAGCAGCTGTTGCCGGGAGCGGCAGGGTGCCCCATGATGCAGGGGATTGTGGACCATTGTAAGGAATTTGCCTTATAATCTGAGTGAGAAGCCAATGGTGGATTTGGAGCAGAGGAATGCATATTTTTTTAAAACACCTCTCTAGTTGTGTTGTATGTAGTGTCTGGGGAGGCAAGAACTGAGGTAGTTAGGAGGCTATTTTGATCATTTAGGCCTAAAATATTGGTGTTTAGGATTAGGATGGTAGTAGTGAGGGTGATGAAAGATGATTGAATTATGAAAAGCAGAGCAGACAGTATTTGCTGACAGACTGGATTTGGGATATTGAAGTCAAAGAGAAGAATAAGTGATAGCTGCAAGGTTTTGGAAGGATGGAATTGATAGTTACTGAAATTGGGAAAGACCTCAAGATGGGTAGGTTTTTAAAAGAAAAACAAATATTCAGTTTTGGGCATTTTAATTTTGAAACATCTATTAGACATATAAGTGATGATGTGGAGCCTGTGCGTACAAACACGCATACACACCCCCCCCACACCCACGCACACACATACACTAGATTTCAGTGGAGAAATTCCAACTATAGTGATGGATACAAAATTGGGAGTGGTCAGTATTAGATGATATTTAAAGAAGAGACAAAATGAGACACCCTAGGGAAGGAAAAGAGGAGAGGAAAGATCTGAGGACTGAGGTCTGGGCGCTTCAACATTTGCAAGTCAGGAGATGAGGAGACTGAGGAGAGACCAGTTAGGCAGAGAACTAAGAAGCCAAGTGAAGAAATTCTTTCAAGAAGTAGAAATAGTCAACTGTGTCAAATGATGCTGATAGGTCAGGCATATTTGGGGTCTGACATTTGACCATTAGATTTGGCAACATAGAATCATTAAAATTTGACAAGATCTGTTTCAGTGGGTGGTAAGGGCAAAAGCCTAACTGGTATGGGTTCAAGAGAAAAGAGATTTGAATTAAACAAGTGTAGACTTTCAAGGAGTTTTTTTGTGAAAGCACACAGAGAAATGGAATGGTAGCTAGAAGGGGACATGAGTTCAACAGAAACTATTGTTTTATTCTATTTTTAAGTTGGGTAATAACACACATTTGTTTGCTGGTGAAAGGATTCAGCAGAGCATGAGAACTTGCTATAAGTCATTTGAGAAAATGAGAGCATATTAGAACAAGTGTTGGAGCACAGAGGAAGGGTTGGCAGAGATCTGAGCAGCAACACTACTTGCAGTAGAGCAGAAGGAAAAGCAGAGAGAATGAGGAAGAATTTTTGATGGAAAGATAAGGTAGGTCTTGAATACATCTGTTTTCTTGAATTATGACATAAGCTTATCAGGTGAGAGTGGAGCAGAAGGGGTTTTTGAAGATTTCAGAAGAACAAGAAAAACAAATGAAGGTCATCTGAGAGAATGGCAATTGAATTTTTCAGGGAAGAATCATGGATTATTTCTGGCAATGCTGAGAAATGTGAACTCAAATTTGAAGTGAGACTAATCAATATTGTCAGGATTTTCTCCAAAAGTGTTCGTTTGCTCAGGTTCTGGCAAGAATAATTAGATAGTTGTTTTTAACAAGGGACAGGGTTTCTCCATGCAGATACGATAAAGGAAGAGTCTTCCCAATTGCAGTAAACAGCAACTCCATCCTTCCCTAACCTTGGAGCCATTGTTGACTCTACTCTCTTTCTTTTCCACTTCAAATGCAATATGTCAGCATATCTTATCAGAGAGTGATTATAGTGCTGGACCATGGATGAGATGCTGAATAAAGAGAAGAGGGAACCAAGATTATTGGGGGGGGGGAGGGTGTTGGAAGTGAAATGTGGTAAGAGTAATGGATTGGAGATCCTGAGTGAGGATGGTAAAGTACTCATATGGATTACCAGATAAGTGGTTTGGATTCAAAGGCAGTATTTTGAAATTGAGATTTGGAAGTTCTACAATTAGTGATAATGGTTAATCCTTGAGAGTAGAACCATGTGAGATTGGTGGAGAAAAAGTCATTGGGGGGCTTCCCTGGTGGCGCAGTGGTTGAGAATCTGCCTGCCAATGCAAGGGACACGAGTTTGAGCCCTGGTCTGGGAAGATCCCACATGCCGCGGAGCAACTAGGCCTGTGAGCCACAATTACTGAGCCTGCGCGTCTGGAGCCTGTGCTCCTCAACAAGAGAGGCCGCGATAATGAGAGGCTCGCACACTGCGATGAAGAGTGGCCCCCGCTTGCCGCAACTAGAGAAAGCCCTCGCACAGAAATGAAGACCCAACACGGCCATAAATAAATAAATAAATAAATAAATAAATAAATAAATAAACCCAAAGTTAAAAAAAAAAAAGTCATTGGAGCTAAGGTAGTCAAGGAACTGAGAGGCCAGATTATTTGTTGGTGGATGTTGAAGTCACTGAGAATGATGATAAAACAGTGGAAGAGATAAAGACAATGAGTTAAATGTTAAGGTCATTAATAAATATAAGAGAGCGACTGAGAGTTGGATTCATGATATCAAAAAGGAATGAATGGTAAAGTCTAATGAAACAAGTTTCAAATGTTTTAAGATTTTGAAAGATAAAGGGCAAAAATATTTGGAAAAAGCACTGGAGAGGAAGGAGCAAACTAACTTCAGTTAAAATCTTTGAGAAACAGGATGTGAATCAAACTATAGCTACCACTTGAGAGCACTGTAAGGGAAAGCCAGAAGTCAGTCATAGCGGGAAGGTGAAAAATCATGAGGACACAGGAGGGGAAGTTTGCTGATGAAAGACTGAATTCCAGAGGGCAAGGTGGAAGGGTGTAGGAGAGTGGGAACAGATTAGGGCATGTCCAGAGTAGTATGGGAATCAGCCTTCCTGAGAGAATGGTATATTGGCAGGCTGGGACTTCCAGTGGTGACTGAGGGGGATGGGAAGGTAAAGGCATGATGAGATTAGTCCTGCAAGCCTCGAAGCAAGTGGTATTTGAAGGCCTCCAAGAGGCTGACCTCTTCCTTGAGGGAAAGAAGTAGCTCATAGGAGTACTCGGAGAATTAAGATCTTAGGACATCTTGAGACATTGGCAAGAAGGAAAAGGATAAGATAGGAGTAATTACATTTATGTGGCTTTTGATTCAGGTGCTTTGTTAGAATTTTTCTTTTGTCTACCAATCAAAAATCGAAGGAGGGTAATTTTATCTTTGCAGAAGCAAATTACAGCATTTGAGGGAAAAATCTATACTAAAATAGTAACTTCTATGTGCTTTTTCATTCTGGACAGTATTTATCTTGTAGCTATGAATCCATTTCTAACTGACTGCATCCATTTACATTTGAATTACACACCTGTTAATTTGTTTCATCTAATACTCAGCATAGAAGCCTGGGTTGGAGACTAAACTCGTCCAAACAACTTGGCTGCTCACATAAATCTGAACTCCGCTATAAAGAAAATACAGTACATAAGTACATACCCATACCACCAAAGATGGATTTGATCAGGGTTGAAATGAAAACTTTTATACTTTTGGGGGAACACACTACTTTTTACATTACTGTGTTTTTAATATTTTGTGTTATCTAGGTCTGATTGTATAGATGTAAACTTAGAAATCAATTAAAAACTCAAGAGGATTAAGTGAATTTCAGAGTTGCAAACAGAATGAAGCTTCTCAAAATCCTTATGATTCACCAAGATCTTATTAATACACACTAGTCAATCAGGAATCAAATAATAAGCCTCTTTTATTATTTTTTACATGATTTGAATGGATATTTATATGATGTGTGCCAGGTGCTACTCTAATTGACTTAGGATGGTAGAGAAAGTAGGAAAATGTCTATTAGGCTTAGAGGATGTTACTTAACCTCTGTTTCCAGATGTCTCTGATATCACCAGCCTGTGAGTACAAATGGGACCAAATTCAAATATTTGTCATTATTGCTGTTACTATTCTAACCATCCGTGTGTATGAACCCTTGAAATCTCACAGCAGTACTGTGAGGTAAGGACTACTGTGATGTCCATTTTACAGATGAGGAAACTAAAGCACCGATTGTTAAATAACTTGCCCAAGGCCATACAGCTATAAGTGCTAGGCCAGCATTTGAACCCAGGGACTGACTCCAGAGCTCAAGATCTTATTACAGTGTTATATGATTTCACACATCATGGCAGCTCTCAGCTCAGTACCTGCTGAAATTGGACCTCATCTTCCATTTACCAAACATCTCTCCTCTTTTCCTCAGGTATTTTGAACACCTAGCCAGTGTTAAAGGAAGTTCCAAAAACTTCCTCACATGTTCTCTTGAGCTAACCTGCTAACCCTTTTATAACATTTCTGTCAACTGTTCTTTTTTTTAACTTCCACCTTCCTTTTATCCATCTTTCTACTTAAGAAGCAGCTGTGTTGTGAGATGTGAAAATGTTGAGTTAAAAGTGCTGTTCCTGGGGCTTCCCTGGTGGCGCAGTGGTTGAGAATCTGCCTGCCAATGCAGGGCACGCGGGTTCGAGCCCTGGTCTGGGAAGATCCCACATGCCGCGGAGCAACTCGGCCCGTGAGCCACAATTACTGAGCCTGCGCGTCTGGAGCCTGTGCTCCGCAACAAGAGAGGCCGCGATAGTGAGAGGCCCGCGCACCGCGATGAAGAATGGCCCCCGCTTGCCACAACTAAAGAAAGCCCTCGCACAGAAACCAAAGCCATACATACATACATGCATACATAAATAAAAAGAATGTAAGCAGACAAGAATAGCATTAAAAAAAAATAATAATAAATAAATTTAAAAAAAAAAAAAAAAAAGTGCTGTTCCTTGCTGCTCAGGAAACCGTCAGTCCTTAAGGTCAGAGCAAGCCTGGCATTCATGCTGAAGGGGTAATGAACCTTGCCCCAACTCTGAGTGGCACGCTGTCATCTTGACACTGAAACAGCACTGCTCGTGGACAGCAATAAAAAAAAAAACCTCTTGAAAATAGTTTCTGCAGTTTCTGCCTCTAATGCATCTCTCAATTTGCGTTCCAAATATCCTAAGGGATTGAATGAGAACTCAAGCATTCTCCTAATCTATTTACATCTATTCTTCTTCAGTGCCCATGCACCAGAAACAAAACAAAACAAAATGAAATAATAATACATACGTGTTCCTTTCTCTGTCACCAACCAAAGCCGATGCATTTTTCAAGTTGTATCAGTGGGTACTCAAGGGGGTGGCCCACGAGTTCCATAGCCTGGCAGGCTGCCTTTGGGCTTAGTAAGGGCTTTGAAATCACAGACTTCATAACAGCATTTTTTTAGGTTGTTGGGCGAATGAATGCTTCTGAACAGGTTCAGAATTTCTATATAAATTCTGTGGCCATCAGAAACTAAGAGAAGGGGACATATTTTAGAAGAAAGGAGCATATTAAGGAATTCTATTCAACTCTTGAAGAGCTGGGTGCAGGGCCAGCCTCAGGCACAAATGTGAATTAGGTGATGTTTCTCTTTAGTGTTCCCAGCCTCTTTCTCTCAACCACTCAGTTACTTCCATCTGTAACTCTTTATCAGAATCAGGAAAAATAAAAGCAAATATAGCTATCCATTTAAGTTTAAGTTTAATAACTTTTTGCATTTTAAATTTATTTCTAGTTATGAGCAAATAGACTTCTTTATTACCAAAGGAGTTTCAGACATCATTGAAGAGGATTAGAAAGAAGGGCAGAGGATTTAAAAAATCCTTCTGGCAGCCTTAAAATTACAATTCACAACTTACCAGCTAGTCTGACTTTAAGGCTGATTCAGTTAGTGGGGCTTTTTAAAGATTTTTCTAATGCGTACCAAGAAGCTAAACAGAAGTATCTTGTCTCTTCATGTTCTTGTATGGTGTGAAACTCATTTGGCGTGGAAAATTTTTTACTCTTTGAATGTTTGCATTTTGAAAGACCATATTCTTAATTTGCACTGGCAACTATGTCAACTATCTTGGCAACTTTACAAAAAAAATAGCTTTAATGTTAAAGAAAAATAATACACTATGAAGGCTGTCATAATATGTTGCACTGACAGGGGAAAATGGATTAATATGGCATTTCTTGTTAACTTCAAACTTCAGAATTAAAACACATTTTATTATAAGCAAGAAATAGAAGTCCTGAACACATAACTTTTCTGCTCTTTATGTCTGGAGCAACTAGAAACAATAGAATATTTATCTCTAAGCAATAATCATAATTAGTAATTATGATCATTTCATATTGTGAGTTTATATGAGAGAAATAGGCAGTGAAAGATTTCTGCAGCTAAACAGAATTTTAAAAACTCTCTATATAGTTGAATGGACCTTTGGAAATGATCCCTTTGTTGGAATGTACTTTATAATAGTTCTTGGGTTATAATTCTGTTGTCAATAATAATATAATCTACCACTTTTTTTCAGTGCATATTAAATTCCAACATCAATGTACATCATCTTCGGTGTTTATTAAAACCTTGTAGGACAGGTCTTGTTCTCTCTGATTTCCAGATAGTTTTGTTGACTTGCTCAGGCACCAGTGAAGTGCTACAATTAAAATTCAAACTCTCATTTATCTAAAGCCTTTGCTTTAGACCTAAAGCCTTTGCTCTTTCAACTATATCCAGCTATGTCTCCAAAGCAAAAATTATTCCCTATTTGTCATGCCAGTATATAAGTGGCAGTGGCTATAAGGGCATGAGCAGTTAGTTTGGATCAAGAAAAATATAGCAAGGTCTTGGAGGATTGGGTAAGTAAACATCAAGGCTCAGGAGTGATTACAGCTAGATTAGACCAAGTTTGGAAAAATAGAAGCACTCAAGGTAGATCATGGCTGGTGGCTGAATCAGCTGGACACATTAGGAGCAGGAAAATTATTATAAGAGATATGAAAAATAGCAGAAGCAACAGTGTTTTAGTCAGAGTCTTGCAAGACAGCACACTCACATTTGGTAATTTGAGGAGCATTTAACGAAGGGTCTAACTTAAACATGTGGACAGTGTGTAGAGAAATAATAGGGGATAGTGTGATCTGAGGAAAATAACAACAGGAAGCTAAGCCTAAAGGGTTTAGGGAATAGTGGTTCCTGAAACCTGCAGATGTGACCTTTACAGTAGCAGCTTCATAGTAGTTGTGACCTTTACAGCCACCCTATGATGGCTATGATGATGGCTTCCTTATGACGCACTCCATAAGGAGGGAGTAGGAGAAAAAAATACCCAACCTCCTGTTTTACCCTCCCTCAATCTCTATGGTGCTCCTTAGTGGCTTGATTGGAAGCTACAGGGCAAGGCAGTGAATGAAGTACATGTTAGTCAGCCTCTTGGACACAGAGCAGATTGGAGAAAGTTGGAGAGGATATATAGAGGTGCAGGTAGAAGTTACGTAGCACAAGATATCAGGCAGAGGATCAATAACTTGATTCAAAATCAGGGAGAGAGTAGAGCTGGGGCAACTGGAAAGCCAGGTTAGTATCAAATGGGACTTGAGAGCTGAGGCTCTAGTTTCTTTCATTCAATGCATTAGTGAGAATCATTAACTCATTCACTCATTCATTTATTTATTTATTCATTTACTCAACAAAACATTCTTCAGTTTCTATTTTATGCCAGGCATATGGTTATTGTATTAAGTGCCATATACAGTATGAGTCCAGTCATGAGGTGTGTTAAAAAGGGCAATCATAAACATCCTCCTGGTGTGTTTATTAATTATTTATGTATTGTTCTATTATCTATTATTACTCTAAACTCTGAAGGCAAGGCCAGGGTTTTTTTAGGTTCCGTTAGAGAATCAGATTCACAAGATGACAATAAGTCACACATGGCATCAAATTCACTTAGAAGGACATGGGGCAGAACCCCAGCGGGCCAGCAGGGCAACATCAGGTATTGCTCTTGCATGAGACTAGCCCTCGCAGTAGTTCCTGAAGTCGGTACGTCAGTCCAAGAACTGTAATCTTTGGCTTCCCAGGTGACGTCTGAGGTTTGAAAGAATGATTCTCAGATGGAGCAGGTATAAAAGTTCCCCTGGCTTAAAAGCCCTCTATTCCATAGGAGCCAATATCTCTTGTAATAACTCTCTAGGCGGGGCTTCTATGGTCTTTATAAAAGACATGGTCAGTTACAAGAGTCTAAAACTATGGTATCCCTGTCAGGTACTTATCATTCATTTATAGTTTCTCTAACTCCAGATGCAATTAACCAAGCAAAGATTATTTTTACCATAAGCAATGCTGCCTAGTAACTTAGTTGGCATACCTCCTCTATCAGGTTGCTAAGGGAACAGATCTAGAAAGTGAATTGAATGTCAAATTCTAAGGGAGAAAGGGAAAAGATTTTGTTCAGCCTTTGCCCACACATATTATGCTTCTAATTAGTATTTGCTGGGTCAAATAGAACCAGAGAAAGACATGAAAAGGGCATGAGACAAAGTTCCTAACTGAGCTAGGGTTTGAAACATGAGAAGACCAATTCCGTTCCTGTTACCAAAAAGAAAGCCCACATTCCGTTTTGCACCAGCAAATGATTTTAAATAGTCAGTGAGCCAATAGGATCTTCCAAAGAGATGCTCTGTAATAAAGTGATGAATTGTTGTTTAAACTATTATTATATGAAGAACGGTGAGCTACAACTAGTTCTGTATTCAGGCAACCCTTGGAATTAGCTGGTATCTTAATATTTAGCTTGCAAAAAAAATATTAAAAAGATGATGTGTTTTTCTGTGTCATAAAAAATGTATTAGCATGGCCTTTCATATATGTGTCACATGAGACATATCTCATTGTGTCCTCCTAGATCATACTATACTCCTCTTACCATGTTATATTATAATTTTTTGTGGAAAAAATTCTCCCCACTGGACAATAAACCCTGTGAGGACAATAACCTTATCTGTCTCATCATTGCATCTGCAGCATCTAATGCAGTGGCCTGCATGGTAAATACTCAATAAAGTTTCTTGAATGGATGAATAAATAAATGAAAGAATGTAACTACACTGCACACTATAGTGGATTCAAACTTTGGACAAAATTTTTCTTATGGGTAAGTGCCTTTGTTAAGTGGCATTAAAACGTGACTTCCCTAGAATTGTATTTTTAATAGCCAATCACATAGGTTTCCTTTTAAGGATGACAGATGGAAATTTACCTAATAATTGGTGAAGAATGCAGGTAAGTTTTGAGTTGTAGTACAGTTTTTCTACAGTGAACTACTTATTATAAAAGTATTTGCCAGGATGCCTAAGAGCTCGCCCCTGAATTTCAGTGGACTTTTAATGTTATCTTCAAGGTCCCTGCAGAGTAATTCTGAAGAGTCAACAATGAAATTCATTTATTTCTTTTTCTTCTCTGATTGCTGTGGCTAAAACTTCCAAAACTATGTTGAATAATAGTGGTGAGAGTGGGCCACCTTGTCTTGTACCTGGTCTTAGTGGAAATGGTTTCAGTTTTTCACCATTGAGGATGATGTTGGCTGTGGGTTTGTCATATATGGCCTTTATTATGTTGAGGAAAGTTCCCTCTATGCCTACCTTCTGGAGGGTTTTTACCATAAATGGGTGTTGGATTCTGTTGAAAGCTTTCTCTGCATCGATTAAGATGATCATATGGTTTTTCTCCTTCAGTTTGTTAATAAGGTGTATCACATTGATTGATTTGCGTATATTGAAGAATCCTTGCATTCCTGGAATAAACCCCACTTGATCATGGTGTATGATCCTTTTAATGTGCTGTTGGATTCTGTTTGCTAGTATTTTGTTGAGGACTTTTGCATCTATGTTCATCAGTAATATTGGCCTGTAGTTTTCTTTCTTTGTGACATCTTTGTCTGGTTTTGGTATCAGGGTGATGGTGGCCTCGTAGAATGAGTTTGGGAGTGTTCCTCCCTCTGCTATATTTTGGAAGAGTTTGAGAAGAATACATGTTAGCTCTTCTCTAAATGTTTGATAGAATTCGCCTGTGAAGCCATCTGGTCCTGGGCTTTTGTTTGTTGGAAGATTTTTAATCACAGTTTCAATTTCAGTGCTTGTGATTGCTCTGTTCATATTTTCTATTTCTTCCTGGTTCAGTCTTGGCAGATTGTGCCTTTCTAAGAAATTGTCCATTTCTTCCAGATTGTCCATTTTATTGGCATAGAGTTGCTTGTAGTAATCTCTCATGATCATTTGTATTTCTGCAGTGTCAGTTGTTAGTTGTCCTTTTTCATTTCTAATTCTATTGATTTGAGTCTTCTCCCTTTTTTTCTTGATGAGTCTGGCTAATTGTTTATCAATTTTGTTTATCTTCTCAAAGAACCAGCTTTTAGTTTTATTGATCTTTGCTGTTGTTTCCTTCATTTCTTTTTCATTTATTTCTGATCTATCTTTATGATTTCTTTCCTTCTGCTAACTCTGGTGTTATTTTTTTCTTTCTCTAATTGCTTTAGGTGCAAGGTTAGGTTGTTTATTTGAAGTGTTTCCTGTTTCTTAAGGTAGGATTGTTTTGCTCTAAACTTCCCTCTTAGAACTGCATTTGCTGCATCCCATAGGTTTTGGGTCGTCATGTCTCCATTGTCATTTGTTTCTAGGTATTTTTTGATTTCCTCTTTAATTTCTTCAGTGATCAATTGGTTATTAAGTAGTATATTGTTTAGCCTCCATGTGTTTGTAGTTTTTACAGATCTTTTCCTGTAATTGATATCTAGTCTCATAGCGTTGTGGTTGGAAAAGATACTTGATATGATTTCAATTTTCTTAAATTTTCCAAGGCTTGATTTGTGACCCAAGATATGATCTATCGTGGAGATTGTTCCATGAGCACTTGAGAAGAATGTGTATTCTGTTGTTTTTGGATGGAATGTCCTATAAATATCAATTAAGTCCATCTTGTTTAATGTATCATTTAAAGCTTGTGTTTCCTTATTTATTTTCATTTTGGATGATCTGTCCACTGGCGAAAGTGGGGTGTTAAAGTCCCCTACTATGATTGTGTTACTGTCGATTTCCCCTTTTATGGCTGTTAGTATTTGCCTTATTTATTGAGGTGCTCCTGTGTTGGGTGCATAAATATTTACAATTGTTGTATCTTCTTCTTGGATCGATCCCTTGATCATTATGTAGTGTCCTTCTTTGTTTCTTGTAATAGTCTTTATTTTAAAGTCTATTTTGTCTGATATGAGAATTGCTACTCCAGCTTTCTTTTGATTTCCATTTGCATGGAATATCTTTTTCTATCCCCTCACTTTCAGTCTGCATCTGACCCTAAGTCTGAAGTGGGTTTCTTGTAGACAGCATATATATGGGTCTTGTTTTTGTATCCATTCAGCCAGTCTGTGTCTTTGGTGGGAGAATTTAATCCATTTACATTTAAGGTAATTATCAATATGTATGTTCCTATTCCCATTTTCTTAATTGTTTTGAGTTTGTTATTTTAGGTCTTTTCCTTCTCTTTTGTTTCCTGCCTAGAGAAGTTCCTTCAGCATTTGTTGTAAAGCTGGTTTGGTGGTTCTGAACTCTCTCAGCTTTTGCTTGTCTGTAAAGGTTTTAATTTCTCCACCAAATCTGAATGAAATCCTTGCTGGGTAGACTAATCTTGGTTGTAGGTTTTTCTCCTTCATCACTTTAAATATGTCCTGCCAGTCCCTTCTGGCTTGCAGAGTTTCTGCTGAAAGATCAGCTGTTAACCTTATGGGGATTCCCTTGTGTGTTATTTGTTTTTCCCTTGCTGCTTTTAATATGTTTTCTTTGTATTTAATTTTTGATAGTTTGATTAATATGTGTCTTGGCGTGTTTCTCCTTGGATTTATCCTGTATGGGACTCTCTGTGCTTCCTGGACTTGATTAACTATTTCCTTTCCCATATTAGGGAAATTTTCAACTATAATCTCCTCAAATATTTTCAGTCCCTTTCTTTTTCTCTTCTTCTTCTGGGACTCCTATAATTCGAATGTTGTTGCATTTAATGTTGTCCCAGAGGTCTCTGAGACTGTCCTCAGTTCTTTTCATTCTTTTTTCTTTATTCTGCTCTGCAGTAGTTATTTCCACTATTTTATCTTCCAGGTTACTTATCCGTTCTTCTGCCTCAGTTATTCTGCTATTGATCCCTTCTAGAGAATTTTTAATTTCATTTATTGTGTTGTTCATCATTGTTTGTTTGCTCTTTAGTTCTTCTAGGTCCTTGTTAAACATTTCTTGTATTTTCTCCATTGTATTTCTAAGATTTTGGATCATCTTTACTATCATTATTCTGAATTGTTTTTCAGGTAGACTGCCTATTTCCTCTTCATTTATTAGGTCTGGTGGGTTTTTACCTTGCTCCTTCATCTGCTGTGTGTTTTTCTGTCTTCTCATTTTGCTTAACTTACTGTGTTTGGGGTCTCCTTTTTGCAGACTGCAGGTTCGTAGTTCCCATTGTTTTTGGTGTCTGTCCCCAGTGGCTAAGGTTGGTTCAGTGGGTTGTGTAGGCTTTCTGGTGGAGGGGACTAGTGCCTGTGTTCTGGTGGATGAGGCTGGATCTTGTCTTTCTGGTGAGCAGGTCCACATCTGGTGGTGTGTTTTGGGGTGTCTGTGGCCTTATGATTTTAGGCAGCATCTCTGCTAATGGTTGGGGCTGTGTTCCTGTCTTGCTAGTTGTTTGGCATAGGGTGTCCAGCACTGTAGCTTGCTGGTCATTGAGTGAAGCTGGGTCTTGGCATTGAGATGGAGATATGTGAGAGATTTTTGCCATTTGATATTACGTGGAACTGGGAGGTCTCTTGTGGACCAGTGTCCTGAAGTTGGCTCTCCCACCTCAGAGGCACAGCACTGACTCCTGGCTGAAGCACCAAGAGCCTTTCATCCTCATGGCTCAGAATAAAAGGGAGAAAAACATAGAAAGAAAGAAAGAAAGAAAGAGGATAAAATAAAATAAAGTAAAATAAAATAAAATAAAAAAGTTATTTAAATAAAAAATAAATATTAAGAAAAATTTTTTTTAAAGTAAAAAAAAAAAAAAAAAAAGGCAATAGACAGACAGAACCCTAGGACAAATGGTGAAATCAAAGCTCTACAGACAAAGCCACACACAGAAGCATACACATACACACTCACAAAAAGAGAAAAAGGGGAAAAAATAATATATCTCTGCTCCCAAAGTCCACCTCCTCAATTTACGATGATTTGTTGTCTATTCAGGTATTCCACAGATGCAGGTACATCAAGTTGATTGTGGAGATTTAATCCGCTGTTCCTGAGGCTGCTGGGAGAACTTTCCCTTTCTCTTCTTTGTTCGCACAGCTCCCAGGGTTCAGCTTTGGATTTAGACCCGCCTCGGCGTGTAGGTCACCTGAGGGCATCTTTTCTTCGCTCAGACAGGACGGGGTTAAAGGAGCAGCTGATTCGAGGGCTCTGGCTCACTCAGACTGAGGGGAGGGAGAGGTACGGATGCGGGGCGAGTCTGCCAGCAGCAGAGGCCAGCATGACGGTGCACCAGCCTGAGGCGCACCGTGCATTCTCCTGGGGAAGTTGTCCCTGGATCACAGGACCCTGGCAGTGGCGGGCTGCACAGGCTCCCCGGAGGGGAGGTGTGGATAGTGACCTGTGCTTGCACACAGGCTTCTTGGTGGTGCAGCAGCAGCCTTAGCGTCTCATGCCTGTCTCTGGGATCCGCGCTGATAGTGGCGGCTCGCGCCTGTCTCTGGAGCTCTTTTAAGCGGCACTCATAATCCCCTCTCCTCGCGCACCAGGAAACAAAGAGGGAAGAAAAACTCTCTTGCCTCCTCAGCAGCTCCAGACCTTTTCCCAGACTCCCTCCCGGCTAGCTGTGGTGCACTAGCCCCCTTCAGGCTGTGTTCATGCCGCCAACCCCAGTCCTCTCCCTGGGAACCAACCTCCAAAGCCCGAGCCTCAGCTCCCAGCCCCAGCCGCCCCGGTGGGTGAGCAGAAGAGCCTCTTGGGCTGGTGAGTACCGGTCAGCACCAGTCCTCTGTGCGGGAATCTCTCTGTTTTGCCCTCTGCGCCCCTGTTGCTGCCTCTCCTCCGTGGCTCCAAAGCTCCCCACTCCGCCACCTGCAATCTCCGCCTGCGAAGGGGCTTCCTAGTGTGTGGAAACCTTTCCTCCTTCACAGCTCCCTCCCACTGGTGCGGGTCCCATCCCTATTCTTTGTCTGTTTTTTCTTTTTTCTTTTGCCCTACTCAGGTACATGGGGAGTTTCTTGCCTTTTGGGAGGTCTGAGGTCTTCTGCCAGCGTTCAGTAGGTGTTCTATAGGAGCAGTTCCACATGTAGATGTATTTCTGATGTATCTGTGGGGAGGAAGGTGATCTCCATGTCTTACTCTTCCGCCATCTTGAAGCTCCCCTCAACAATGAAATTCAAATCAGAGAATCCACTACACCAAAGAAATAGCCTCTCACATCCATTTGGGGAGTGATGCAGTACAAATCCTAACTAAAGAAAGAAACCACTTCTTGGAGTTTATTAATTTACTAGACTAATAACTTAATGTCTTACATTTGACAGTTCTTTAAAATCCTTAAAAAGATATTTTCACATGTTATCTTAATTAAGACACTATTTTAGATATGAAACCCCAATTTTATAAAGAGCAAATCCTCAAAACACAATGTGGGCTCTGGAGTTAAACAACCTGGGTTTCAAAAATGGCTGCCAGCTTCAAACTGTGATCTTGGATAAATTACTTCTACATTCCTCAGGTTCTTCATCTAGAAACTGAGGAACATGAAGGTGACTGTTTTATAGGATTATCATGAAAATTGCAAAATTCAAAACTATTAGAAAAGTAAATGGCAGATATTGTACTAAGTGCTCAATATGTGTTCACTATTATTAACTTGCTTGAAGCCAAACAATTAAGTAGAAGTAAAATTTGAATGCAGGTCATTGTTTTTCAACTTCAGTGTTCTTTCCACCAGTCCACATTTTATGTGTATTATTTATTTAAAATTTATTTAGAACAGGGTATGTTTTGCCCATGTCACACTTTCTCTGGTGTTTGGAGATTGTACTACATAGTTATAGTTATATGTTTTGCCTCTGAAATGTGATCATCTTGGTTAAATTTATTAGATAATGGTTGCTGGTTGATGGCATTCGTTTGTAGATGCAAATGGCTTGGAGGGTAATGTTTTTTAAAAATTTTATCTCTATATACTTAAAACAGAAAATTCAGTATACTAAGTCATTAATTACCTGATTATCAAAATTATAAATAAAATTGAGGGCTGAGAGCAAAAGCTTCCTTGATCTACCCATAAATATTCCACTTGTATACAATTAGAACTCTAAATCTCTAGATGTGGTTTGAATGCTTCCTGGTTACATAAAACATAGGTTCAATTTCAAATCCACAGTATCATTCACCTCCACCATGAGGTTTTAGGTAAAATATTATACTTAACTTAGAAATGGTACTTTATAATAGACATATAAATACATATCTAGTGAATGGCTCTAATAGGTTGGAGTTTGGATACGTTGAGTTTGAGTTCCCTGTGGGACCTTTAAGTGTAGATGCTTAGGAAGAACTTAGACATATGGGTCTGGAATTTAGGAGAAAGATTTGGACTGGAAATATAGATATTTGGTATCTAACATAAAGGAGGCAGTTCAAACCACAATAGTGGTTGACATCTCTTAGGGAGAATATGAAGAAAGAGTCTATGGAGGAAACCTTGGAGAAGACTAAAGGTTAAGGGATGTATAGCGGAAGTTGCAAAGGAGACAGAGAAAGAAAATTCCAAGATTCACAAGAAAAGCTGAGAGAGACTTTTGTCCTGGAAACCAAGAGACCCATTCTTTTGACAAATATATTTTGAGCTATTACTTTGTGTGAGATGTTGAGATAAATCAGTGAACTCAGCAGATAAACTTATTTGCTGCTGGGGAGAGATAGACAAAAATATAATAAGTAAATTCTATATTTTGTTAAAAGATGAAAACACAACAAAATATAATAAAGCAATGCAAGGGAGACTGAGAGTGCAGGGGTCAGTGTTGCAGTTTAAAATCGGATTACTGAAGTGGATTAAAGTTTTACTGAGCTCTGACCACCACAGCGACAGTAAGCTCTACCCACCACCAGAGCCTCCCATCAAGCCTCTTAGATAGCCTCAACCATGAGAGAGCAGACAGCAGAAGCAAGAAAAACTATAATCCTGCAGCCTGTGGAACAAAAACCACATTCACAGAAAGATAGACAGGATGATAAGGCAGAGGGCTATATACCAGATGAAGGAACAAGATAAAACCCCAGAAAAACAACTAAATGAAGTGGAGATAGGCCACCTTCTAGAAAAAATTAAGAATAATGATAGTGAAGATGATCCAGGACCTCGGAATAAGAATGGAGGCAAAGATCGAGAAGATGCAAGAAATGTTTAACAAAGACCTAGAAGAATTAAAGAACAGACAAACAGAGATGAACAATACAATAACTGAAATGAAAACTACACTAGAAGGAATCAACAGCAGAATAACTGAGGCAGAAGAACGGATAAGTGACCTGGAAGACAGAATGGTGGATTTCACTGCTGCGGAACACAGTAAAGAAAAAAGAATGAAAAGAAATGAAGACAGCCTAAGAGACCTCTGGGACAACATTAAACACGACAGGATTTGCATTATAGGGGTCCCAGAAGGAGAAGAGAGAGAAGAAGGACCCGAGGAAATATTTGAAGAGATTATAGTTGAAAACTTCCCTAACATGGGAAAGGAAATAGCCACCCAAGTCCAGGAAGCGCAGAGAGTCCCATACAGGATAAACCCAAGGAGAAATACGCTGAGACACATAGTAATCAAATTGGAAAAAATTAAAGACAAAGAAAAATTATTGAAAGCAGCAAGGGAAAAACAGCAAATAATATACAAGGGAACTCACATAAGGTTAACAGCTGATTTGTCAGCAGAAACTGTACAAGCCAGAAGGGAGCGGCATGACACACTTAAAGTGATGAAAGGGAAGAACCTACAGCCAAGATTACCTGACAAGGATCTCATTCAGATTCGATGGAGAAGTCAAAAGCTTTACAGACAAGCAAGAGGTAAGAGAATTCAGCACCACCAAACCAGCTCTACAACAAATACTAAAGGAACTTCTCTAAGTGGGAAACACAAGAGAAGAAAAGGACCTACAAAACAAACCCAAAACAATTAAGAAAATGGTCATAGGAACATACATATCAATAATTACTTTAAACGTGAATGGATTAAATGCTCCAACCAAAAGACACAGGCTTGCTGAATGGATACAAAACCAAGACCCATATATATGCTGTCTACAAGAGACCCACTTCAGACCTAGGGACACATACAGACTGAAAGTGAGGGGATGGATAAAGATATTCCATGCAAATGGAAATCAAAGGAAAGCTGGAGTAGCAATACTCATATCAGATAAAATAGACTTTAAAATAAAGAATGTTACAAGAGACAAGGAAGGACACTACATAATGATCAAGGGATCCATCCAAGAAGAGGATATAACAATTATAAATATATATGCACCCATCATAGGAGCACCTGAATACATAAGGCAACTGCTAACAGCTATAAAAGAGGAAATCGACAGTAACACAATAATAGTGGGGGACTTTAACACCTCACTTACAGAAATGGACAGATCATCCAGACAGAAAATTACTAAGGAAACACAAGGTTTAAATGACACAACTGATCTGATAGATTTAATTGATATTTATAGGACATTCCATCCAAAAACAGCAGATTACACTTTCTTCTCAAGTGAGCATGGAACCTTCTCCAGGATAGATCACATCTTGGGTCACAAATCAAGCCTCAGTAACGTTAAGAAAATTGAAATCATATCAAGCATCTTTTCAGACCACAACGCTATGAGATTAGAAATGGATTACAGGGAAAAAACCGTAAAAAACACAAACAAAGGGAGGCTAAACAATACATTACTAAATAACCAAGAGATCACTGAAGAAATCAAAGAGGAAATCAAAAAATACCTAGAGACAAATGACAATGAAAACATGACTATCCAAAGCCTATGGGATGCAGCAAAAGCAGTTCTAAGGGGGAAGTTTATAGCTATACAAGCCTACCTCAAGAAACAAAAAAAATCTCAAGTAAACAATCTGACCTTACACCTAAAGGAACTAGAGAAAGAAGAACAAACAAAACCCAAAGTTAGCAGAAGGAAAGAAATCATAAAGATCAGAGCAGAAATAAATGAAATAGAAACAAAGAAAACAATAGCAAAGATCAATAAAACTAAAAGCTGGTTCTTTGAGAAGATAAACAAAATTGATAAGCCATTAGCCAGACTCATCAAGAAAAAGAGGGAGAGGACTCAAATCAATAAAATTAGAAATGAAAAAGGAGAAGTTACAACAGACACCGCAGAAATACAAAGCATCCTAAGAGACTACTACAAGCAACTTTATGCCAATAAAATGGACAACCTGGAAGAAATGGACAAATTCTTAGAAAGGTGTAACCTTCCAAGACTGAACCAGGAAGAAATAGAAAATATGAACAGACCAATCACAAGTAATGAAATTGAAACGCTGATTAAAAATCTTCCAACAAACAAAAGCCCAGGACCAGATGGCTTCACAGGGGAATTCTATCAAACATTTAGAGAAGAGCTAACACGTATTCTTCTCAAACTCTTCCAAAGAATTGCAGAGGAAGGATCACTCCCAAACTCATTCTATGAGGCCACCATCACCCTGATATCAAAACCAGACAAAGAGAGTACAAAAAAAGAAAATTACAGACCAATATCACTGATGAATATAGATGCAAAAGTCCTCAACAAAATACTAGCCAACAGAATCCAACAACACATTAAAAGGATCATACACCACAATCAAGTGGGATTTATCCCAGGGATGCAAGGATTCTTCAACATACGTAAATCAATCAATCAACATCATATTAACAAATTGAAGAATAAAAACCATATGATCTTCTCAATAGATGCAGAAAAAGCTTTTGAGAAAATTCAACACCCATTTATGATAAAAACTGTCCAGAAAGTGGGCATAGAGGGAACCTACCTCAACATAATAAAGGCCATATACAACAAACACACAGCAAACATCATTCTCAACGGTGAAAAACTGAAAGCATTTCCTCTAAGATTAGGAATGAGATAAGGATGTCCACTTTCACCACTATTATTCAACATAGTTTTGGAAGTCCTAGCCATGGCAATCAGAGAAGAAAAAGAAATAAAAGGAATACAAATTGGAAAAAAAGAAGTAAAACTGTCACTCTTTGCAGATGACATGATACTATACATAGAGAATCCTAAACCTGCCACCAGAAAACTACTAGAGCTAATCAATGAATTTGGTAAAGTTGCAGGATACAAAATGAATGCACAGAAATCTCTTGCATTCCTATACACTAATGATGAAAAATCTGAAAGAGAAATTATGGAAACACTCCCATTTACCATTGCAACAAAAAGAATAAAATACCTAGGAATAAACCTACCTAGGGAGACAAAAGACCTGTATGCAGAAAACTATAAGACACTGATGAAAGAAATTAAAGATGATACCAACAGATGGAGAGATATACCATGTTCTTGGATTGGAAGAATCAATATTGTGAAAATGACTATACTACCCAAAGCAATCTACAGATTCAATGCAATCCCTATCAAATTACCAATGGCATTTTTTATGGAACTAGAACAAATCATCTTAAAATTTGTATGGAGACACAAAAGACCCCGAATAGCCAAAGCAGTCTTGAGGGAAAAAAACGGAGCTGGAGGAATCAGACTCCCAGACTTCAGACTATACTACAAAGCTACAGTGCTCAAGACAATATGGTACTGTCACAAAAACAGAAACATAGATCAATGGAACAAGATAGAAAGCCCAGAGAGAAATCCACGCACCTATGGTCAACTAATCTATAACAAAGGAGGCAAAGATATACAATGGAGAAAAGACAGTCTCTTCAGTAAGTGTTGCTGGGAAAACTGGATAGCTACATGTAAAAGAATGAAATTAGAATACTCCCTAACACCATACACAAAAATAAACTCAAAATGGATTTGAGACCTAAATGTAAGACCAGACGCTATAAAACTCTTAGAGGAAAACATAGGAAGAACACTCTATGACATAAATCACAGCAAGATCTTTTTTGATCCACCTCCTAGAGCAATGGAAGTAAAAACAAAAATAAACAAATGGGACCTAATGAAACTTCAAAGCTTTTGCACAGCAAAGGAAACCATAAACAAGACGAAAAGACAACCCTCAGAATGGGAGAAAATATTTGCAAACGAATCAACGGACAAAGGATTAATCTCCAAAATATATAAACAGTTCATCCAGCTCAATATTAAAGAAACAAACAACCCAATCCAAAAATGGGCAGAAGACCTAAATAGACATTTCTCCAAAGAAGACATACAGATGGCCAAGAAGCACATGAAAAGATTCTCAACATCACTAATTATTAGAGAAATGCAAATCAAAACTACAATGAGATATCATATCACACCGGTCAGAATGGCCACCATCAAAAAATCTACAAATAACAAATGCTGGAGAGGGTGTGGAGAAAAGGGAACCCTCTTGCACTGTTGGTGGGAATGTAAATTGATACAGCCATTATGGAGAACAATATGGAGGTTCCTTAAAAAACTAAAAATAGAATTACCATATGATCCAGCAATCCCACTACTGGGCATATACCCAGAGAAAACCATAATTCAAAAAGACACATGCACCCCAATGTTCATTGCAGCGCTATTTACAATAGCCAGGTCATGGAAGCAACCTAAATGCCCATCGACAGACAAATGGATAAAGAGGATGTGGTACATATATACAATGGAATATTACTCAGCCATAAAAAGGAATGAAATTGAGTCATTTGTTGAGACGTGGATGGATCTAGAGACTGTCATACAGAGTGAAGTAAGTCAGAAAGAGAAAAACAAATATCGTATATTAACGCATGTATGTGGAACCTAGAAAAATGGTACAGATGAGCCAGTTTGCAGGATAGAAGTTGAGACACAGATGTAGAGAACAAACGTATGGACACCAAGGAGGCAAAACTGTGGTGAGGTGGGGATGGTGGTGTGCTGAATTGGGCGATTGGGGTTGACATGTATACACTGTTGTGTATAAAATTGATGACTGATTAAAATAAATAAATAAATAAATAAATAAATAAATAAATAAATAAATAAATAAAATAAAATCGGATTACCTGGGTAGGTAGACAGGAAAGTGGCATCTGAGTAAAGACTTGAAGGAAATTAATGGAGAGAGATATAATTTCAAAAAGGATTCAGTAGTTCATGTTTCAGAAGGGTTAGGTAAGATAGTAATTGAATAGTTTCCATTTGATTTTTTGAGATTTGGAGTCAATGTTGACCTGGACAAAAGGAAATTCGGAAGCATGGGGAGAAGGTAGAAGGTAGATTGCACTGGTAGAATAAATGTACGGTGAAGAAGGAAAGAACGTGGACCTCTCTTTCTACCAGTATAATTATGAATAGAAAAGGAAAAACAATGTCGTATCCAGAGACGTAGATTAATAAAGATTTTGTTTAGCTGGTGTCTGGAAGGACAGGACAGCTGTATGACTAGTGGTCCCCCCAGAGCGTGAGAGCACAAGAGAGGGAAAAGATTACAAACACTTTATTTTGGTTATTGAATTAACCCAAAAGGAAATGTAGATTAAATCAATATTTAATTCAGAAGAAGTCATCAGTTTCTGTTAGAAAGCCATGATGAAATTTCAAAGAGTAGAGAGGGTGTTTATGGGGGCAGGATCTTGGAACTTCAGAGCTATACTACTGCCTTCTTTAGTGGTAAGCATGGATTGCTGTGGTTTGACATGGCAAAGGATTTTAAGAAAAAAGAATACCAAATAAAAACTATGCAGCTACTATTTACCTGTGTTAACAAGCTTCATATAAAAGCATAAATCTATTTTATGGTGATAATGAGGGAGACACCTCTACACTATCCCAGTGTATATTCATTCACCTGAGGTCAGTTCATCCCCTTCCTTTTAAGGAAAAATTTAAAGAGTGGACCATTAAGGTAGAAAAGCTTTCTATATAAGATTCATGGCATTTCTCCATGTATATGGAAAGGATAAGAGAGGTACCAGATGGAACCAAATCAACTTGCTGGAGGATTTGCAAATAGCCTTTTTCACAGACAGGCATTTGATCACAACAAAACTATATGTCTATTGATGTGAGATGCAGAAGGTCCTTGTGGACCAATTGCATCAGATGGAGAACCAGAATTCCCTGTGGAATAATCCATCAGACAAAGAACCAGAATGCATAGGAAGATGGTCACATCAGCGCTGAGAAGAGTTCCTTTCTATGTAGGGAATCATGGATTATTCGTTTTAACCCTGGGCTTCACCTCCTCTCCCCAAAGCAGATGAACTTCTACTTCTCAAAAGAACTGAGGCCACCACGTGGGAATTCTCTTAACATCTACTCCTTGTACTTTAATCTTACCTATTGCAACCCCCCCTCCCTCTGCCACAGAGCTTCCACAGCCCCTGCCCAGAGCTAACCCCACAGGCACCTTTCCCCCTTCCCCTGGCACTGTGCTTCATCAGTTAGCTGCAGCCCTGCCCACCCTCTCCTCCCCAGCCCTCGTCGTTTCTTGACACTGACATCTTCCTACCTGGGCTCCTGTCCTCTGGTCAATCTGTCACTTGCGGTGCCTTCTTAATGTTCAACTTAACCTCTCTTCTTAAAAGAAGCTTCCTGGCTTCCCAAATTATAAATGGGTTATATTCAGATGGTTACTAGACTTATCATGGTGATCATTTCATAATGTATTTAAAAGTCAATTCACTATGTTGTTTACTTGAAACTAACATGATACTGTATGTCAACTTTTTTTCAGTTAAAAAAAAGTAAAAGTTAAAAACAAAGTGGGTGAATCTAATAATTTGATTTTCACCGGATGTATCTGAGAGTTCATGCTGTTCCACATTCTTGTCAGGGCTTGCCATTATCAGGCTTAAAAAGTTTTTGCTTATCAGATGGAGGTGAGGGTGTATCTTGCAGGGGGTTTGTACTCACATTACTCAAGAGATTGAGCAACTTTTCATTTTACTGGTGCCTTGTGGTTCCTCTTTATGAAGTGCCTGTTCAACAGTTTCACCACCATTCTCCACTCCTGGATTTTTGCTTCAGTTGGTTGCCTATCCTCCTTATTGATTCACAGGCATTCTTTACATATTCTTTGTGAATTTATGTGTGTTTTAAATATTTTATCTTTTCACTCTCTATATAGCCTTTTGATAAAGTTCATAATTTTAATGTAGCCAAAGTTATCAATTGTTTCCTATGTGACTTATGCTTTTTGTTTCTTGAGTAAGAAATTATTCCCAACCTCATGTTAATAGAGATATTTTTAAATATCAAGAAAAAAAACCAGATCATACTCCCCCAAAAAAGATTTTGTTTTATTTTATTATTGGATAAGAAAGATATGAACATAATTATAGACAAAGAGAGGATGAAGCCAGCATAGAAGAGGTTAAAAATCCAGTTGGGCAAGAGGATGTGAATTTATAGGAAGAGGTACCTGAGGACATGGAAAATGAGGGAGAGAGAATGGGATCTACATGGAGAAAGAGCTCTTCCACTGGGACAAAAATGAATAAGGAAATATTGAGCTGCTTATAAATAATTTAGTGTTGAAAGGAGGCAAATGATGACTTTCGTTTTTTCTATGAAGTAAGGAATTGATGCTATTCGTTAAAAATGATAAAGTAGGTAATGAGGGTAGAGGCCTGGGATGATTTCACATAACTACTGTGGGACAAAGAATAAGATGACTAGGACTGCAGAACAATTTTGAGGGTACAGCTGAAGCTGGAATCCATGAATTTTTCATACCATTCATTTTCCTGATTGTGCATTCTGCCTTTTCTCTAGTATGCCTTATCAGTCTAGGCATAGAAGAGGAATGAATAGGCAGCTGAATTGATCCAGGCCTGAGGTTTTGCCTGGTACGTGTGATGAATTGATTGGGAGAATGGTAGTTAAGGGGTTTGGTGAGATTGTATTTAAAATGATACTTAGGGCTTCCCTGGTGGCACAGTGGTTAAGAAACCATCTGCCAATGCAGGGGACATGGGTTCGAACCCTGGTCCGGGAAGATCCCACATGCCACAGAGCAACTAAGCCCATGCGCCACAACTACTGAGCCTGCACTCGAGCCCGCAAGCCACAACTACTGAAACCCACGCACCTAGAGCCCATGTTCTGCAACAAGAGAAGCCACCGCAATGAGAAGCACGTGCACAGCAACGAAGAGTAGCCCCCGCTCGCTGCAACTAGAGAAAGCCCATGCAGCAACGAAGACCCAACGCAGCCAAAAATAAAAAATAATAATAATTAAATAAATAAATTTATTTTTTTTTAAAGATAAAATAAAATAAAATGATACTTAGGTTAGTCATAGAAAAGAGAGAGAATAAGCAGGAGTGGGCTGATGAATTAGGACCCAATAGAGATATTTAAGGGCAGAGAAGATGGAGTGGGTGTGAGGGAACTGGAGATATAAGAGGATGTGGTTCAATAAATTTGACATTGGTGTTTAAGATTTCAAAAATGGGGCAGTTCTGGCTGATATATATCCTAAGATGAAGATGCTTGAAGTGAAGTGATGGTGGGTAATAAATGGAACTGAGAAGGACAAAGAACCTTGAGGCAAGACTATTGGGCTGGATGGTGAGGCTCGAATTCACCCGGCATGATGGCAGGGATTAAGAGGGAGCCCGTGAACCGGTATGAAGTTACTGCTGAATCAGTGGAAGATTGCAATGAGGAAGAAAAGAAGGAGGCAATATATGGACTACATGAGCCCCATAGGACGATTTCATGATGTTTAAGACATTCTGTGAGACCCAAGAAAACTGCCTAGGAAATTCACTCTTAGTGGGTATGGTATACAGATTCAGTATCTGTCCTTTTTAATAGTAAATTAAGCTTCAATTTATCATAATCCAAACCAACCTATAATGATTTCTTAATTAACTGGGCTTTGCTTCTTCCACCTTTTTGGATGAGAGCAAATCACAAGAAAATAAATTATTATTAGGGGTTAATAAAAATACCAATTTATTGGTCATGTATAGCTGAGAAGTTATTCATGCTTGTATCCTATATTTTCTGTAATTACTTCTTTAAAATAGTACTGTGAGAAATGACATTTGGAATAAAGGCAGAGGAATTGAGAGCATGGCCAGTCACCTGTTATAAAGACCTCGTGCAACCATTAAAAATGGAATGTAGTACATAAAGCTTCAGATACTCAATGATACATATTTTAAAATAATGCAGTTATTTGCTCAGAAAAAAAATAGGTACTTATTAAATAAATTGAAATATTTGTTCATTTTGCAATATATATCCTATTTCTATGAAAGTCTAAAAAGGAAAATTTTCTCTAGTTGTAATGGAAATCTCAGTTCTCAGAACAAGTGAAACAGAAACATAATGTTGTAATTTTGGCCAGTTTCAAAACAGGTGCATTTAAAGAATGGAAACTTTTATAACATGACTTTACAGCTATAATTTTCTCATTGTAACTAACTTCGTAAGTTTTTGACTGTGGGCAATTAAAATAAATAGGCAGATTTTAGTTAAAGGTGTATTTCCACTCTCCTCTGGAGAGGATGTGCAAGCTCTGGACACCTTCATGCCCTGGTGAAGGCACCAGTTTAGTGTGTCTCTAGACATAGGGAAATTGGTTTATTGCAGAGATGAAAGCCATTGATAATGTTGTTAAACAAAACACAATAAAAATGACTTGTGGGGAAGAATGAGGAGAATATCTTTGCTCTTGTGTGCTTGCTGTACATGAGGTTCCTAAATATAGAAACTTTTGTCCAGTACCTATATATGTATAAGTCAGCTATACTATGCCTGTCTGATGCCCGCCCTCTTTCCTTTCCATTTGCCTTCTCTATTCTCTTTCTTTGCATCCTCTGGCAACTTTTTCATTGAATAATTATATATTAAATGCTAAGTACATGCCAAGTAGTGTTGGTGCTATCGATACATAGGGGAAGTATGTCCTCCATCTGTAACCTAAGTTCCATTGGGGAGAAAATGAAGACCAAGAGATATCTGAAATGACACAAACACAATTTCTAAATCTCAAGGCAATGCTGAGTTACTCAAGAAGCAGATTTTCATTTAAGTTTAGGGACTTAGTAAAGCAGAGAAAACCTCCACATCCCTTCCCCCAGAAAAAGAAAAGTCAATTCTGATAAAGTTTTCTAAAATTTTGTAATCAGAAAAAAAGTACAGAGAATCATGATTTCTAAAATATTCAGTATGACTGTAAAAGCTGTCATTCAAGACAAGATTATAGTTTTAATTAGATCTATAGGGCAGGTCTCCAATGTCCCTTACCTGCTACACATAAGAGCAGGTGGAATGGAAAATGTATTATGTATTATCAGGACAGCATATATGCATTGAGAAAGGAATGAAGCTCTTCCACTTGAGAATGTCTCCCTCTGCCATGGCATCCTGTCTAAAAAGGTCACATGACTTGAGGAAGAAATCAGCAAGAGTGAGACATGTTATAGACTGAAAATCTCCATATCACATTCCATTCATGTTCTTCATTCATTGAGACCAGGAAATGCATTTTGAAAAACCGCTATACATTAAAAAAGCAGGTGCATTTATTTTGGAACCTGCAGTGAGTCGCTACCTAGTTGTAAACTGGAGAGTAGCGATAGTCCCAGGCAAAACCAAACCAGAAGGGTGTCTCCATTTCCCAACTCGCACCCACTCCACCCTCCATCCTACTCAGGCCTCCATTTTAGTCTTTTCCTTCTTTTTTTTTTTTTTTTAAATGAGAGTCTCTTTACCATTGTTTTATTTATTTATTTTTTTCAGAAAATAGGGTTTCAAGAATATGTTACTCTGATTAAGCAGATTGGTCACCTCAGTGATATTACTCATGTGTTGCGTCTTTGCAAAGGAACTGCGTTTGGATGTTAGTTTATCTTCTTTCGAAAAATAAGCATTATCTTAACAAGCGTTTTGATACTTTTGGAGAATATTTACAGGAACACACTGTTTATTTTAAGGCTTTTTAAAAGGTATTTACTTTAACATTGAGAACTGTAGATTGCTATCTTTGCTCAAGAATTTGAAGAACCAGGATCTTTTTTAGACTTCTAATGTGGGAGCAATTATCTGTTGTGATGGGTAATTCCTTCACTTCTAAGGGTTGCTCCCTGAAGTTTTATTTCAGTGAGAAAGTTATTGGTCAGTTGGTTCAAAACAACACTTTAACTGCATGATTGAGCTGACTTCTTCCCAGCTATGATTTCAAAAATTATAGCATTGGTCACAGAGGGAAAATAATAGTTTTCTCCAACAGTCAATCTGTCATGTCCCCTGGCTGTGTTGTGGCTCATGACCACTGGTGAAATTAATCAGCTTGGCTCTTTGAGAACATGTTATCTGGACACTAGTACATCGTTAAGGCCCAGGAAGCTTGTCCATGACTTGTTTACAGCAGTGACTACGTTTCCAGAAATTGCATAATTTACTTTTTTGTTCTTTCGTTGCTACTTTCTCTATTCCATAATAAAGAAATTTAAAGAGAGAGAATATCAGATGACTCCTCTTTAAAATTTAGACTTAATCTAATTAAAAATTTAAGAAATAACTTGATTCTTTACAGACACCTGCCAAGCAGGTTGATGGTTTCATGCGGCCTGGTTCAAAACTGGGTAAATTTTACCTGTTTGTAATTTTTTTCACTCTAAAAGTCTCTAGGCCTTCAGTCAATATTAATAGCAGAAACATAGTTCAACAAGAATAACAGCTATTTTTATGATACACTTATCTTGAGGCTGTATAATCTCCTTCTGTTAATGTTGTTTAAAATAGAACAGAGCTTGTCTGTCTGAGATGTTTTAAAACCTCTGATGCGGGTACTTAAGAAGACAGCAAATACAGTACAAGGATCACTATGAAATTAGCCGCTTACCTCTGTGGTTACTGGACAGAAAAGTTTATTTCTAAACTCTGTAGGCTAGACAAACATATTTAATCAATGATCACAGCTCCATGGGTTTGATAAACTCCTTGCAAAAGGTTGTAAAGATCATCATTCCTGTGAGTCTAGCTGGAGAGTTTACTATGGAAAGACCTTAAAAGGTCATTTAGTCAATCTTCCTGCTTTCAGACAAAGACAAATGATAAGAAATAGCCAAAGATACTATTTTTAGCTGCCTTATTTTTGTGTACTTCTTCCAACCTCACTTCATGTGATTTCCCCCCTTTCAGACATGAGGCTTTTTGTAGTACAGTCACTTAACATCTTTATTTAACATTCCCATTATGGTTCAGCCATGTGTAGGCTATACAGTTAGGGGTGAGCTTGTTAAGACTTCATTGTATAATCATGAAGTTTTTCCAGTTTACTCCTTCAGGTATAAGCTTCTTGGCTGAAGTTGTCATTAGGGTGCCCACTTGGTCAAGAAATCTCTCTTTAAAATATTTGAAAAGACTGTTTAATATGGGATTCAATGCCAAAGATTTGTTGGCATTGGTCAAACCCACTATATGGACCAAAAACCATATCCCATCGTAGAGATCAGTTTCTGCAACGTGCATTTGCAGGCTGATCTGGTTCTGACTGACCTCAAGTTGTTTCCAACCCCTCTTCTTCTTTCACTATAGAGGCTGGAAAAGGTTTTTTAAAAATTCTCTTTCCAGTCTCTTCTGCTAAAAGTGGTGACCACTGGCACACAGTTCTGCCCACGTGGAAGTCTGCTGAGACAGTGTCTCAGAAAATTTCACTTTCTAAGTTAACAGGGACTAATTTGGTGGGCACTGGTCCACCCCTACTTGTTTTAGCAGCTAAAGAGGATGAGCCTAGAGTTATAGCAACCATCTTGTTATGCTGAAGGACCCTGCACGGGGGAATCACAGAAACACTGGCATTACATAACTGAGCCACTAGATCAATGCCAGCAACCACCCACGCCCAGATGTCTTTTTAAGTGACAAAAATAAATTTCTATTTAATTTCGCCACTAAGTTTCATCATATGTACCTGAAAGCATATGGTGTATGTGTGTGTGTGTATATATATATATATATATATATATATATATATATATACACACATATATACATACATATAATATATATATAATGTATAAATATAACAAAGTTCTGGTTTTAGCTATCAGTTTATCCTTCCTAGGGATTTGATAAGAAGCTGGAGGTTGAAATGAAGAGATTTTTCTTGGATCTAGTCAGATTTCTTCTCTTTTGTTATTTTGGTTTGCTGACTCAAATTAGTTTTACAATTGCCTGTGCTAAATTCTACCTTTTAAAACAATCTCAGAGCCTTCTAAGTCTTTCAGAATTAGTTCAAAATTTAGATATCCAATAGTATCTTTATTGATAGCATTTCTGTCTTCTCACCATCACAATACTGAAATTTATGGTTTGTTCTTTGAAATATGTAATAAGATTGACAATTCAGCTGTGCTTTAGTCTAGAAATAATGGCATTGCTTCTCTTTGAGGGGTCACTAGTCTGCTTCCCTATTGCCTCTCACTACGAGAGCAAATCTTTCTGGTTGGTCCTGCATTACGATAGAAGGATGTCTTGTGTCCCAATTCACAATCTAGGTGGGAAAGAAGAGTTGTTTGGTGGAATCATGAGCTCTATGAAATTTCCTCTGTGGTACCATCAAAAATATTTTCTGGCTACAGCCATTTGAGATTTTATTATTTAATCATCTCCTGTGGACTTAGTTCTAGGCTACATTTTCATAAAAATCCCCAGTGTTTATCATGCATATATTAGGTGCTCAGTAAAGGTATATCATTTAAATGTTAAGTGATAAATTGAGATTAAAAGAAACTTTATTGAGTTCTCTTGTTCAGTTCTCTTGACTTGGTTAGAATATAGTCTAAGTTAAGATTGTGACTTGGATTTACAGGAAGAAGTTAGTAAATTATCTTAACACTGTAATTTAAATAACCAGAAAATTTCAAAGAATACTTCAAAACTAATTGAAGAAAAGCTTAGAAAAATTAGTAAAGCAACAATGAAGCACTGACAAATTATGATTGTCAAGAAAGTAAAGAGAGGGTCTTACAAATACCATAATGGTAATTAAACACATCTCTTGAGCTTTTCGCCTCTGGTTTTAGATGGAGAACTAGAAAAGCCAGAGAAACACAGCCTTGACCCTTTATTTAGCTCTGTTAACTCAACAGAGGATAATGGTGGTTGAGGTGAAGAAAAGTGTAAAGCTACTTGAAGTATGAGAACAAAAAACCAGAAAGACTTTTGAGACTAGGCAGGCCTGGAGTCCTAGAACTTGTCCCTTTTCTTACTTTTTGGAAGCACATCCTCACTTGGAACTCTTTGCCATTCTCAAACCTTCCCAACACTTTTGTAGTTATATGCTGCTGATAAGGTTTATCCCACTGCCTAGAAAGCCTTTTCTCTACTCTAAAACTTTTAGTCAAGGAATAAAATGTTAACTCTTCTGTGAAACGTTCATAAAGTACTTCAAAACATCTTAGAGTTTCTATTCTCTATGCTCTCAGAGCACCTGCACAGCACAAACACACACACACACACAAACACACACACACACACAGAGTTTATATATTCTAACACCATCGCATATTATGGTAATTTGCTGATTTATATGTCTTCCTGCCTTCCTAGACATTAATTCTGTGAGGGTAGGGGCTGTGACTCATTTATTTCCCTAAACCAGGACCTCATAATGTCTGAGACAGAGTAAATGCTCAATAAATCCTTGTCAAGTAAATGACTGCCCTAGAGAGGAATGACTCAGCAGTAAGATTCAGTGGAGGTAACATAAATGTATTACAACAGGTCTCAGGATCAGGGCAGAGGGAAAACACAGGTCAGATTAAACAATGATTGTTAACAATTTAGAATTTGTGTACAGGTGCTTAACTATGCCAATATTTATCAGATGCCTTTGGGTATAAGAAAGACACTTTGATTCAAGTTGGCTTAAACAATAAGGGAAATTTGTTGTCCAAACAAAAGACAGTACAGAGGCAGAACATAGTGAAATGGGGGCTCCAGCTTCACAGCTTTTGGCTCATCCCCCTTCCTTTATGTGGGCTCTGACCTCAGACTGGCTTCCTTCATGATTGGCATGTGGCTGCCAGCAGCATCAGCTGTAACACACATCCTTGTTCTGGGGTAGACCTCCCTTCCTACCACAGAGTAAACGTTCTTGCCTTTAGTCTGATTGGTCCAACTTAGGTTGTGCACTAGCCCGGACTGTCAGGGTTGTCAAGGAATGCCATTCAATGATTGGTAAGATAGTTGGGATGATTGTGATTTGCTTACTAGTCAGGAGACCCTCTTGAAGTTGTAGGGAATTAACTACCCACAACCAAGCAGGCTGAGTGTGGGAAGGGTGTAATGGTTAAGAGCACAGACAGCCCCACTGCCTGCACTCAAATCCCATCTCTTCAGTTTACCTGCTCTGTGAATTAGAGCAATCTAACTCAGCGTCTTCATTTTTTAGTAGGGGTGGTAATAGTACTTACTTCATAAAGTTACTGTGAGGTTTAGTGAGTTAGTAGATGTAAATTATTAAGAAACAGCAGAGGCACTCTTGAAGTGTTAGTTATCACTTTTTGATTATTTAACAAAAGTTGATGTTATATTAAAAAGGTAAAAGCAAACACACAATTGTAAAGCAATTATACTCCAATAAAGATGTTAAAAAAAAAAAGTAAAAGCAGAGAATAGATTCTATGTAGGCAAGCAACAATGTTCTTTACATAAATTTTTGTTTTCTTTAACAATTTGACTTTAGGATTATCCAGTTTATTTATTTATTTTTTAATTTTTATTTATTTATTTATGGCTGTGTTGGGTCTTCGTTTCTGTGTGAGGGCTTTCTCTAGTTGCGGCGAGTGGGGGCCACTCTTCATCGCGGTGCGCGGGCCTCTCATTATCGCGGCCTGTCTTGTTGCGGAGCACAGGCTGCAGACGTGCAGGCTCAGTAATTGTGGCTCACGGGCCTAGTTGCTCCGCAGCATGTGGGATCTTCCCAGACCAGGGCTCGAACCCGTGTCCCCTGCATTGGCAGGCAGACTCTCAACCACCGCGCCACCAGGGAAGCCCCTATCCAGTTTATTTTTGAATGTTTATCACTATGTAATGATAAGTTTCAAATTTAAATGGAAAGATAATCATATGGAAAAGTATATGCTTAACTGTCTAAATCATGTCTGGAAAGTAAGAAAGAATATTGCCTGTTTATTCTTAGAGTATACATTCTGCCAATCTTGTGGCCATGTAAACCAACTAGAGACAAAATAATTTAGGCTAATGTATTCACAGGGCTTAATCAGATTCTTAAACATCATCTACTTTACCCTTTCATTTTGCAAATAAAATTTAGACCTCAAGGAATTAAGTGAACTTGCCCAAGATTATACAGTTTGTGGCAGGACTGATCAAAGGCTTTAAACTTCACTCACATATTGTTTTACTGGTCCATATAACACCCCTCTTGAATGCTAGACCCACATGCCTAAGTAATTAAACTTAGAAATATGGTCCTTTTATTAAGAATTAGCCCTTGTGCCAGTGTGTGTTCTGTAATTTGTAGTATAGAACTATGTATACAGTAGGACTCAGCAAATCAGTGTCTTCAAAGCAACTAGAATATAAGCTGTATAAAGAGCTCTTACAGTTAGTGTTATGGCATATACACAGGATTAAAAGAGATAGGTTATGCAGGCTATTGGATATGATTTATTTAAGTCATATTTTTCAGGAAATTGGTTGCAAATACTAGCTTGAAAATTTAGATTATGTCATGACTTAGAATGTCAAGTAGATATCCTGGAGAGAACTATATTAATGTTTATAAAGAGGAAAAATGCACATCTAGACACATATTGGGTAAAATTCCTAAATATTAGATATTGGAAAATGTTATATAGAAAATATTGTGTCAGTGTTCAAGGATTAGTGGGTAATCTAGAGCTTTCCAAATTTCACAGTATAAGTTTAAAAAGAAAATTTCTCAGGCTTAAAGAGATCACATGTGCAATTCAAAATAGAAAAGGCAGGGACACTTAGGAAGCTCAGCCCTTTGATTCTTCCTCTTAAAGCTGCCTTTTAAATTGGTTGCTGACATTTTATTGCCTTTCCAACATGTCTTTCAAGAATCACAATATGCACATACACACTCTATATGGTACTTTACAGTCCCTCCCTGATGTTCACTGGAAGCATCATAAGCCAGTTTACAATTCCTACAAGACACTGTTTTTATTAGAGTTGCTTCTCAGCTGGCACTTCACTTATTCATTGCTGAAAGATGCTATTAAGAACTGTGGTGACTTGAGCTATTCGAACTGGCTTTTTGTTTGATGCATAATTAAATAGAGACCATAAGATCAAGTAAGTGTTAATGAGCAGTGATATATTTAAAAATCTATTTTGGAAATTGCAGTTATCTCAAATGCAAGAAACTTTACCTTTTGCATAATCCTTGTTGCATAGGTTTTGCACCATTTGGTGTCTTCTCTGATTTCATGTTATTATTCATTAAAAATGATTTTGTATGAATGAGTTATAATTTCACAAATTTTAAGAAGCACGAGGGGTTGGCATTGTTTTTCTAAGCATTTTTTTAAAGTACCTAAACACTTTGCTTCTCTTTTCATACAAACTTTCTCTCCTAGTTTTATGCTTCTTTAGTTGGAAACTAAGAGTTATAAAAACATCTAGAAAAGTGTGTATCTGTAGCACTGTGGATATGCTTGTATCAGCCTCCACTTAAGTGACTCTTAAATCAGTGCTTCCATTTGGTCTTCTTTCCAGCACTCCAGCATTAATCGTGAAAGAAATATTTATCAAGTTGTCAGGTAGTGTTCTCAGTATTCCACATGCAGCAGTGACTCAAAAGTCATGCCTGCCATTGTGAAACTTACTACATTCTAGTGGGTCTGGGAGGAGGTTGGGGATGTAGGGGAGGGAGGACAGACAATAAACAAGCAAATAAACTGTAAGTTTACAGAGAATAGTGCTATGGGCTGAGTAAAGCAAGAAACAGGGATCCAGAGTAACGAGATTGGCAGTGAGGTAGCAAATTTAACTAGGTGGTCAGGGAAGATGTCACTGAGAATGCGATGTTTGAATTAAGACCTGAAGAACGCCAGGGCAGGAGATATGTGGGTATCTGGGAGAAGAGAGTTTCAGGTGGAGGGAAGAGCGTGTGCAAAGACCCTGAGGTGGGAGTGTGCCTGAGGTATCTACCATGCCAGTGTGTCTGGAGTGGAATGGGTGGGCGAGGCAAGGAAGAGTAAAGAGCAAGTTTAGAGAGATTGAGGGTGCCAGATTGCCTAACCTAATAGACTGTTGTGAGGATTTGGGATTTTACTCTGAATGAGATTGCAGTCATTTGGGGTTTTGACAAGTAAAGAGATATGCTTTAACATTTTAGCAAGGTTCCTCTGGTGGTTGTGTGTAGAATAGACCAGATGTATGATCAGCAACTTAATAGTCTCACAATTAAGTCTTCCAGGCACCTGGAACTCAACATGTCCGAAACTGAACCTCTTGTCTTTACCCACTAGTCTCTTCCTTTTTCTGGAGCCCCAGTTTTGGTTAATGGCACCATCATTCACTCTTCCCCTTATTTCTCACTTTCTTTTACACCCGTATGTCTTCAAGTTCTATTAATTATACTTCCTAAATATCTCTTCGACCTGGGTCTGTCTTTCCATCTCCCCACGACCTGTTGTAGTTCAGACCTCTGCTTGAACCATCACAATAGCCCCTTTGCTTGCTTTCTCTTAGTTTTTTTCTGAATCCCTCTAATTGTAGGTTATGCGTAGCTGTTAAAATATTTTAAAAATACATATCAGATCGCATCACTCTTCTGCTTGAAATTCTTCTGTGTTTCATTTTGGGATATGAATTTTCTAGCTTGGCAATATTAATCATTTTATAATCTGACCTTCATTTCTATCCAGGCTTATGAAAGTACAGGACTAAATGTCTGAATCCCACTTCCAGTCGTATGCTCTTCTCTCTTGTCCAAATGGTTAACATCTACTCATCTTTCAGGACATGTGGTAGACTGAATAATATCCCCCAACCCCAAATATCCACATCCTAATTCCCAGAACCTGTGACTATGATACCTTACATGGGAAAACAGACTTTACAGATTAATTAAATTAAGAATCTTGTGATGAGGCTATTATCCTGTATTATTCAGGTGGGCCCAATGTAATCACAAGGGTCCTTATAAGAGGGAGGGAGGAGGGTCAGAGTCAGCAGAAAGAGATGTGATAACTGAAGCAGAGGTCAGAGAGAGAGAGAGAGAGAGAGAGAGAGAGTTGAAGGTACTACATTGCTATTGACTTTGAAGATGGAGAAAGGCGGCCATGATCTAAGGAATGCAGGAGGCCCTAGAATCTGGAGGAGGCAAGGAAACAAGATTCCCACTTGGAGCTTCCAGGAGGAGCCATCTGTGCCAACACCTTGACTATAGCCTGGTGAGACTGACTGTGGACTTCTGACCCCCAGGAACTGTAAGATAATAAATATACGTCATTTTAAGGTACTATGCTCGTGATAATTTGTTATAGCAGCAATGGGAAATTAACAGAGGACACAAATCAAGCATCTTCTCTTTCTGAAACTTTTCCTCAGCACACTTTTCACCTGCACCCCTGCTGACTCAGGTGCTGGGGCCCCGCAGCAACTTTTCGATTCAGCTGTCAGTAACTTGTTCAAAGCGTTGCAACTATTTACTGGTCTGTCTCTCCATAGATTGTGAGATGCTTGAGGGCAGAGATTTTTACCTCATTTATCTTTATATTTTCAGTACAAATCACTGGACTTGGTAAATAGTGGATATTCAATAAAAGATAAGTGGCTTTTCACTACTACGTGATATATGTCAATTACCACTGAACAGAGAGTAGGAACTCATCTTACTACATCTTAATGCAATATAACATGTATACAGAGAAGTATACAGATCCTAAGTGTGCAGTTTGATAGATTTTCATGAGGTGAACACACTCGTATAACCAGCAGCTAGATCAGGAAACGAAACATTGTGGGCACCCAGGAGCCCTCCCTGTCCCAACCTCTAACACCAGGGAGTCTGTGCAAACAAAGCATATTTTTGGTAAGAATTAGGAATACTGAATTTCCAAATGAATCTCCCTTTTGATCAGGTAAGAATGATCGACAGGAATGTGTGAGACTCAGATAAAATTCCTTCCTTCTAAGGCAGTGGTCCCCAACGTTTTTGGCACAAGGGACTGGTTTTGTGGAAGACAATTTTTCCACGGAATGGGGGAGCGGTTGGTTCAGGCGGTAATGCGAGCGATGTGGGGGATGGGATGGTTCAGGTGATCACGTGAGCAATGGGGAGCGATGGGGAGCGACGGGGAGCGGCAGATGAAGCTTTGCCTGCCTGTCACTCGCCTCCTGCTGTGTGGCCCGGCTCCTAACAGGCCGCGGTCCCATAGCAGTCCATGGCCCGGGAGTTGGGGACCTCTGTTCTAAGGTCTCTATTTCTTCATCTAGAAAGTGAAGAGGTGCCCTGTAATCTCAGTTCATCTTAATGTGTGAGTCTAAGACCTGGTTCTTTGATATATGGGTGAATTTGATTGTGCAGGAAACATGGATTTGATGATTGAAGCTTGTATAGCATTAATTTAAATTATAGGACTAATATGATTTAATCCAGATTATTTACCTGGAAAATGAATGTAGTGCCAGAGTAGAGGAGCGGTGACCTGGTATGACTTTTTTGGTCTTGATTCTTCTCTTTCCTCCTAATTTGTTGCTGCATGGCTTTCAGGAAATGTGTGAGAATAACTGCCTACTTAATCAAGTAAATAAGATGGATGAAAATTTTCTTACAAAGAGATGGATTTCCTAAAAAGGTCTTAGAGATTGTTGATTTAAGTCTAATATTGTAATTTCTCCCTTAATTTACAAGGCAGTGTTTCTAGAGTATTATAAATTTTGAGAACTAGAGGATTAACTCTGGAATCAGTAAATAAAAATCCATATAAATAAGAAAACTGACAATGGTGATTTTATTTATTTATTTATTTATAATTTTCATTTTTATTTACTTTTTATTTTTTTGACATCTTTATTGGAGTATAATTGCTTTACACATGTTGTGTTAGTTTCTGCTGTATAACAAAGTGAATTAGCTATATGTATACATATATCCCCATATCCCCTCCCTCTTGCATCTCCCTCCCACCCTCCCTATCCCACCCCTCTAGGTGGTCACAAAGCAACAATGGTGATTTTAAATGGAAAAGTTGATTTATTGTTCAATTGCTTGGAAAAGAAAACAAATTCTCTTTACTTGTTAATACATTTGTCAGAGGATCAACAATTTGTTTTAATATAATGTTTATTATTGAAGAATTTGGGCTAGATATTCATGGTTTAGATAAAAGTACTCAAGATATTATATTAAAGGAAATGAAAGTGAAAACCAAATATCTAATACGGACATAAAACAGAAATGGTTCATATTTTGTAAGTAACATAATATACATCAAATTCAATTGAGAATTTTGAATATAATCTATTTTGAATTTTGGAATATGTTTTTGTAAGAATATTATTGTTTATTACTCAAAAGATGATAGTGAAAATACTACTTATTGAACAAATAATATGTATCAGAATCTTTATATTAATTTCTTTATGACTCCATATATCAAGTCTGAAATGGAGATACTATTTTTCCCATTTTACATATAAAGTAATGGAAGCACTGAAAGATCAAGTTCAAGGATGCATAGTTAATACATTGTGAGCCCTGCATTTGAATGCAGGTACTCTGAAGTTTCATTTTTTTTTTTTTTATCATACCAAGCAGCTTCACTCTGATACATATTATGATTGAGAGGACAGCCACTTTACATATTCTTCTTGGTTATAAAGGAAAAGACCTGGCCAATTATGTTTTATTCCTCCTTTCATTTCCCCCCTATCATATCTAAAATCAGCATCACCTAGAATGCATAACTCAGAAGGAAGGCACACACCTTGGGAGGCACAATACCATATCCTGGGGTTCCAAGCATCCCTTTTTTGTTCTTGCAATGACTGCCACAAAGATGGGTAGGTTAGGAAAACCAGGTCAAAGTGAAATGGTCAGAAAAATCTGTTGTTGCTCTAGAAGTTTCCTAGTGCAGATACATGTTAAAGCAAATGGGTGAGAAATAGTTCTTCCCAGTCTGCAGTACAAGGTGGCATCTTTCCACTTCTTTTCAGGCTTGGGGGTAAGGATTACCTTGAAAACCCACCACTAAAATGTGGGTCAGAAGAAATCGAGCCTGCTTGAAAAACATCATGCTCTTTTTTTCCCATTAATAGGCGAGGGATAAATTGTGGTTTATTTACTCAATGAAATATTATACAATAGTAAAAATGATGAATTGAGTTGCATGCAACAGCATGGATGAATTTTAGAAGTATAATGTGGAGTGAAAAGAAAATTTCAAAGATTGTATATAATATGATTCTAAACATTGCCAAGCACTTGTTTGTCACTATTGTGTCATCTTTCAGAGAATGCTCTCTGGGGAGGGAGATTCATGCCTGGAAGAAACAAAATAGCTGAGACATACCTATTCAGCCAAATCTTTGTGGTGGTCACCCAGAAAATTTATTTTTCACTAGAATGTTTTTAAACGAGTTCTTCCCCATACCATAACTTTCAATTATTCCTGTAGGCCTTATATAACCATCAATTATTCTGACTTCACTGAGTACTTAGGTTATGTATGGATTTCTGTGTAACCCAAATTAGCTAAATGTATGGTTTTGCTCCTTGGGGCTTTGTGTTCGGTTCTTTGTCCATATTTGACTATTGGCTACTCAGAAACAAGGGCCATGGCTCTACTTTCTGCATTTTCTGTGATAGCAAGAGCTCAGAAAATTGGAATGTAAACCTGGCCTTTCTATTTCTGACATGTGATTCTTGGAAGACATTTAACCTCTTTGGGTCTCAGTTTCCTTGTCTTTAAGATGGGAATAATAACTGTTTCACCTATCTACTATTAAAGGGCCTGCATTATGTGAGAACTCTTGGGCTCCCAAGGAGCTCTTTGAGGCCTGTAGACATGAGCAGTCTCATCTTCAACCCTGCATGGCCTGTCATGCAACCTTCACCACAGTAAGAACAGACCAAGAGGGTCACATCTTTATGCCTTTCTTTATGTTCTTTCCTTTGACATTTTTTTTAACCAACAAAAAAGCATATGAAAGTAAATAAAAATTAAAAAGGGGAGGAAGATGAAAGGAACATTTATTACATTTCTCATTATGCATTCCCTGATATATATTTTTAGAGGACCTGGAAGACTGGGGCAGAAGTTCAATTAAACTAAATGGTTGAATTTAGTGTAAAGATACATAAGTTAAAGGAAATAAATTCTGTTATATACTTTTGCAAAAATGTTTTAATGTCCTGGGGAAATGAGTATAATCCAAATTTCTACCTTAGGGGTTATATTTGTGTAGAATCTAAACAAATCTAACTGGTAATTTTGCTCGTGTTTGCAGTGTAGTCCAGGGGTCAGCAAACTATGGACTGTGGGTCACATTTGGTTCACCAGCTGCTTTGTAAAAAAAGTTTTATTGGAACACAGCCCATACTCATTTGTTTACGTATAGCAGAGCAGTTGTAACAGAGACTATATGGCCCTCAAAACCTAAAATATTTACTATATGGCCCTTTATAGACAAAGTTTGGTGACCCCTGGTATAGACCAGTTCCTGTAAAAAATGAACCCATTTATGTTTCTCTGTCATGTAAGAGCACTTGATTCATACATAACCTAATGTCTGGGATTCTAAACTTCTAAGAACGGGACTGGCTTCATGGGCACTTGGCTTAATTCTCTACTACTGCCATCTTGAAATAATAATTGTTGAAAAGGGGCCCTGTGTTTGCATTTTCCTTTTTTAAAATATCTTTATTGGAGTATAATTGCTTTACAATGTTGTGTTAGTTTCTGCTGTACAACAAAGTGAATCAGCTATATGTATACATATGTCCCCATATCCCCTCCCTCTTGCGTCTCCCTCCCATCCTCCCTATCCCACCCCTCTAAGTGGTCACAACGCACTGAGCTGATCTCCCTGTGCTATGCAGCTGCTTCCCACTAGCTATCTATATTACATTTGGTAGTGTATATATGTCAATGCTACTATCTCACTTCATCCCAGATTCCCCTTCCGCCCCAGCCCCGTCCCTCAAGTCCCTTCTCTACATCTGCGTCTTTATTCCTGCCCTGCCACTAGGTTCAACAGTCCTGTGTTTGCATTTTGCATGACACACCATATATTATGTAGCTAGTCCTGTCTAAGAACATGTATTTTTATAGCATTTAGAGTCAAGAGTTTCTTCAACTTAAATGTGAGGGAAAATGATTAGTATCCCTTTAATTATGCTTCAACATAAGTTGCAAGATTTAGCAAATAAAAATACAGATGCCCAGTTAAATGAGAATTTCAAATAAACAACAAATAACTTTTCAGTATAAGTGTGTCTCAAATATTGCAGGTATTTTGTCTGGCAGTTCTACTTCGACACAACGGTAACAAGCTCTTTAGGGATAATAATAAATATGTATCTTAAATATCTCCAGTGCAATTACAGGACATACTATAGAAATCATTTCAATCACCAGGGTAATACATTAGGCTATTAAAAATCCTCTCCTTAAAAAAAAAAAAAAAAAAAAAAAATCCTCTCCTTGCATTTTGACTTTCTGCAGCATTGGTCTTGGTTGAAGATTCTAAACCTTATCAATTCATCTTTTCTGATAAAATGCTCATATGGAACTAAAATTGCGATATTCCTTCAGCATGTCTTTTCTAGTCATCTCAGGTCTAGATTTTTGGACCACTTTTCCCAGGGCTGTTAAATTGCCATTCATATCTGAGCAGATAAAAAAGGTCATTAATAAAACAGAAAGTAGGTTGAGCAAGTATTTAAAAGTGCAGAAACTTTATAATTGCCAATAAAACTAGAGGTGATAAAAATGTTGACTAGATGTTATACGATATTTTAGGATTAAAATCCTTGAAGTAGTAATATTTTGCTGAAATTTAAATTGTGCAAAAATAAAGGTGATAAGTCAAGGGTGGTTTTAAAGAAATAATTTATAAATTAGTTCTATAGTAAGGAATTAGCAAGGTGAACTTGTACAAGTACAATTTCCTTAGTACAGAGGTAATGTATTAACTTTGATCTATTTAAGTATTAGGTTGGTGAGTGATATAAATCAATAATTTCAATAATCCTCATGGTTCCTCACTTGAATAGCAAGCAGAATATTCACAAAAATAATCCTGAGATAAAATTAGTAGAGATAGTCTATTCTAAAAATTAGCAGCAAACAGTAGGTTATCAGGATAGGCATAGGTACCTCACATTCTTTGTGAATATTTTCTTAGAGATGAATAAACCAAACTCTCTTTATATGTTACATGATATTTTCTTTAAGTGGTACAATTTAAAATCATATGGTAATTCATACACTAATATTTCACATGCTTAATCTCCCATTTTAAAAAAGAAATGAATAACCTTCAAAAAGAAATACAGTCCTCAATGGGAAATATATTTTGTAATCAACCAAACTGTATGAATTTAGTCTTTTTTTATGATCACTTAAAGATAAAAACTGAGAAATACTTTTTCCCAAACTATGACTGATTATTTTCAGTTCTGACAATTCAGAATTATTCTATGAACATGTCATTTTAATTTTAGCCTGAAAATTATAATATGCATGTGGTTTTTCATAAAATAAAATCCAAAAGAGTTGCATTAATCTTCTTACAAAGTATAAAATAAGAGTACAAAATAAGAAAGTTCCTATATATTTCATGTTTTTAATGTGGTACACAATGAAAAGCCAGTTGTTTCCTTGCATTTTTAGTGAACATCCAAAAGTGAATAACTTCCTTCATAACAATATATCAGTTTCTCTTACTATAAAATAGATAATGTTTACCTACAAAGACAGGCGCTGGAGAAAAGAGAGCCTAGATTCTTACAGAGTTTTATAAGTTATTTCTATGTGATTAAAACTTGATAAACATTGGCTAATGTAATAGGGCTTTCCATTTCAGGTGTGGGCATAATGTAGATTCATCTTGATGGCCCTGCACGCATATTGCTGCCATGTGGTGTTTTCACAATGATTACTTTATTATTTTATTATACCCAGATGTTACCTCATTGAAAATATTTTAATGATGCATAATTGATGTATCTGGGAGTGTGGGCAGTAGATATGAAGAAATTAAACTTCACATGGGTCCTGGAATGTGACTTTGCTCTTCCCATTGGGATTTAATTGGGATCTTTATGTTTAAACTTAACAAAAGTTCAGTAGGGTGATGGTGGGCAACCTTTAGGTGCACTACAAACTCATAATGGAGGTTGAAAATTTCAATATATGGAGAATTTAGTTAAATTTTCAATTTTTGCTTTCTCTCAAAAAGCAAATTTAGGGATCTTGTAGAGCTATAATTGAATGTTACTATGTTTAGAACTATGTATAGTCTTGTTTCTTAATAAAATGAGTATAGTTGAAACATGGACTTAGCCTGTATTACATAGTCATTGTTATTCATGAAGGACTCAAATTAAGACATAAAGCTAGGTTGACTGAAACCATACCTTATCTGGGAGTCAGTATTCATTCATTCAGCAGATATCTATTGTATGCCTACCATCGTGGCTGGTACTGTGTAAGTTCTGGGGATATAAACATGAGTAAGAGGTATTCCCTTCTTTAAGAACTCCATTGTTACAGTGGGTAACAGGCATTTGTAATTGTAAGGTAAAGAGAGTGGCAGAAATATGCCTATGGTGTCTTGGGAGCATACTGAAGCAGCAGTTTTCCTAGTCTGGATCTGGCAGGAGTGGTCTGATGAGGCTTCTAAGATGAATTAATACCTTAAGTGAAACAAAGTATTGATATAAAAATAGGTTAAAAAGTAGAAGTATCTGGGAAAAGGATTTTAGGTAGAAGAAATTGCATGAGGAAAGAGAAGGGAGAGAGAACATGGTATTGTGGGATATCATAAGCAATTTAAGGTTGTTAAAACAAAATGTGAGGTAAGGATGGGAAGGCAGTAAGGCTAGAGAGGCGGACAGCGGTCAGATGAGGGTCAGAGATGCTTGCTCTTAGGTAATGTGGGAAGATCCATATCTATATTGTTTTATGTTTCTTTTTTTTCCCCTCCTGTTTGAGAATAACATTCTTTGAGAATCTCTGAAGATTCTTAGTCTAGCCATACACAATCTCCAAGGCTGGTCTAAATGTCTTTTAGGGCAAACCTTACCTTGTAATTAATTTTGCTGACAGATGGGAAAATAATCTTAAAGACCTGAGAATAATACTATCCATATAACTTTTTCAAAATGTTTTTAATATTCTGCAAAGAAGATATTTACATTTTGCCACTCCCAGGAGAACTAATATGTGAGGAACAGTGTGATAAAGCCTCCTTCTCATTTCTGGTTCATCGTGGGTTTTATGTTATCACGACTGACAAGACAAATTGTGACATTCACAATGTGTTATTATTGGACATAAAATGCTTTTCAAAAATCAGGTAAAGTAATCCATCAAATCCATTGAAACCATGCTACCAAGTAAAGCCAGGTAAATTGGATTTACAATGCCTTGCCTTGGGAGTGTATATTTCTCACATGCAGGACCTATAATCATTTGACACGATATTGGTAAATGTTCAGGGACAGCCATATCAGACTCTTAAGGAATTCATTCTCACTATGAAAATGGTCTTCAGTTATACTCAAAATATAGAATACAGAATTCTTCAGTATGCTGTCCTAACATGGAATAGAAAGTGAAACTCCTGGCACATCTGTCATTTCTTATTTTCTGGAACTATCTTTGAAATTCTTGAGGAGAAATTAAAGTGATGGCTTCCTCCTGGATTCTTATAAGGCAGCTCATTTAGAAACTGACTGAAATAATGTGCAATTCCCTGTGTTGAATTAAAATCTTAGAAGAAAAATGTGTTCAAGACTTGATGCTCTTTACTAACTTGTGTCCTGTAAAGAAATTTCAAAATATCTTAAGATTCTGGCATAATGTATTATAATGATAGGCACTGAAACAATAATCTTTTAACCCATGGCTAATAATATGCTGTTTTTCTTCTATTTTAAGCTTTAATTACATTTCTCCCCATATATTTGGCACCATCTAAGGATTCTAAAATGCACTATGATCTTGAAATATAACTGCTCATGCAAATCTGGTAAAGTCTGGCTTTAAATGGAGAGTAAGCATTGAATAAGATACCCAAGTGATAATTCAGAAACTTGCCTGCTAGGTATCATGTGAACCCTTACAGACTTAGATTCTTTTTTCATAAAACCATGCCTGCCAAGCTCATCTCAATGATAATCAAATGTGTGAGCACATGCTGAAAGCCAGAAAGCCCTATGTAATGAAAAATATTTTTGTTTTAAAAAATAAATTTCCATATTTAGTTACTGTGATACAAGGACCACTTGCATTATGCTGTCATAATCAAAAAGTTTTTCTTGATCTACTGTCAAAGAAATCTGCTGTTGGAACTCTGTCTCTATTCCTTCTCTTTTGAAATGTATATGCATATGTATGTCTATGTCCCATCTAGATTTATATTTGTGTGTGTGTGTGTGTGTGTGTGTGTGTGTGTGTGTGTATATATCTATATATATATAAAACAGGGTGTATATCCTTGGAAAAATTTATAGAGAATATATAGGAGAAAAACTTAGCAATGAAGCTTGAATCAGTGGGCACCAGGAATACAGTATCTTCTGGAAACATTCCTTAATTACTTTTAAATAAGTAATTAACACATATCATATGTGTTAATAGTTTATTAATAATTATTAAGTATAAGAATTTAAAAATAGGAATAAATGATATATTCATTCTTTCCTATTATTTTACTGATAGAATATGAAAACCATGTCAGGGTCAACAAGACTATCGCCAGGTTTGGAGATTGACTAGCAGGACTCACAGGACTCAGAATACAGTCATACTCACAGCTAGGATTTATTACAGTGAAAGGATGCAAAGCACAGTCAGCAAAAGGAACAGGCACATGGAGTGAAGTCTGAAGGGAATCAGACCCAAGCTTCTGGGAGTCCTCTCCCAGCGAAGTCTCAGAGGACATGCTTAATTCCTCCAGCAGCAAATTGTGACAACATGGCTACTGGCGAAGCTTGCTAGAGACTCGTTGCCCAAGATTTTTTTTGGAGTCTCGTCATATAGTGATGTCTGCCTGGCATGTACCAAAATTTGAGAGTCTCAGAAGGAAAGCAGGTGTTCAGCATAAACCACATTGTTTGTGCAAACAGTTCTGGGGCTCTTATCAATTTTGGCAATGGTGGGAACGTGCCTCAAATCCAAATATCCATACTCTAGCCAATGCCCAAACTTTCAAGCAGGGCTTTTTAAGGATAGCAGTCTCAGGCCTGCTATTGACTCTTTGCTGCACAGAAACCAAATATATTAAACTATTCAGATTCTTGTGGGTATTGAAACTTTTTTTCCCCTTCTAGGGTATTAATATACTTTAGCAGTTGAATTTCCAAACTAATTGGGAACAGTCAAGTTCAAGGTTTCTTTAGGCCAACTAAACATCTGCTGTCTATAAATTTTCGATTACTGCAAAATAAATGAGGTTTAATTTTCATTGCAGTAGAGAATTGTATTAATTATTTCTATAAATGGTGAATCTCATTAATTTTGACTAATTTATTTTTAACTTCCATTTCAGAAGATGAGGTTCTCTGAACTTATTTCCTAAACTTGGGAGAAAACACAAACTGAGGTATATACAATCCTATGAAGTGACTATGTCCTCCTAAATTTGGGGGGTAAAGAAAGGGAAGAAATACATATGTTCATAATTTTAATCAATAGTCCTGATATTTGGTTATTGACACTTGATCTTCAAATGCTCAACCTTCTTCAATTCATACTGACCCAGAGCGATCATTTTAAAACATAAATCTGCTAATGTCATGCTTACCCTGAAACACTTCGATGGTATTGATTGCTCTGACTTTTCATTTCCTCACATTTCTCTTGCTCCCTCTGTCCTATGTTAGTCCCTCCTGGAATTCTCTTCGCTTCCCTTTCTATCGAGTTCACTTCTACTCATTCTTCAGCTTTCAGCTCATATATCGATTCCTTAATCTTCATCACTGTCTAGGATGTGTCTAGGTCCACACAACATAATAGACTTTTCTTCCCTGGAACTTGTCACAGTTGAAAATTGGCACTTCCTGAAATGGTTTTGATAAATATCTGCCTTTCCCATTAGATTGGAAGCTCCACTGTGTCCTTGGTGTGTAGCAGAATTCCAGACCTATAGTATGTATTCAATAAATGTTTGTTACATGAACACTTTGGAAAAGTGTCATTTGTGTATGTTCTCAGGTCATCAGAACTGAGGTAGGGCTCTAACTCCTGCATATGGAATTTTGGGTATTACAAAATGGTAACTAAGACATAGCTCAAAAAAGATTTAAAATAAAAACTGTGGTGTGTTTAACTCATTAATGTAGAGGGGTGTTGTGCTCAGCTTGCAGAGGGAGGATGGACACCCACCCCAACTGTGGTTTGTATGTTGAGACTAATGATGCCACTCATGCACCAAGAGGGTATGAAAAAGCTTATTGCTCATATAATGGAGCTTTCTGGGGGAGAGCAGGACGTGTTCCTAAGCAAGTCCAAAATTGGCATGAGAAAGCAGGGAAGAGAGACTGGCTTAGGCTTTTATTATGGTTAGGGGGTAGGGCTGGGGTGAGAGTTTCTATCTGCATGATCCAGAGCTTGTGTGATTTGAATGTCCTGCTGGTGCCAAATCAGAGAGCATCTGGGGCTTTCTTATCAGCTTACCTAGAAGCAGGGCAGAAGTGGAAATGGGGTGAGGTTGAAATAGGGGAGGCCACTTCCTCCTGAAGGTAGGATTTGCCAGGGGCCCAGGTTTGGCTCTGTCCTGTAGCAAGGAGGCCTCAGTGGCCATGCTGATTTTGCAGGGTGTGTTTACATGACCCAAGGTAGCTGAGTGTGGAGGATCTTGGACTCAGGTCCTGTAAGAGCTTCTCTTTTCAGGAGAGCACAGAATACATCCAGAAAATGCCATTCTGATGGAATGTAACTGAGGAGGGCAGTTTCTTGTGCCACAGTCCATGGGTAATTTATATGCATTATGGGTGGTCCAGAGATTCCAGGAAACATGAGAGAAAGTTTCTGAAGTCTTTACAGTGAAGAAGTCTCAGGAGAGCAGGGGGCACTAGTGGAAGTGCCTTTTGTATTGCATTTTGGACAGATTCTAGAGCTTTCTGTTGTAGGAGTTTCCATTTATGATGGGCTGAATTGTAAGTAACACCGTAAATGGGCTTTAGTCAAATTTGTGAGGAATATGGTGCCTCCTGAATCCAGAAAGGCATAAAATACGCTGGGCTTATTTTAACACTGAGTGTTGAGGGTTAACAACTGTTTCTTGACAGTGTCAGGGATGGAGTGACTCTTGGCTTACCAAATAATTTTCAGGAATTTAGCTGAGGTGGTGGGACCTGGTACTATGTGTGGGGCAATGCCCATCCCTTTTTTGTGAACTCATTTGTGAATGTTTGTATGTCTTGACTAAGAGTGTAAACTGAATCTCCTTGGAGGATGTCATCAGTGTGATGTAATACTTGCTCCTAGTGAAAGTTGGATGAAGTTTAGATCTTGCTGCAAAGACTGTGTGTCATGGCAGGGCTGTTGAATTACTCAACCAACCATGGGTAGCCAGGTAAGGGTATATAGTGTCCCTTCAAAGGTGAAGGCAAACTGTAAACTGTGACTGAGAGGCTGTTGAAATAGGCACTGAAGAGAACATATTAACCAAATCTATAAAAGCAAAATATACACCAATGGCTGATTAGATGGAATCAATAATTTTAATAATATTGGGTGTGGGGACCTTAATGGGTGAGACCACAATGTTAAGGTTATAGTAATCCACTGTGAAGTGCCATTCATTCTTCTAGGTTTAGAAAAAGGCCAAATTTGGCTGTTGATGGAGGAACAATGGCCATTATCACCCTTTTTCTAAATAGGTCTTATAACAGTCCTTGAAGGGGAAGGAGTCTATGGAATCCCTTTCTATCAAGCCAATTGCAAGTACCAAAGACTGAAGTTAATTTTAATTTATTACTCTTTGGGTCAGAATATCCACGACCACTATAAGGTATTATGGGCAATGGACATCATGGCTATGGGAAATTTAAGCAAGGCAATAGTTCTGGTGGTTAAGGTGAGGCATAGATATTTATCTCTATTTTATATTTTGTAACTTTCCTATGACTATAGAAAGTACTTTGTTTAAATTTAGTAGGATCCCCTAGTTTAACTGTAATTTGAGTCCCCAAATTGATTGAGGTCATGAGAGTTTGGCAATTGGTGCATTTCGATACATGTTAAAGTTGATTCAGAACCTACATTGTAGAGGCATAAAAACCAATCAGTTCCCTTTTATTTTTTTGTTGTATAAATTCTTTTAGTAAAATTTGAATTTCCAATTAGTCAAAGTGTGTACCTCTGTTTCAGTTTTTTTGTTTCCATCTCCTGTATCAGTTTTCAGTTTGTTTTTGTTGCCCTTGGGTATTCCTCAGTGGAAGGAGGTCTTCTCTATGCTGCTCATATTTATGTTTATTCTTTCAGAAGCCTCAAATCAGTATCTTAAAGATTAGGGTTCTCCTCCATGTCAATGGTTGTTTTATAGAGTTTAAGGAACCCAGGTTTATGCTGGGTTTGGATTAACCCCTTGGCTGTGTTATGGGGGGGCCATGGGTGTTTTTCTCTATAATCCTAAGGGTAAAGAGCTTGTTGTTGACAGAGGTATAGGCAGCAGTGTTAGCAAAGGCAGTTGATAGTGTCCTAGTTTCAGCCATCTACTTTTAGGAGTGTGACCTCAGCATGCCACATAGTAACTGCTTTTTCTCCACACAAGAGATCACCCAGTGGGCCCGCTTGTTGTACAGGATATTGGTTTTGCTCCTGAGCACTCTATAGAAAGGGCCAATTCCTCATTGAAACACACACCCTGAGCTTAGTGTCAGTGGCCGTATATGCTGGAATCAAGACACATGACTCACAGCTATGCCCAGGTCAAGACACATGATCCACAGCCACTTTAAGGAAGGCCCCAATTCCATACTCCTGTCCTAAATGCGAAATAGTGAAACTTCTGATGTAGGTCAGTTGAATCCATAGCAGAAGCTTGAGAGAGAACCCAGCAAATGCAGCACAAAAAGTAGCACAGCTCAAAGTACAAGCTAGTCATCAGGGAGTAGAGCTGGTTAGCAAGCCAAAGCAAGAGAAGAAAGACCCCTCCCCCCACCCCCGCCAGCGGTACTGTTTATCATCTAGACATGCTTGCTGTGTCAATTGTTATGGTCACCCTGAAGAGGAGAGATGGATACCCCACCCAAAATTTACTTCAGATGTCAAGATGGTACCATACTTCCTCCAAAAAGGTATGAAAAGGCTTATCACTCAAATAGAGTGGCTATCTCGGGGGGAGCAGATAGGTTCCTAAGCAGGTCCAAAAATGGTTGAGAGAGCAGGGAAAGGAGGCTGGGTTGGGGTTTTATTGTGGTTAGGAGTCGGGCTGGGATGAGAGATCCTGTGTGCATGGGTCAGGGCTTGAGTGTTTTGAACTTCCTGACGTCACCAAGAGAGGGGCAATCTGAGCTTCCTTATCAGTTCTCCCAGATGTGGGGCAGGAGGGGAGGGGGAAAGGAGAAAACTGGAAAAGTGTCAGCAATCAATCATGAAAAGTAGAATCAGGCTCTGTATTACAATGGTGGGAAAGAGCTACATGTATAGAGTGGCCTATTTTGGTATTTGAGGTATATCTGTTTATAAGGAAATGTTGGGTGTCTCATTTTTATGTAAATGCTACTTTTACTTGTGTTAAAAACCATGCTGAGATAACCTTTCTTGCTCTTTTTTAATCCTCAAATTTTGTATTATCTGATATAGAAATTTAATAATACTGATTTACTAGGTCTATTATTACCATTGTAGACTTTAATTACTATTCTATAAGTCCAGTTTAAAATCATGAATTCCATCTGAATTTTATTATGTTCTCATACAGAATTCATCTGGGAAATCAGTCAACTAGAATGGGCATAAGCAAATAAGCTTCTCATTTTGGATAATCATTATAATTTATGACTTATCTATGACCACAATATGTAAATAGTTCTTAAAAAGTTCAAATGTAAAACTCAACCAGTGGGCCCATTTAGTGAGAGTTCTCATAAGAGTGTTTTCTTTTGTGATTATGTGGATGAACTTGGTCAGCTCTGGCCTTGCAGTTTGAAGTTGTGGTTTGGCATCATTCTCCTAGAAGCTACCTATTGGCATGGGTCTTGTAATATACCACATTTAATTTATTTTTTTATATTGTACAAATAGAATGTAAATTCAATGAAGGCAGGAATTCTTTTTTTTTTTTTTTTTTTTTTTGGTTCATTGCTATATCCTCAGTGCCTAGAGCAGTGCAATAATAGCTACTGAAAAAAATATTTGCAGTTGAGTTCCTTGGCAAGTACTTTTTACCTCTTTGATAATTAAAAATAGTTAATTGTAATTTTGATAATTATAAGCCTAATTTCAAGTTTAAAATCATGGTGTCCCTCAAACAAAGAGTACCGTGGTGACTTTTTTAAAACAATAACTTATGGAAAGTACTTTTTTTCTTTCGTGATTCTTTAAATTTGAATATATTAAGACAGGTTAGAAGGAATCATAGGTAAAGCAATTTGTTAAGCACATAGAAGTGCACATATTAATTATGTTTATTTGGCACATTTGATTTTAAGAATATGGAAATCTTATATGAGCCCAAGGATAGGATGTATATTGTAGTCAGTCTTCGGGGGAACTAGAGATATAAGATTCTTACTTTAGATTCTCTTTCTTTTTCAGGAAAGGACATGATCTTCTTTTCTTATAGTTTCTTAGTTTCCATTTTCTCATATCACTGGAAGTATTGTTCTGTGGATGAGAATAAGGAATATGGATTCAGATTGTCAGGGGTTGAATTCTGGATTTACACAAATATTTGACTTTGGGCAAGTTACTTACCTTCTCTGTGACTCAGTTTCCTAATCTGTAAAATGTGGCTGAAAAGAGTATCTATCTCATAGGGTTATTATAAAGATTAAATGAAATCAGGCATGTAAAGTATTTAGCATAGTTTTGGGCACATAGCATAAACACTCAATAAATTTGATCAATTACTAAATTTTAATGAAAACTGAAATGTATTGTTATAGTAGCATGTGCTTTCTTTTTACACTTCCATAGCCTCATTTTAAAACACAACTTATTCCTTCATTTAACTTACACAGTCTCTTAATTTTCCAATTCCAAATTTTCAAGAAAAAATGTGGTTGACCCAGATCACAATTTTGAGCCAGAACACAAGAGATTTTATGTAGCTCTCTGTCCTAGGTCAGCCCAGTCCAATCAGCTGTGATGGTGGGGAGTGGCTCACAAAGTACAAAATATAGCTGCTTAGACAGTAGGGGCTATGGACCTAAGGACCAACATCTATAGTTTAGTAACACATATGCAATTATACAGATCTACAAATACTCATGTATATATACTGCTTGTTTATAAATAATTGCCTGGATCTACAGTCAAATACTATATAATATCAATTAAACCATTCTGTTAATGAAAACTATCTTATGATCAGTCAATGATGTAAAATCTATTTATATAATTGGTTTACTTAAAGAATTGTGTTTTTCCCACGTTTGTGAATACTTAATCCATTTGATTTTTAAAGTATTTCAAAATTGAGATAATATTTATACTAGTAGAGGTTATTTGAAACTTAATTGGAAATATTTTTATTTTACAGAACTAATTCATTGACATCCAGATTTGAACAAATAAAAAGCAAAATTGAAAAGGGATTAAATGTGCCTTAAGATAAAAAGGCTGTGAATATATTAGATTTGCTTTGCCAAAGTCAGGCTAATATTGTCTTTAACTCTTGGGTCTGTGATGAAATGCATTTCTAGGGCAGTTTTATTCTCTTTGCACTTTGCAGCTGAATATTTCCATGAATTTGTAGCTTAGTCTAACAGTCCTGAGTACCAGGACTATCCACTTTATATTGAATTAAAATTTTCTCAGGGCAAGTAAAGAATATCTTCTCTTGTACTTTTCTAGTTTTATTCATCTGGACAACAAATTATTGATTTTAATTATCCAATCCAGATATCTATATGTGAAAAAAAAATTAGAAGTCTTCTTTAACTCAGGATGTTATGAAAATGATGACAAAATTTGTCAATACTGTCAAACTAATTTTCCTAATGAGATCAACATACAATTGAATATGGAAGTAATGTGTTCCATAAGTAATCTCCAGTTCCTCCCCATTAAGGAGTTAGTGATAATCCTTAACCATTGACTGAAGAAAGCCTTCGTATTGCATTTAATTGCACCTTTCCTGGGCACCATGTAGTTTTTGTTCTGTAAAATCTCTCCTCTGCAAAGATCACTCTTTCTTGCTCTTGTTAGGTTAGGCAGAAAGGAATTTAGTAAAAGGTCACAAGGTGGTTCATAAATCTTCTGGATGACTGGAGGACCAAGGGTGATGAGCATAGGCAAAAACCCACAGAAAGAAATGATTCTGGAATCTGGTGTTTCTGGACACCTGCTACCACTCCCACTCCCGTTATCCAATGCTGCCAAGAGATATTCTCCATCTGACCTACAGCTTTGAATTACTTCCTCAAGATGAAGAAATTTTGGGCAGTCACTACTGACTGTGCTTAGGTCATTGACCACATTCCGTCCTAAAGGAGGCAGGGAAAGGAAATATTTTTCCTCTTTCCACTTCAGTAGGAAAAGGCTGGACCCTGATTCCCACCTATTTTGGGATTCCTCACAAAGTGAAGGGTTTTTCTTACTGGTCTGCCAAAGCTACAAATGTGAGCTGTACCATATTATGAAGCCTTAGTCTTTGCTTAGGCAACAGGCAAAGGCAGATACTTTGCTTGATTAAAGCATAGTTTTTGAGTGCTGAGTTTTCCTTGTTAATTCACCCTTGTAATGGCTTTTTCTTGCTGTAGTTAAACCCATTAAACCTGGAAGTTGTATTTGGTCTTCTAAGAACAGTGACGGAGAATATCTTTGGTGGGAAAAACATTCTTTCTCCTTGGAATGTACATAAAAATCATGGAAACTGATTTTAAATAGAGTAAAAATAAACTCATGCATTTATATACTATACGTCTTTGCATTTCTTGGTGTGAGGAATCAGTGGCAAATTGAATCTTACTGAAGAAGAGCCACCCTTCAACTTACAGAATTCAACAACTGAAAACTGATAAGAAGTTAAGTTAATGTACTTTTTAAAGGGTATTGCAACCATAAAATCATTATATCTTTATTTTTCCTTAAAAGTAGTTTCATTAATCAGGTGGATTCTTAAAGATTGGCTTGCATTAGGCCTAGAACTCTACGAAGTACACAGCCATGTTAGACTTGATTAACTGCTCATCCTCAGTGCCCAGCACAGGTTTGGCACAGAGATAGTACCCAATAAATATTTGTTGATTGAATAATGAATGAAAATTTTCAATACACAAGTTGCCATATGAATATTAAACTGAGCTATTGAAATACAGCTTTCTAGAGAAAACAATACAAGCATTCATATGGAAACACAAAGACTGGATAGACAAAGCAATCTAGAGAAAGGACAACAAAGCTGGAGGCATCATACTTTCTGATTTCAAACTATATTATAAACTTATTGTAATCAAAAAAGTATTATTATGGCATAAAGTGGACGCATAGACCAATGGAACAGAATCAAGAGCTCAGAAATAAACCTGTGCATATACAGTCAACTAATACTTGACAAGAAAGCCAAGAACATTCAGTGGGGAAAAGACAGTCTCTTTAATAAATAGTTCTGGGAAAACAATAATCACATGCAAAAGAATGAAATTGGACTTCTAAGTTATGCCACTCACAAAAATTTACTTGAAATGTATTAAAGATTTAAACAGAAGACCTGAAACTATAAAACTTCTAGAAGAAAATATAGGGAAAAAGCTCCTTGACATTGGTCTTGGTGGTGATATTTTAGATATGACAAGCAACAGAAGCAAAAGCAACAAAACCACAGCAAAATAAAAATCACAAGCAACAAATCATAAAATCATAAAGCAACAAAAGCAAATATAAACAATTGGGACTATATTAAACTAAACAGCTTCTGTACAGCAAAAGAAATGATAAACAAAATGAAAAGGTCACCTATGGAATGGGAGAAAATATTTGCAAACCATATATCAGATTAATATCCAAAATATATAAAGAATTCATACAACTTAATAGTATAAACTCCACATAATCTGATTAAAAAATGGAAAAAGGACCTGAATAGAAATGTTTCCAAAGAAGATACACAAATGGTCAACAGGTGCATGAAAAGGTGCTCAACATCTCTAATCATCAGGAAAATGTAAATCAAAACTACAATGAGATATCACCTCACACCTGTTAGAATGGCTATTATCAAAGTATAAGAGATAACAAGTGCTGGTGAGGATGCGAAGAAAAGGGAACACTTGCGTACTGTTGGTGGGAACGTAAATTGGTGCAGTCATTATGGAAAACATTATGGATGTTCCACAAAAAATTAAAAATAGAACTACCATAAAATCCAGCAATCCCATTTCTGGATATACATCCAAAGGAAATCAAATTACTATCTCAAAGAGATATATGTACCCCCATGTTTATTGAAGCCTTATTTAAAATAGCCAAGACATGTAAACAGCCTAGGTGTCCATCAACAGATAAATGGATAAAGAAGACATGGTATATATGTATAATAATATTCTATTGCTTATACACAATGGAATATTACTCAGCCATAAAAGAAGGAAATCCTGCCATTTGTGACAACATGGATGAATATTGAGGGCATTATGTTAAGTGAAATGTCAGACAGAGAAAGACAAATACTATATGATCAAATCACACAGTATTTTGTGTAGAAAGAAACCAAACAGGTAGAAATAGAGTAGAATGATGGTTGCTAGGGGCTGGGGGTGGGGGAAATGGGTTATGGTGATCAAAGAGTACAAACTTCCAGTTCTCAGATGAATAAGTTCTGGAGATCTAATGTACAGCGCAGTGACTATAGTTGACAATATGCTTGAAAACTGATGAGAAAGTAGATCTCAAATGTTCTCCCCATACACACAAAAGATAACTATATAAGGTGGTGGGTGTGTTAACTAACCTTATCATGGTAATCATTTATATATTTCCACATACATATATATATATAGTTATATGACACAATGTTATATGACAATTATATCTCAATAAAGCTGGAAAAAAGAGATGGAATGCACCTTTCTTCATTCTGTTTGTGCACAAGACATTAGATAAAGTATCCTAAATCATGTTTTACAGAATGTAAATTGACTAATATTTCTCAAACTAGTATCTCTGAATATCTAGAGGTTTGCAAATATATGTATTTTTGTGATCTGAAAGTTCTCTCTTAGTAAAACAGAAGTTATAGATAGAAATTTCCTTCTGAAAATTTCTTCATAATGTAGTACATCCTTCATTCTTTAACATACTCTTGCATTCTTCTAAGATATCAGTAAAGCAAGCAGAAAAATTATCAGGCTTTTAATAAAAGCCTTCAATGAGGTAAAAATTATTGAACTGATACCCTCTCTTGCTCTTCATTTTTTGCAATAACCAACTTCATGAACTCAGAGAAGCAAGTATATTAAGATGTTCCCAGCATTTTAGACTTAGGTAACAACCATAATTATTTTTTCTTCCATTGTTTTTGAACCTAAAGGGGGTTCTCATTTTTGTGGCTCTCTTTAACTAGTGATTGTAAAAATTGGAACTATCTTAATCTTAAAGAATGGGACCAGAGGAACTCTTATTGCCTCTTATTCTTCTAGTCTGTTCTCAAGAAACTTAACCAATCGAATTCATTCATTCAAAAATAATTACATATGATGTGCTAACTATCCTTCTAGATGCTGGGGGTACTTCCTGGTGGTAAGGCAATGAATAATTAAATTAATAATATAATCTCATTTCGCTATTAACACAAGAACGTATATAAGGGTTAGGTGGAAGTGAGTTTTGGGGGGTGGAGTTGGGTCTTCTTGAAGCAAAGATCTGAATAATGAGAAAGAGGGAATTATATGAAGACCTATAGGAAGAGAGTTCCAGGAAGAGGGAAGAGCAAGTGCAAAAAGTTAAATGATAGGGGAGATTTTTCTAATGGTTCATCTCTTGTCATGTCACTTTTTTTTTTTAACATCTTTATTGGAGTATAATTGCTTTACAATGGTATGTTAGTTTCTGCTGTATAGCAAAGTGAATCAGCTATACATATACATACATCCTCATATCTCCTCCCTCTTGCGTCTCCTTCCCACCCTCCCTATCCTACCCCACTAGGTGGTCACAAAGCACCGAGCTGATCCCCCTGTGCTGTGAGGCTGCTTCCCACTAGCTATCTATTTTACATTTGGTAGTGTATATATGTCCATGCCACTCTCTCACTTCATCCCAGCTTACCCTTCCTCCTCCCCGTGTCCACAAGTCCATTCCCTACGTCTGCATCTTTATTCCTGTCCCTACGTTCTTTGTAACCATTTTTTTTTTTTTTAGATTCCATATATATGTGTTAGCATATGGTATTTGTTTTTCTCTTTCTGACTTACTTCACTCTGTATGTCTTGTCAGGTCACTTTTGAAGGAAATTCTTTGTAACTGATTAACAGGGTGACACTACGTCAGCTTCATTGGCTATTTTGGTTATTAAGACCCCTGATCCTAATGGATAATATTAGGGAGGCATATTAGTTTAGAATCCCAGTTCCGAAAAGTGTAAATCTTATGCTAAAGTTTGTAGATAAGCATAAGTGAACAGAGCAGCAGAGTATCAGGTTTTTACTTGTAATACCCAATTTTTCTGAATGGGTGTGGTTAAGGCAAGCCTTGAAGTATGTCCCGTGGAGTTACTTACAAGGACAGACTCATATAGTTGAATTTGGACTGGTATATTATGTGGTAAGAAACTTGACAAGTCAATTTGGCTAAATTCCTCTACTAATTTTTTCTACCCTGTCTTGGCTCATGGGATAGTTCAGATAAAGTGACTATCTACAAATTCTTTAAATTTATCTGAAATAAATGCAAATCCTTTGTGAGAAACAATAATGTCTCATTATCTACATATAACAATGGACTGTCATCAATGTTCTAAACTTTTCCTTGGAGTTTGAACCCTGACTCTTGCAGCCAGTTGGCATTTCCTAATCCCCTTTTTCTCAGTGGTCTCTATTGCAGCTGAGCTAGCCAAAGTCTGTTTTTAAAACAGGGAAAGGGAGAACTTCCCCAAACATGTTCATTGGAGAGGAAAGTGATACAAAAAATAAAAGTGCTAATCCTCAGGCATACTCAAGTTGTTCCTTTAAAAGTCCCTTATGTTGTGAGACAATTAAGACACAACTGAATCTACTGAACATATTTAAAGGTTATAGAGAGCCTAGAGATTGAGACAGAAATAAATTAGGTAAAGTAAACAAAAAGAGAGGTGTTTGTCCTGATCCAAACATTAAAATGCTAGATAGAAATGCCATAACAAATACAGTATAATACAGTACTCCTCTGTACTGAAAATGTTACTAGAAGAAACATAAAATATTGTTTATTATTAAGAAATAGTTGTACATTTTTGAACTTGCTTTTCTAACTCTAAACACAGATGGAGTTCAATATATACACATACATTTTTTTCTAACTACCAGCCAGTTAATTATATGATTGATGTATGTAAGGGAAGAAAAGAAAATATTCCTCTGTCACTTTTCATATATTAATACTGAATAGAACTTAAGGAAGACTCATGACATCACTGCTTCTTCTTTCCTACCTCCACTAAGTCCACTTATCAAAATGTAAAAGCTTTGTTATTATTTTCTAAAAGAGAGTGGACATGATTCATGATTCTTATATTCTTTTGAAATCATATTACTCCTATAATGACCTTATTTTTTTCCACATTACCCATTATTCAATTAAAAATCATAGAGATTCAAAACGTTAGTATATTGTCAACCTTGGCTTTTTGTTCATGTTCTTTTTTTTTTAATGGTGAATGAAGCATTTGGCATGAGTAGCTCTTATAAGTGATGGCTAAATACAGGTCAGCTTTCTAATGGCTTTTTTTGAACTTTATTTTTTGTTGTTGTGACATTTCAACTAATCATGAAATATCATAGATGAAGTTAAACCAAACTAAATTTATATGGCATAAAATTTTATTTTGTCATGAGTCATATTAAAATGGCTTTTGATTTGATTACACATTTTTTTAAGTAATTTTGTTGACATTTATGTAGCACACATTTGAAAACAGTTTTTTTTAATGCCACTTAGTATATCATAATTTACTCAGATTGGATGTGGATACAATTTCTGAACATAAGCTTTGCAAAAGTGTGTGCAGTTTTATGTTGTAGGATTAGGTGATATATTGTTATTCATATATATATATATATATTTCTGAAAAAATATTAAAGCAATTAATTTATTATAAAAAGCACTTAACAGAGAGCTTTGTCTACAGATGACTTTCAATAGATGTTTGTTCCCTTCTCTTTACTTCATTTCATAATCTTTAATTTGCTTTGGTTTACACTAGAAGGTAATTAATACAGTTTGAATGCAAGAGTATTAATATTCTACTTGAAGAATATAAAAGATTTTTTCTATAAAATAATTACCTAAAGAAAAAAACCTTCAGATTGTCTACTAATTTAGTTATTATTAAAGAAAAGACCTTCCTCTAAAAGGTTAAGGTTACTAACCAAGGTAACCTTGGTTAAACTTGCTGCAATCTTTTTAATAACCACAAAATAATAATACTGTATATTTCTATGTTTTCTAAAATAATAGACATATTCTTATAAGAAATATTCTTTTGAAATATCCACTGAAACTAGGCTAAAGAATAAATTGAGGGAACATTTGACCTTATGTGAATTTATGGTTTATTCTGCTGGAAGCATTGGATTGTGATATGAGTTTGTGTTGGCAATATCCCAAATATCCTCCTTTTCTTTCTTCACTCTATGAAGTGTTGATTAATACAAAGACACCTTTACATCGCTAAATGAAATGAGTACCTGTTTACATTTTTGATTCCTTAAGTTTGTGCTTTACATTAGAATTTAAAAAGATTTGGCTGTGCAAGATAGGATGTGTGCTAATTATGCATGCAGTAAGGGGCTATTCAGAGAAATCTGTCTTGCAAACCAGGAGATGGAAAGAAGCTGTGAAGAAGACAATGAGAACGGCTCTGGTTTTGCATGTGTTCTTATGAAATACAGCAGTAGGAAGATGAAAGTGGAGGGGACAGAGTTGCATGGATAAAAAGAAAGGGTGGTAAAACTTGTATCTGGGTCTTTGGATGGTGATAAATATGTTCCTACAAGAAGAGTTGGCTTGAAGCCTTGGAAAAACTGCTTCCATTTCCGTCCTCCTTTGTACTTATCTCTACTTTAGAGTTTATGGTTAATTATTTTTACAAATCATTTTCCTCTTGCCCTCTTCACTCCAATTCAGTTACTAAGTGACTGGAAGATAAAGTGACCTCTGAATTTATTCTTCTCATTATATTGTTAGATTTTTGCACATCACTTAAGGGATGCATTTGTTTGTTGTAAGTTCAACACCTCTCCAGCATTCAAGTTGACATTTCACCTAATTAATAACCCCTATTGGCCTAGTTATTCTGGGGATGCATAATTAAGGCAATAATGCTACTTGTTCAGTGGAATTAAGATTTCATTTTGCCTTTTAGATTAATTGCCCAAAGGTTTATTGCTTTTTCTGGCTCTAGGCATATTATTATGCCCATCTGTGTTAAAATAAGCATATTTTTAAAGTCCAACCTTAGAAAAATTAAAAAGTTACTCTAATAGAAAATTTTGAACTTCGAGGATTTAAAAATAAACCCATATATATGTACAGTATTTTAATTTACTTAAAAGGGAATTCCTTAAAGACACTAATTTTGACCTTTTATCTTTGAATTGTTCACTTTTGTACTTGGAGTCCCCTCTATAGCACCTGACGCAGAGTGGATACTGGATATATATATACATTTTCACTGACTTCATGTGATGGGAATTTGAATTTTCTTTTTAAAATGAAGTTAATATAAAAATGGTTATACATAAGTAATTCTGAGTAAAAATCAAAACAAATACAAACACTATTTCTATTTTTACTCTTTGGAACTTGTAGTCTGAATGTATTTATTCTCTGTGATGTGAAATGTTAATGACTTATCTATCAAATTGTATACATGAAAATACATAGCACTTACTATATAAAAGGCACTATACTCCACACTTTACAAATATTATTAATGTGGAATCACTAATGGAAAAAATAGCATACTTTCCCTCAGGTAACTATTTAGAAAAAAAGACCACGTGTACACACACAAACCTAGAAATGCTCACAGGTGTGGAGCACGCAGATGTTAGGTTCTGAGTGTTCTGTGTATAGAATGATGGCTGTGGTGGTGGGAGATACATAGGGTTTCCTGCAGTAACTGAGGAGCTGAGTTTCATACCTCTTGATATTTAGATGGAAAAATGTCATGACAAATGTTGAAGAAAAAGATATAACCAGGCAAAAAAAATAGTGGTTTAGATCCCTCACCTGGGCAAAATACCTTTTGCGATAGATAATGAGATTTGAACTTGTGGTGTCTGTTAAACCCAGTAGAACCTATTCAAGAAATATTTTATTTGTTTTATAAACTATAAGGATGATGAAAAAATCCTGTTTCTCTATGTTAATGTAATTGTATACAGGCTATTTTAGAAAAAAATAAGTAAAACACTTGTGTCTAGGTGCAGGTACATGAATTTTAGGAGAAATTAGAAGAGAAAAAAAATCAGTTTCTGGGAGGCCACTGATAATATATTTAACATGTTTGCTGGCCAAGATTTTGAGAAATCTAACCTGTGTTTACTGCATAGCATTTGGGACATTTGGATTACAGTCCTATTGCCTCGCTGATGAGATATGTGAATTTGGAAGATTTCCTAACTATTTACCATTAGACCTCAAGTTTCTCATCTGTGAAAAGAAGTTGCTTAGATGCTTGCTATGTTTTCTTTCAGTTCAAAAGCTTTGCATCTGTTATTTTACCATGTGCTATAATAACATTTTTCCTTATTAAAAGATGTAGTCTTCATTGTAAAAACTAGAAAATATGTAAAAGCACAAAGTGATAAATATGGGCACAGTTCTATCTCTGTAAAACTATATTCATATCTATTCAGTTTTTAAAAGATTGGGAACATATTGTGGTATTTTTAAAATGTTTTTCCACTTTACAGTATATTGTGAATGTTTATCCATCTTATAATTTATAAATGCTTAAATGGAATTATGTTATATGTTTTTACGATAATTATTTTATTAATCCATTTTTATGGAGCATTTAGTTTTCCAATTATTTTACTATAAATAATGCTGTGGGGAATATTTTTATAGATTAATCTTTGTACAGATACTTGATTATATCTTTAGCATAAATTCTTAGGTATGGAATTATTTGTCTTAAATGCATTTTTAAACAATTGAATACCTTGTTGTCAAGCTACCCCCAATACTGAATGGATATTTATTTGCAACATCTATTGATTCATTCAATAAATATTTATTTAGTGCTCATTTTATATTGTGTAAACATGAATGAAGTATTGAGAGAAATGGATATCTGGGAGGAGGAGAACAGGTAGGTCTGTTTCTCTGCATTGAATATATTAATTATCAAAAAACTTCCACAATTTGATGAGTAAAATACTGTCTTATTTTTTATTTCTTTGCGATTAAGATCAAAACCCTTTTAAAAAAATTACTTTGATAGCCATTTTGTATTGGGACTATTTTGTTGTACTGACTACCTTGCTTGGTGTCTATGTCTCTCTTTGGTGAAGGAAGAAGGTGACCTGTAATGTTAATTAGTTCTCTTTCAACTGGTTGCCAATTGTACTATGTTTTCATCATCAAAATTAGAATTTTTTTTTTAAATTTATTTATTTTAGGCTGCCTTGGGTCTTCGTTGCTCCACGCAGGCTTTCTCTAGTTGCCGCGGGCTACTCTTGTTGTGGTGCGCGGGCTTCTCATTGCGGTGGCTTCTCTCCGTGCGAAGCACAGGCTTTAGGTGCGCAGGCTTCAGTAATTATGAACGCAGGCTGAGTAGTTGTGTCTCACAGGCTCTAGAGCACAGACTCTGTAGTTGTGGCGCACAGGCTTGGTTGCCCTGCGGCATGTGGGATCTTCCCAGACCGGAGATCGAACCCGTGTCCCCTGCATTGGCAGCGGATTCTTAACCACTGCGCCACCAGGGAAGCCCTAGAATTTTTCTTATCAAAATTAGAGCACTTTACTTTCCATTATATGTTGGTGATAAACTGACCTTTTTTTGTTTGTATGTTTCATCGTTCTCATTATATTGGTTCTATACTGTGTTTTAAATTGACTTATTTCTAAAGCACCATTTTTTCTACCTTAATACTTTATTTTATGCCCATCAGTCTTCCTTCAGTCCAATTGTTCTTTTCTGAGGATTCTGACTCCTATCTCTAGTTGTTTTTAAGATTTTATCACTGTTTGGCTCTTCTACAGTTACTTGTAATATTTCTAGGCATGGATTTGTTCTTATCTATCCTGCTAAGGACTTCATTCTGTTTTTCAGCTTTTTAGGAGAATTAACGGTCATTATTACTTCAGATATTCTCCTTGCCCTTTCTATTTATTTGCTTTGTTCCTTCTGGAACTCCAATTATATTTATTTTGGACCTTGTTAATGTATTGTATATGTCTCTCAATCTTTCATATTTTCCATCTCTTTATTATTCGATCATAAATTCCTGTGAATTCCCTTCCAGTTCATTAGCTCAACTGTTTCTATTTAACCTGTTTAACCTATTAGGCTTTTAATTTAAAAGCTACTTTTCCCACAACTTCTAGTTAATTCATTTTCAAATCTATCCATTTTCCCTCTAATCATGGTGATAGCTTATTTCTCATGGCATTTATTCTGACTCTTAATTATTTTATTCATTCCTACGTATGGTCTTTCCAATTGTTTTTTGTCATGTCTAAAGTTCTTGTGGTGGTAATACTTCTTTTATAGTATCTGCCGATGCTCACTTGTGGTGTTTGCTTTCCTTGTGATATTTATGGAAAATATGTATTCATCTTTCAGTGTTTTTTTTTTTTTTTTTTTTTTTTCATTTCTTGTACCTGGTAACTTCCAGTGGTGTGCTAGTAAATGTTCAATTATTAGTTCTCTGAGAAAAAGTGCTCGGGTTTGTAGCATATCCCCAGCACAGCCAATTTTAAACTACTGAAGTGGTGTCATCAAGCATGGAGGTGGGAAGGGATGTGCACACTGAGGTTTTGTAAGCTGGTTGTAGGAGCCAACTTCCGAACACCACTGGCAATTTTCCTTTTATAATATAAATTCAGCTGTGTTAATTTTTGTTATAGTTTACCCAGTGCATGTAGAGTTTTGTGATATGAGTTTCCGTTAGCTAACTCTTCCAGGACCAGAAGCAATGCTATATGTTCAAAATTAAGAAAGCTTAAAAATGTTTGTATGTTATAGTTCTTGGATTGGTGAATTTCACCATTTCTACATCTTTTATATGTCCTATCTCTTAATACTCCACCCTTTTTCTTATGCATTTGCCTCATTCCCCCATCATCTCTTACATTCTGGTCTCTATTGCTTTACTCCTGCTAAATAAGCTTATCAAAGGATTTCTGTGGAAGGAATCATCTTGTTACATAAACAATATTTTAAGAGATTATTAGCTTTTAGAGGTAGACAAGCACAGACTCCTTAGAAGGAGATAGCATATCTCCTGAAGCTAATGATGTACTCCTAGATATTTGTGGGTAGAGTGTGTTAAATCAGAGGCAACATTTTTCTGTAAATGGTGAGATAGTAAATATTTTAGACTTTGCAGGCCATACAGTCCCTCTCCCAACTACTCAACTCTGCCATTATAGTGTGAAAGCAGCCATAGATAATATGTAAACTAATAGATGGCTGTGTTCCAATAAAACTTTATTTATAAGAAGGTAATGGGTTGAATTTGGTGCATGGGCTACAGCTTACTGAGCCCTGCTCTAAATGATAGTCCATGGATGTAAAGATTTAATAATATTTTAAAGTGAGCATATGCACAGTTGTTAATAGAAAATTAAATTTAATTTCATTTTCTATATCAGCACTTGAAAAGATAATTACTAGTTTTTAGATATAATTATTTTTTCTTTTGCACATGGTTAGGAGAACAATTTTGGGCATAGAAGAGACAGAGTGTTTTTTGTAATTAACAGTGACTTTGTATTTTAATATTGTATATGTACCTGCTGGCTATTAAGAGAGTCATTTATAATAAATCTGATATGTGTTAAATACAAAAATTATTTATAGAATATGAGTTTGTGGTATACGAACTCAACTTGGAAACTGCTGGACCTTAGACTGTTTTTTGGAATCAGTAGTTCATTTCGTTTTCCCTTGCATATATTGCATTTCAGTGACAAACCATGGGAGCCTGGAACTGCCCAGAACAATTTGATTTTTTCATCTGTGAAGATTCTCAAACCTCCTGTGGGTTAGTTGGCATATCTCACATGTAAAAGAATTTAAGTATTGATCTAAGCTATTAAAACACATCATAGTTACATTCTTTTATAGCAACTGCTGTGCACCAGTTCAACCTAATGAGTTCTCAAGTGTATCTAATTTTTACAACTTGGCCTACTGCTTTGCTCAGAGTAGCCATTAACTCCTATCGGCATGTAATGAGGAGAAACTCAGTAGAGTACATAGCAGGAAATAAACATATGAGGGTTTTCCCAAAAGACCAACCAGTAATTGAAAGCACTAAACTCCCCAAATTATCATCCCCTCCCTTTTCAAGCTACTCATAGGTCCTATATTGTACCAAAATGTTGTCACTAATTCCACTTTAGACTAATATCAAGATAGTGCCCTGGCCATTTGTGTTGTTCCTATGCAATGGTGCCAAATGTTCTCTGCCAGGCTACTAGGAAGTATAATTACCAAGCTAGTTTTCTGTAATTCACTAGGATTATCATACTGAACATTCTCTTTCCTTTAATGTCCCTTTGAGGAACAAGAAGATTCTGCCTTGACTTAGTGACTTAGTCATAGAGCTACATTTGGAATCTTTATAATGCAAACCAGGAAAGGTCAAGATGCTTGCTTTTCATAGCAAGATTATTCATTCATTAAAAATTAAAATACATTGTTCATTTCAGGTGGGGGGCTGGATGTTATTATTTCCCACATGCCCAGTTTAGCAGTACAGAACAAAAATAGCCCTGCATGGTAACATTTTTGCAGGTATCTTTGCTGGACTCTTTCATACTTTCACTACTGCAAACTTCTCATTCTTAATTTGTTTTCATCAAATTTATTGAAAATTCATAGGTCTCAATATGAAAAGATAATGAAAATAGTTAGATTTGTGGTAGAGAAAGAAAGAAGATTTTTTCCTTTGATTCACTTTTTATTCAATAAACATTTACTCAACATTAGCTCTACACTAAGAATAGCACTGGGCCCTGGGGTTGTGAACATGAATAAAACATAATCACTTTCCCCAAGAAGGTCATAATGTAGTATGGAACAGACATATGAACAAACAGTTACAATATTATAAGATACTTGTAATAAAAATACAAACAAAGTGCTGTGAGAAGCCTAGGGAAAGAATGAGGAGTGGCTGAGAGAACATTTCTCCATTTAACATGTCCTACAAGATAGTGAAACAGCAATGGAACCACGTATTTTAAATGCTGGAAATGAGAATTTGGAAAATGGAAATAAAATAAAAATGCCATTTATAATAACATGAAAACATAAATGCTTAAAAATAAACTTAAATGTATGAAAGGACTGTAAACATAAAATATATGATTAAATATAAAATACTTTTCTTTGTAAATTCTTAATTTCTTTAAAATAGAATGGCTTATGCAAAGAAAAAATAATGGCAATGTGTTGTGGAGTTTATAAAATATGTATAATTAAAATATATGACAACAATAGCTGAAAGGAAAATTGAAGCATACTATTGTAAGTTTCTTAAACTATATGTGTGAAGTAGGATAATATTATTTGAACCTACTTTACTAAAAATAAGTGCATATTGCAAACTCTAGAACAACCATTAAAAAAAAGAAGAAAAAGAAATATAACAATTTATTGTATAAAATAAAATGGGAAACAAAAAGATACACAGTTCTTCCAAAAAAAGCTCAGAAGGAAGAAAAATGGAATAAAGAATATAGGGATAGAGGATCTTCAAGATGGCAGAAGAGTAAGATGTGGAGATCAACTTCCTCCCCACAAATACATCAGAAATACATCTACATGTGGAACAGCTCCTACAGAACACCTACTGAACGCTGGCAGAAGACCTCAGACCTCCCAAAAGGCAAGAAGCTCCCCACGTATCTGGGTAGGGCAAAAGAAAAAAGAAAAACAGAGAAAAAAGAATAGGGACTGGACCTGCACCAGTGGGAGGGAGCTGTGAAGGAGGAAAGGTTTCCACACACTAGGAAGCCCCTTCGCGGGCAGAGACTGCGGGTGGCAGAGGGGGGGAGCTTCGGAGCCACGGAGGAGAGAGCAGCCACAGGGGTGCAGAGGGCAAAGCGGAGAGATTCCCGCACAGAGGCTCGGTGCCGAGCAGCACTCACCAGCCCGAGAGGCTTGTCTGCACACCCGCCGGGGCGGGCAGGGGCTGGGAGCTGAGGCTTAGGCTTCGGTCGGATCTCAGGGAGAGGACTGGGGTTGGCGGCGTGAACACAGCCTGAAGGGGTTAGCGCACCACAGCTAGCTGGGAGGGAGTCCAGTAAAAGGTCTGGAGCTGCCGAAGAGGCAAGAGACTTTTTCTTGCTTCTTTGTTTCCTGGGGCGCGAGGAGAGGGGATTCAGAGCGCCGCCTAAACGAGCTCCAGAGATGGGCGCGAGCCGCGGCTATCAGCACGGACCCCAGAGACGGGCATGAGACGCTAAGGCTGCTGCTGCAGCCACCAAGAAGCCTGTGTGCGCACACAGGTCACTATCCACACCGCCCCTCCCGGGAGCCTGTGCAGCCCACCACTGCCAGCGTCCCGTGATCCAGGGACAACTTCCCCGGGAGAACGCGCGGCGAGCCTCAGGCTGCTGCAACGTCACGACGGCCTCTGCCGCCGCAGGCTCGCCCCGCATCCATACCCCTCCCTCCCCCCAGCCTGAGTGAGCCAGAGCCCCCAAATCAGCTGCTCCTTTAACCCTGTCCTGTCTGAGCAAAGAAAAGACACCCTCAGGCGACATAAACAAAGAAGCGGGGCCAAATCCAAAGCTGAACCCCGGGAGCTGTGCAAACAAAGAAGAGAAAGGGAAATTTCTCCCAGCAGCCTCAGGGGCAGTAAATTAAATCTCCACAATCAACTTGATGTACCCTGCATCTGTGGAATACCTGAATAGACAACAAATCATCCCAAATTGAGGAGGTGGACTTTGGGAGCAAAGATATATATATATTTTTCCCTTTTTCTCTTTTTGTGAGTGTGTATGTGTATGCTTCTGTGTGTGATTTTTGTCTGTATAGCTTTGCTCTTGCCATTTGTCCTAGGGTTCTGTCTGTCTGGTTTTATTGTTTTGTTTTGTTTTTTTATTACTTAAATTTTTTTTTTCTTAATAATTATTTTTTATTGTAATAACTTTATTTTACTTTATTTTATTTTTTTATCTTCTTTCTTTCTCTCTTTCTTTCTTTCTTTCTTTCTTTCTTTCCTTCTTTCTTTTCTTTTCTTTTCTCCCTTTTATTCTGAGCCGTGTGGAGGACAGGCTTTTGGTGCTCCAGCCAGGCGTCAGGGCTGGGCCACAGAGGTGGGAGAGCCAAGTTCAGGACACTGGTCCAAAAGAGACTCCCAGCTCCATGTAATATCAAACAGCAAAAATCTCCCAGAGATATCCATCTTAATGCCAAGACCCAGCTCCACTCAACGACCAGCAAGCTGCAGTGCAGGACACCCTATGCCAAACAACTAGCAAGACAAGAACACACCCCCTTCCATTAGCACAGAGGTTGCCTAAAATCATAATAAGGCCACAGACACCCCAAAACACACCACCAGACGTGGACCTGCCCACCAGAAAGACAAGATCCAGCCTCATCCACCAGAACACAGGCACTAGTCCCCTCCACCAGGAAGCCTACACAACCCACTGAACCAACCTTAGCCACTGGGGACAGACACCAAAAACAACCGGAACTATGAACCTGCAGCCTGAGAAAAGGAGATCCCAAACACAATAAGTTAAGCAAAATTAGAAGACACAGAAACACACAGCAGATGAAGGAACAAGGCAAAAACCCACCAGACCTAACAAATGAAGAGGAAATAGGCAGTCTACCTGAAAAAGAATACAGAATAATGATAGTAAATATGATCCAAAATCTTGGAAATAAAATAAATACTAGAAACGTTTAACAAGGACCTAGAAAAACTAAAGAGCAAACAAACAATGATGAACAACACAATAAATGACATTAAAAATTCTCTAGAAGGGATCAATGGCAGAATAACTGAGGCAGAAGAACGGATAAATGACCTGGAAGATAAAATAGTGGAAATAACTACTGCAGAGCTGAATAAAGAAAAAATAATGAAAATAATTGAGGACAGACTCAGAGACTTCTGGGACAACCTTAAATGCAACAACATTCGAAGTATAGGGGTCCCATAAGAAGAAGAGAAAAAGAAAGGGTCTGAGAAAATATTTGAAGAGATTATAGTTGAAAATTTCCCTAATATGGGAAAGGAAATAGTTAATCAAGTCCAGGAAGCACAGAGAGTCCCATACAGGATAAATCCAAGGAGAAACACACCAAAACACATATTAATCAAACTATCAAAAATTAAATACAAAGAAAAAATATTAAAAGCAGCAAGGGAAAAACAACAAGTAACACATAAGGGAATCCCCATAAGTTTAAGAGCTGATCATTCAGCAGAAACTCTGCAAGCCAGAAGGGAGTGACAGGACATATTTAAAGTGATGAAAGAGAAAAACCTACAACCAAGATTACTCTATCCAGCAAGGATCTCATTCAGATTTGACGGAGAGATTAAAAGCTTTACAGACAAGCAAAAGCTAAGAGCATTCAGCACCACCAAACCAGCTTTACAACAAATGCTAAAGGAACTTCTCTAGGCAGGAAACACAAGAGAAGGAAAAGACCTACAATAACAAACCCAAAACAATTAAGAAAATGGGAATAGGAACATACATATCGATAATTACCTTAAATGTAAATGGATTAAATGCTCCAACCAAAAGACACAGATTAGCTGTATGGATACAGAAACAAGACCCATATATGTGCGCCTACAAGAGACCCACTTCAGACCTAGGGACACATACAGACTGAAAGTGAGGGGATGGAAAAAGATATTCCATGCAAATGGAAATCAAAAGAAAGCTGGAGTAGCAATTCTCATACCAGAAAAAATAGACTTTAAAACAAAGACTATCACAAGAGACAAAGAAAGACACTACATAATGATCAAGGGATCGATCCAAGAAGAAGATATAACGATTGTAAATATTTATGCACCCAACATAGGAGCACCTCAATACATGAGGCAAGTACTAACAGCCATGGAAGGGGAAATTGACAGTAACACAATCATAGTAGGAGACTTTAACACCCCACTTTCACCAATGGACAAATCAACCAAAATGAAAATAAACAAGGAAACACATGCTATAAATGATACATTAAACAAGATGGACTTAATTGATATTTATAGGACATTCCATCCAAAAGCAAGAGAATACCCATTTTTCTCAAGTGCTCATGGAACATTCTCCAGGATAGATCATATCTTGGGTCAGAAATCAAGCCTTGGTAAATTTAAGAAAATTGAAATCATATCAAGTATCTTTTCTGGCGAAAACACTATGAGACTAGATATCAACTACAGGAAAAAATATGTAAGAAATACAAACACATGGAGGCTAAACAACACACTACTTAATAACCAAGAGATCACTGGAGAAATCAAAGAGGAAATCAAAAAATACCTAGACACAAATGACAAGGAAAACACAACCACCCAAAACCTGTGGGATGCAGCAAAAGCAGTTCTAAGAGGGAAGTTTATAGCTATACAAGGTTACCTTAAGAAACAAGAAACATCTCAAATAAGCAACCTAACCTTACACCTAAAGCAATTAGAAAAAGAAGAACAAAAAACCCCCAAAATTAGCAGAAGGAAAGAAATCATAAAGATCAGATCAGAAATAAATGAAAAAGAAATGAAGGAAACAATAGCAAAGATCAATAAAACTAAAAGCTGGTTCTTTGAGAAGATAAAAAAAATTGATCAACCATTAGCCAGACTTATCAAGAAAAAAAGGGAGAAGACTCAAATCAATAGAATTGGAAATGAAAAAGGAGAAGTAACCACTGACACTGCAGAAAGACAAAGGATCATAAGAGATTACTACAAGCAACTCTATGCCAGTAAAACGGACAACCTGGAAGAAATGGACAAATTCTTAGAAATGCACAACCTTCCGAGACTGAACCAGGAAGAAATAGAATATCTGAAGAGACCAATCACAAGCACTGAAATTGAAACTGTGATTAAAAATCTTCCAACAAACAGAAGCCCAGGACCAGACGACTTCACAGGTGAATTCTATCAAACATTTAGAGAAGATGAACAGCTATCCTTCTCAAACTCTTCCAAAAAGAAGCAGAGGGAGGAACATTCCCTAACTCCTTCTACGAGGCCACCATCACTCTGATACCAAAACCAAAGATGTCACAAAGAAAGAAAACTACAGACCAATATCACTGATGAACATAGACACAAAAATCCTCAACAAAATACTAGCAAACAGAATCCAAAAGCACATTAAAAGGATCATACACTATGATCAAGTGGGGTTTATCCCAGGAATGCAAGGATTCTTCAATATATGCAAATCAATCAACGTGATACACCATATTAACAAACTGAAGGAGAAAAACCATATGATTATCTCAATAGATGCAGAGAAAGTTTTGACATAATTCAACACCTATTTATGATAAAAAACCCTCCAGAAAGTAGGCATAGAGGGAACTTTCCTCAACATAATAAAGGCCATATATGACAAACCCACAACCAAATCATCCTCAATGGTGAAAAACTGAAACCATTTCCACTAAGATCAGGAACAAGACAAGGTTGCCCACTCTCACCACTATTATTCAACATAGTTTTGGAAGTTTTAGCCACAGCAATCAGAGAAGAAAAAGAAATAAAAGGAATCCAAATTGGAAAAGAAGAAGTAAAGCTGTCACTGTTTGCAGATGACATGATACTATACAAAGAGAATCCTAAGATGCTACCAGAAAACTACTAGAGCTAATCAATGAATTTGGTAAGTAGCAGGATACAAAATTAATGCACAGAAATCTCTTGCATTCCTATACACTAATGATGAAAAATCTGAAAGTGAAATTAAGGAAACACTCCCATTTACCATTACAATAAAAAGAATAAAATATCTAGGAATAAACCTACCTAGGGAGACAAAAGACCTGTATGCAGAAAATTATAAGACACTGATGAGAGAAATTAAAGATAATACAAATATATGGAGAGATATACCATGTTCTTGGATTGGAAGAATCAACATTGTGAAAATGACTCTACTACCCAAAGCAATCTACAGATTCAATGCAATCCCTATCAAACTACCACTGGCATTTTTCACAGAACTAGAACAAAAAATTTCACAATATGTATGGAAACACAGAAGACCCCGAATAGCCAAAGCAATCTTGAGAACGAAAAATGGAGCTGGAAGAATCAGGCTCCCTGACTATATACTATATTACAAAGCTACAGTAATCAAGACAGTTTGGCACTGGCACAAAAACAGAACTATAGATCAATGGAACAGGATAGAAAGCCCAGAGATAAACCCATGCACATATTGTCACCTTATCTTTGATAAAGTAGGCAAAAATATACGATGGAGAAAAGACAGCCTCTTCAATAAGTGGTGCTGGGAAAACTGGACAGCTACATGTAAAAGAATGAAATTAGAAAATTCCCTAACACCATACACAAAAATAAACTCGAAATGGATTAAAGACCTAAATGTAAGGCTAGATACCATCAAACTCTTAGAGGAAAACCTAGGCAGAACACTCTATGACATAAATCACAGCAAGATCCTTTTTGACCCACCTCCTAGAGAAATGGAAATAAAAACACAAATAAACAAATGGGACCTAATGAAACTTAAAAGCTTTTGCACAGCAAAGGAAACCATAAACAAGACTAAAAGAGAACCCTCAAAATGGGAGAAAATATTTGCAAATGAAGCAAATGACAAAGGATTAATCTCCAAAATTTACAAGTAGCTCATGCAGCTTAATAACAAAAAAACAAACAACCCAATCCAAAAATGGGCAGAAGACCTAAATAGACATTTCTCCAAAGAAGATATACAGATTGCCAACAAACACATGAAAGAATGCTCAACATCATTAATCATTAGAGAAATGCAAATCAAAACTACAATGAGATATCATCTCACACCAGTCAGAATGGCCATCATCAAAAAATCTAGAAACAATAAATGCTGGAGAGGGTGTGGAGAAAAGGGAACCCTCTTGCACTGTTGGTGGGAATGTAAATTGGTACAGCCACTATGGAGAACAGTATGGAGTTTCCTTAAAACACTAAAAATAGAACTACCATACGACCCAGCAATCCCACTACTGGGCATATACCCTGAGAAAACCATAATTCGAAAATAGTCATGTACCAAAATGTTCATTGCAGCTCTATTTACAATAGCCAGGACATGGAAGCAACCTAGGTGTCCACTGACAGATGAATGGATAAAGAAGATGTGACACATATATACAATGGAATATTACTCAGCCATAAAAAGGAACGAAACTGAGTTATTTGTAGTGAGGTGGATGGACTTAGGGACTGTCATACAGAGTGAAGTAAGTCAGAAAGAGGAAAAAAAATACTGTATGCTAACATATATATACGGAATCTAAAAAAAAAAAAAGCATAAAAGAAAATGGTCAGAAGAACCTAGGGGCAAGACGGGAATAAAGATGTAGGCCTACTAGGGAATGGACTTGAGTATACGGGGAGGGGGAAGGGTAAGCTGTGAGAAAATGAGAGAGAGGCATGGACATATATACACTACCAAACATAAAATAGATAGCTAGTGGGAAGCAGCTGCATAGCGCAGGGAGATCAGCTTGGTGCTTTGTGACCATCTAGAGGGGTGGGATAGGGAGGGTGGGATGGAGGGAGCTGCACGAGGGAAGAGATATGGGGACATATGTATGTGTATAACTGATTTACTTTGTCATAAAGCAGAAACTGACACACCATTGTAAAGCAATTATACTCTAATAAAGATGTTAAAAAAAAAAGAAATTGAAAATATAACTACCATATGATCCAGAAATCCCATTTCTGGATATATATCCAAAGAAAATAAACCATTATCTCAGAGAGATATCTGTACTCCCATGTTCACTCTAGCATTATTCACAGTAGTCAAGGTATAGAAACGAGAGAGTAGAAAAGTGATTGCCACTGGTTTGGTGGGGGAGGAGGAATAGGGTAGGGAGAGGTTTGTAATAGGGCACAGACTATCATTATAAGTTGAGTAAGATCCATAAGAGGATCTAACATATAACATGGTGACTATAGTTCATAGCACTGTATTATATAATCAAAACTTGCTAGAGATTAGAACTTAAATGCTCTCACCAATAAAGGGGGCAGGGAATATGTGAGGTGATGGATGTGTGAATTAACTAGATGGGGGAAATCCTTTCACAACATATACATATATATATACTTGTATATATGACATATACAAGTCATCATATTGAATATTTTAAATGCCTTAAACAATTTATTTGTCAATTATACTTCAATAAAGCTAAAAGAAGAAAGAAAAAAAAAGAATATAGGGATAAAATACAAAACTAATTGTATGATGGTAGACTTAAATTCAATAACATCCATAATTACTTTAAATGAAAATGGATAAATGTATCTGTTAAAAGGCAGAGATTATCAACAAGTCATCACTTCTCTTCAATATTGTACTGGAGGCAGGACAATTAGGGAAGAAAAGGCAGATTGGAAAGGGAAAAGCAATAACTGTCTTCACTTGCAGATGACATTTCTGTGTATAAAGAAAATCCTAAACCATCAACAAAATATTTACTAAATTTAATAAGTGAATTTAATAGGGTTCTAGATACAAGGTCACATACAAAAATCAACTTTATTTTTAGAAATGAGCATTTAGGAAATGGAAATGAAAATATGCCATTTACAATAGCATCAAAAAATATAAATGCTAAAGAATAAACTTAAAAAAATATAAGGTCTATCTATATACTGTAAACTACAAAAGATTCCTGAGATAAATTAGAAAGAACTGAAGTAAATGGACAAATATACTATGATTGTGGATAAAACACCAAATATTAAGATATCTATTCTTTCCCAGGTGATCTATAGTTCTAATGCAATCCCAATCAAAATTCTAGAAGGATTTTAAAAAATTTTGAAATGTTAGGCTGTTTAAAATTAATGTGGAAATGCAGAGGCCTAGAATAGTCCCAAAAATAAAAGAGAAGAAAAATTTGGGGACTTACTTAATTTTAAGACTATTATAAAGCTACACTTATCAAGACAGGATGGTATTAGCGTGAAGATAGACAACAGATAAATGGAATAGAATAGAATCCTGAAATAGACTTGCATTGGTACAACCAACTGATTCTTTAACCAAGGCAGCAAGGCAACTCAATATTGAAAGGAAAGCCTTTTCACCAAGAATGCTTGAAAAACTGCATATCATTAAGGAATAGAAGTGAACCTTAACATATACATCACACCATGAATTAAAATTAATTGGAGAGGTATCATAGACCTAAAAGTAAAATCAACAATGTAAAGCTTCATGAAGAAAATGTGGAAGGATATCCTCATGAACCTGGATTAGGAAAGATCCCTTGACAAAATCAAGAAAGCACTAATAATAAAAGGAAAATAAATCATAAAATAAATTTCATAAAAATTAAATATTACTCACTAAAAGACAGCATCAATAAGCTGAGTATGCAAGTTACAGACTGAAAGAAAATATTCATAATACATGTAACTGACAGTAAACTTTAATCTGAAATAGAGAATTTCTGCAATTTGTATAAAAAGACAAACAACTCGCTTCCGCCACCCACAGTCCCGCCAAATGGGCAAAGTATTATACTTGAAAAGTCACTCTACCGAGTAAGATAAATAAATGGCCAACAAACTCATGAGAAACATTCTCAACACTATTAGTCATCAGGGAAATAAAAAATAAAACCATAATGAAATACTACTAAACACTCACTAGAATGATTAAAATTTAGAAAACTGATAACACCAAATGTTGGCAAGGATGTGAAGCAACTGAATTTTTATGCATTGCTACAGGGGGTAGACAATGTGTCTGACAATTTTTAATAAGTTAAATATATTCCTATCCCATGATCCAACAATTCCTTCTTTAGGTATTTTTGCCAAAAGAAATGAAAACATATTTGTGCAAAAATACATGTATATAAATGTTTGTGCAGCATTATTGATATCCAAAAAATAGAAACACCTCAAATGTCTAAAAGCAGAATAGAGAATAGATAAACTGATACATTTTACTCAGAAACAAAAAGAACAACTACTGATACTTATGCCAACATGGATGAATTCTAAAAGAAGCCCAACGAAAAAGAGTATATACTGTATGATTTCATTTATATGAGCTCTAGAACAAGAAAAACTAATCTATATGGAGAAAGAAGTTAGAACATTGTTGCGTGGGGGGTGGGGACTATTGTCAAGAAAAGGGTACGGGGATTCTCAGACTTTACCTTCATCGCAATGTGAGTTACATGGATATATGCATTTGTCAGAACTCATCAACCTGCACACTTTAGAACTGTTCATTTTGCTGTGTGTAAACTATACCTGGGCAAACTAAATTTTTAAAAAAATTAAAAATAAGAAGTGGAGGTAACTATCTGGCAAAAATTATACATGAATCTCATGGAAATGCAATAAAATAATCTCACAGATTGAAATTTGAGGAGTAAATTGTTTCTTTTGTTGTTCTGTTTTGCTTTTTACTTATTTTATGACTGTATTTTAGTAACTTTTTTTCCTGTAGTGGATTTAGTTTCTCATATAACAGAAAGTCTAGAATTAGAAAACTCCAGAATTTCTTAATTCAGTAGTTTAATGGTATCATCAAGCACAGAGTTCTTTCTATTGTTCTGCTTTACACTGCTCAGCATTTCTTCTCAAGATCATTTCCTATTAGTGGCTTTACGAGCGTTTTGGTTCCGGACATCCATGAAGAGATAACAATGCCTAGCAAGAGAATGAAGGACCTTGTTCCTTGTGTCATTTGAACCTTTTTCTATTATAAAATATCAGACATATCAAATAGCATACATTTTATACCTGTAAGGTTTAAAGAATAATAATGAAATAATGTTGCTTGACATCACTACTCAGCTCAAAGTAGTCATAACGAATACCATTGAAAACTCCTGCATGCCCCTTTCTAGGGGTGTTCTTCCCCTCCCTAGGAGATAGCCAGTCTCTTGAATTTTGCATTTTTTATTCTTTTGCTTTTCTTTATGTTTTATCATAGTAAAAAAACATTCTTAAATAATACATTTTTTAGTTGTGTATATTTTGTAACTTTCATAAGTGAAGTTAGCCATGACTTCTTTTCATTCATTTACCGTGTTTATGATATTTAGCACGTTGATATTTGTTTCTTTATACAACCATTTCATTACCATATAGTATTCCACTAAATGAATGTACCATAGTTTATTTATTCATTGGTTTTTCTGTGATTATTTTTTCCAGTATTAATTTTTATTATTTATTTCTTTTGCTATTACTAAAGTATTCTAATGAACTGCCTTTTATATGTATCTTGGTAGCAAAACACAAGAGTTTCTCTGGAAATATGTGTAGAAGTAGAATTGGTGGGTGTTAGGCTATGCACAAGCTTACTGTATAATGCTATTTTCCCCCTAAATTTGGTTGTTCCAACTGCCAAAATTATCAGCAGTGTATGAATATTCCCATCTGATCAACTGCTTTGCAAAACCTGAATATTATCATACTTTTCAGTCTTTATTAATATGATAGGTATAAAATAGTATCTCAATGTGGCTTTAAATTACACATATATTTATGAGCCCTTTTATATTTCTTTTTTTTATAAAATGTAATCCATATTGTTTGCCCATTCTTCTGTTGGGTTCTTTGTCTTTTTCCTCTTATATTTTAGGAGCTATTTATAGATTCTGGATAAATCTTCTTCTGGTTATATGTGTTTCAAATATTTTTTTCTAACTTTATAGCCTACTTCTTTATCACATTTTTTCATAAACAGAAATGATTCATTTTAGTCTATTTTATCAGTAATTTCCTTTTTAACTTAGCATATTTACATATTATTTATGATGTATTCCTCAGACATTCAACTACATTTCCTTCTATATTATTTAAAGTTTGGCCTTTCCTGAAAATTTAATCCATCTGGAATTGTGTTTTGTATACAATATGAGGTAGGGGTTGTCAAGAACTTTGAAGAGTTTTAGATGTTACCCTACCTGCAAGCTAACAAGGTAGCTTGCCACAGTTTCATGAATGCTGGCGGAAGATAAGCGATTCCTGGGTCAGATCAAAGTTCTTTACTACTCACGTTAATAACAAGAGCTAGAGTGTCAGAATTCATGCCAGTTTCTCAGGCTCAGTTCCCACAGGGCGACTCAAAGAAGGTCAGGTGACTACTGCACATACAGTGAGTGGTGTTATACAAGAGGAATCCCAAGCTTAGGGAACCCAAATCTCTTATGGTGGGTGGTTAGCATGCCTGACATTTGCCCCAGAGGGACACCTTATCTATATTATAGTGCAGAATAATCAAACCTGCCTTATGTTCCAGATGGAGATATGTTTGCTTTATAACCATCCTTGAGAAGATAGTCTGGAATAAAGGCAGCCAGTGCCTCTGCCTGTAAGACATGCAGAAATATGAGAAGCCCATAGAGAATTGTCTCTAACAAGGACAACTCTTCCCTCCCCTTGCCCCAATATTTATGACCAATTGTCTCAGCTTAGTTTAATGCATCGTCTCTCCTTTCCCCAGATATCTTTAATATAATCAGGTTTAAATGTCTATATTAACATAATTTAACATAATCAGTTTCCATATACGTATGTGTCTGTTTCTGGGCTCTCTGTTCTATTAATCAGTAGTCTATCTCTGTATCCACCCCGCGTACCTTACTTACCACAACTTTATAATAAATCCTGATCTCTGGTAGAGCAACTCCCTCCCCAACCTCCACAAATACCCACCTTATTCTTCTTCAGAAATGTCTCATATATTCTAGTCCTTTCATTTTTCCTTGTATTTAAAAAATCTACACAGGTTCCAATGTAAAATATTTTTTCTTGCAATTTAGACCTTCCTTCTGGGATTGTTTTACTTGCTCCAGAATTTTGTTTGAAACTTTCTATAGTAAACTTTATGCAGGTGTCTCCGCTGTGACTTCCCACCATAGATAGCTTCCAAGCTTTGGTTCCTGTACTCTGCATGCCGCCCTTTAAAAGCTAAATTTCTGATCTTCAGACATCAGCAGATGGTCTGAGGACGAGTGACAGGTTCAGCTCATTTACTTCTCTGCATGGATCTTTTCACATTGTTTTCAGCCTCAGAATTTTTCTTGCCTTTTTTTTGGGCAGCTCAGCTATGCATTTTAAAAGACATTTTGTCTATTTCACCTAACCTTTCTAGAAGTTTTGCACTGAAAGTGGTTTTCAAGATAGCTAATCATTCACATTGTCAGAAACAGAAGTCTTGTGTCAATAGTGGTTTTAAAATTGTTTAATCTCACAGAATTGTATCTTGCACACAATACATATTCAACAAAGTGTGTTTAATTGAACTGAATAAGATTTTGGTTGGGTTTTTCTGATGCTGCCTCATCATTCCCAAATAACCCAGTACCTAATTTGGCATTTCCACTGTAAGATTATTATCCTCTCCTTAAAACTTTACAACATTAAAAAATATTTAAACATACAGAAAGCAATATACTTGAAATCTTTGTACTTACCACCAAGATTAAATACATGTTAATATAGTGTCCTATTTTCTTTAATCTATGGTTACATGGTTAGATAACAAAGCAATGCATATTATTTTGTGTACTTTAAAATTTTACATTAATAATACAGTGATATTCATACTTTTTTGAAAGCTGCTTTTTTTCCCCACTCAACATCATGTTTGAAATATTTTCCATGCTGACACCCTAAGCTTTGATTCAATTATTCCAAGTCCTGTCTGTAATTTTATTATAAATTAAATTTTATTTAACAGTCCCTTTATTCTACAACAAATATTCTTATTATATATATCCTCTTGAGCATGTATTTGAGAATTTTTAAAAATTAGATGCCTAGAACTGAAAGTGCTCTATAATAGCATGTACTTAACTTTAACATATTAGGTATATCCAGTTTCTTATATCTGGTCTTTATGATTGTGATGACATTGATCATTATAGAAGATAGGACATTTTTTCACCTTATTTTATTATTTAATATTTACAATTGTGAAAAGTACCTAGCACTGGTCTGGACAAGGATTATGCTGAATATATGCAGTGCATGAAACCTTGTGTATAATTCAAATTATACTAAAGTTTATACTATTCAATAATGAATAATTAGGTGATTTGGAAATTCATGCCCCCATTTTTTTCTATAGGTATTTATGAGCCTCCATTTATTGTACTACTGCAGTGAACCAACCTTGGATGTGAAAATTGCCTTTTGTCAGGTGTGTGTTCCTTACAGGTAAAACAAGGTACAGTATATTCACTTGTATTTCCATTTTGCCAACCCATCTTGCAAATGTTCCACACTAAAGTGAATGTTTATGTAACATTAAAAGTAGCTTAGGAAGTAGAAGCTAGTACCTAGATACTGTTTTTTTCCCCCCAGTTCATTTATGTTAGAATAGGAATTAAGAGAATTCTTTTTAATGTTTATAAATATAGTACTTGATCACTGTATAAAGTGATTTCTTACTAGATTTAACATCATTAATATGTCTTTTTCAAATCCTTAAAATGTGGTTTTATTCATCAAACTAGCTAAAGTCTATGATATTATTTTTCATCCAAGAACTGATGAGCCCCAAGTAGAGTATCTCTAGTACTGAAATATAATAATATGTAGGTAGTGCTCCATTTGTTTTCTGATGTTCAGTTCTAACCAGTAGTTGATAACAAAGATAAAACGACAATAATGACTAATAAAAGTATCTTTAACCTACAATGAGCACTAGTGAGAAGGTGTTGTTCATGGACCAGATAAGAGTCTGCACTCCTGTGTTCATACAAGTGATATTCTTAAGAAAGAGCCCAGCTGGGCACCTGTACCTACTCTAAGTATGTTTAGGTAGTTCTAACTTAAGCCTGTTGTCATGGCATAATTAATAGTGCTCATTTTTACTCTCAGGAATTTTTATTTGGCCAGTAAATTTCATGGTAACTCTATTCATACCCCAAGCAGAGAGCACTTCTGTTTTTTCTATAATGATTTTCATTGCATGTTCTCATCAAGATGGGCTGTAAACAGAGAATGACATGCATCCCTTGAAACAAGGTTTAAAGAATAACTCTGCAGCTTCTATTATTTTAATACAATATTTTCTGATTATAGAAGTAACGTACTGATTATAGAAAATATATAAAAATGCAAAGGGAAATAAAACATTGGTAAATCTATTCTGCCTGAGCATAGTTAGAATTTCTATGGAAAAGTAAAATGTGTTACGTGCTATGAATGGGATTTATTGTCTATTTCATCTCCCTGACCTGTAAATTCTTGCAGTGCCAAAAACCTCAGACTTTCAGATAACTTCTCTTCTCTAACTAGAACTCTGGATCTGGACAGCTTAGTTTAGAAATTCCAAATCTGCCACTTACTAGCCATTTACTTGTGAGCTTGGGCAAGTTAGTTAACCTTGCTGTGCTTCAGTTTATTTGTAAAAAGGGGAAAAAGTAATAGTATCTACCTTCTACGTTTATGAGAATTAAGTGAGTTAATACTTGCATAACACTGAGTACAGTGCTGGAATATATTTTTGTTAAATAGCTAACTATATCTTAAATAAATTTACATTCACTTTTCTTTTGCTCCCCTTGAGTTCTAGTGTTTTAAATATTATCAGTATCTTGAATACTCCCCAGTTATATCTCCAACACAAACCTCTCCCTGAAACCAGACTCATAAACTCAATTGCTTGTCCTACATCTCAGCTCAGATGGCTAATAGGCATAGCAAATGATACATATACCAAACTAAACCCTTGATCTTTCCTCCAAAATTGCTCTGCTCTAATTCAGTAAATGCTAAATCCATCTTTCCAGTTGCTTAGAGCAAAATCTTCAGAATCATCTTTTGGACAATAATTTGCATCCAATCTGTCAGCAAATTCTGTTGGCTCTACTTTAAAAATATATCTGGAATCTCACTACTTCTCACCATTTTCTCCACCACCATTCTGATCCAAACCTGGATTATTGAAAGAGCTTCCACTTTTGCTCACCCCCAAATGGTTTACTCTCAAAACATCAGCAAGAGTGATATTTGAAAAATATAAGTGAGATCATGTCACTCCTCAGTTAAAAACAAAAAAAAAGCAAAACAAAAAAACCTTCCAGTCAAGTGAAATATCTTCCCATCTCACTTATGGTAAAAATTCTTAAAATAAATACACAAACCTTTGCCATGTACCCACCTAGACACCCCTCCTTCAAATGCTCTTCCTTTATTATCCACTTGGCTCATGCCTTCACCACCTTCAGGACTTGGCTCAAATGTCATTTTTAAGGGAGTCTTTCCTGCTTATCCTATTTAAAATTGCCCCTTCCTAATCTACACTGCCTACCCCACACCGTCTACCCAACTTCCCAGTCTTTCTATTTTTTTCCCTCCATAACACTTTTTGGTATCTGATACACTATATACGTAACTAGCATGTTGCTTCTCTCACTCCACTAGAATGCATTTTTCAGTTGGGCAGGGATTTTTTTTCAGTGGTGTGCTGTGAGCTCACATAGGCTCACAAGAGTTGATTGTGCACATCCCTTCTCAGCTTTAAGTTCAATGATGTCAAGTTGGTAGATTGAACTTTGTCATGATAGGAATATGTACGTTGTGTAAATAAACCATTGCTGCAGATAAGTTCTCTCCTCTCTCTCACCCCCAGCCAGTTGTTGAACAATTAGCAGCACATGGTTGGGATTTTGTCTCTTTTGCACACTGCTGTACTGTAGCACTAAGAATAGTATCTGGCATAGTGTGGGCTCGCACCAAATATTTGCTTAATGAATGAATGATATATGTTTGGTTAATGCAATCAATTGCAACTGTGATAGTGCTCTGGTGAAAAATGAGCAGACCTGAATTTCTGGTTAAAATATCTGGGCCTACAGTTTGCAAGCTGTATGACTGTGAGACATTTCCTTAATGTCCATAATCCTAGCCATTTACCATGGGCATTAGTACTTACTTAAGAAACAAACCACAAACAAACAAAAAGTTTATTTTTTACATATTTCAAGATCAAGTCTGAATTTCAAAAATTATCAATAAAAAAGTCTTAAAACTTCAGCTATTACTTTTAATCCAAAGAGTTTTTATGTAGGTTGAAGTTATTTTTAGATCAGCTCTCAAAATTTGGGTACAGATGCAGAATGTCTATTTCTAGGAAGAGTTCTTTTAAAGCAAAGGAATAAAAAGAAGTGAAGCATGAACTTTCTTAATGACTCTGATTTTTTTTGCTTGCTATGAGCTTTTGATATCTAGAAAATATACATGCATATTCTATAACTTAAAAATATCATAGCAAGCAGAAAATTTCTAGTTGTGACTCAGAGTGCTTTATTTACTTTCCGGGTAGAATTTTTATTTGATGTTAATGTTTATGTTTTTCTTTCCTGTGGCTCTGAGCCTCATTTAGTATTCTAGTAATTTAAAGAAAATACTGTATTTATTTTTAGAGGCAGAATTATCTACTTGGGTTTACTTTCAAACTATGTGCTTTGGAAGCTTCTCATTTCATGAGATATCTCATGGATCCTTGGTATGCAGTGGTGTTTAACACCATCTCCAGCAGGGTTAGGTTGCTCCCAACTTCTTGCCACACAGACAATACGCAAAGACCTTTAAGTAACTTGTCAACAATTAGTGATCAAGTGTATCCAGAATTCAGGTCTCTTGAGTCTTAATCTTTGGCTTTAAAAAATTATATCATATTTATAAGTTTTTCACTGTTATCAGTAAGAAGTCACAGAAAATATAGAAAATAAAATTGCCTGGGTAGTTATTTATCAACAGTAAATATGCACATTATCTGTAGTAGTATTAACCTTTTTTTCTTAGTTGAATTATTTGAAGAACATGGGATTAATTGAGGTACTCCTATTAATTTTGTTGCTTTTTTCTTTAAAAAACATCAAGCAGTTTTTGCAGGCAAGAGGTTTCTTGTAATATTCTGAGGAGAAATTTGTCTTAGACAATGAAAAAATAATCTTTAGTTTGCACTTGTATGAATCCTTTACAAAAATATAGACTGACAGGGAACTGAAAGTGCAAAAGCTCTTGATCCTCCTGAGAAATAGGTAAGCCCTCTTAGCCTGCTTTTCTCAATTAAATAAAGAAAGGCAGAACTATTAAATTTCACTCTATGAATTTTTAAAAATATCTGTGAAAAGTGCTATTTTTGGAACTCTGCTGTACTGAATAGTACAGGGCTTTATACACATGAAATATAAGAAATATATACACAGAGAGATAATGTGTGTTGGGAAACCTAATGCACACCCACTGGTGTCTACAGCATTTACCACATCCTGATTTGTGTTACCATTGGTTGTACGGGTTTGTGTTTTCCCTGCTCAATGGTGACTGTCTCTGGGACAGGGCCAGGGCATCTTCATCCTTGTCTTCCAATCCTGGAATTCTATCTTAATTCAGTAGATGTTCAATAAATGCTTTTGGGTAAAAGAGGGTAAATAAAAACTCAGAAAAACACTGTGTCCTGAGTGGAAATTTGCTTGCCTTTCAAAATCAAGTCAACTTCTCAACATCTTACCATCTTGTAAGTGTATATTAATATATTTAATTGCATTTTGGTTAATTTGCTAATCATAAATCAGTGTTAGTCTAACATTTATCTAAAAAGTTATTAACTTATTGTCCTCTCTAAATGTTTATGATGCATGAGTTGGTTATGAATCATTTAAAATGATTTCTTGATTTTCAGAAAGCCTGAGAGATAGAAGGTTCAAATCAGTGAATCAAAAATTATGAGTCTAAGTAACACTAGAAATAAAGGGACTGAGCTCATTGGGCTTCTTTTTGTTAAGACACAGAAACTCTTCATGCCTTCTTACATTGTCTATGCAAGGAGACATCTACACATCGACTGATTATTGATTGGTTCCATCAGTCATTTATTCAACACATCTTTACTCAGTGCCTATAATATGTATCTGTAACTTGTAGAAATTAGGGATACAGGGTGAGTATGGTTACTCTCCTCAAAGAGCACACTGTCTAGTCTAAAGCACAGTAGAGAGTGGCTAGGCTTATAAACATAAAGAAAACCTATTCTGCTTTGAGTTAAAAACCTCAGTGGTAACTATGGGCTAAACAATAACGATTGGAAAAGAAAACACCCCAATACTTACCAAATGCTTACTATGTATGATGACTTCATTAAGATTTTATTTCATTTAATCTTTAGAGTGCCATTAATTACCAAGACAGAATTCAATTATGTTTTATTCTGGGATTGGAAATCTCAGCCATTATACTAGAAGGTCTTTCTCTAGTCCCATTATGAACTTTTTGAAATCTTCTATCGGTTATACAGTGTTTTGACTGAAGTGAGTAGCAACTAAATATAACTAAGAAAAAAATACTCTGATTAAATGCAAAGAAGCTTAAGATTCTATTGGTCACCAGTAGGAATAAAAGAAGACTTTTATATATATTCCAAAGGACAGTTGTGATACATAAGGTCTAAAATATTACTGGGGACATGACAGAAATAGCAGTCTCTTTGTAGAGTTCTTACTAACAGAATTGTTCTTCAGTGTCTTTTGAGGTCTTAATGTTTTTTGGTATAGCACCTTGTTAGATATGATAGCCAAGACTGAGCATGTTGAATTTTTTCTAGTTAAAGCAATGCTTTTCTTATAATAGATATAAAATATTACTAGATGAGTTGACTAGTTAACTAAATTTTGCTACTCTAATGTCTGGATAACAAAAGCACTGTATGTGTATATGTAATAATTTTCCTAGCCACAGATGATGGCTGTTCTAAATAAATAAAAACTTAACTCTTCAGCAAATTTCAAAAGAGTAAATTTAGTGTTACATTTGTGTCTTATACCTTGGGCAGTTTTTTTCTTAAGATTTATTAAGTTATTCCAGTTAATAAATAGATTCAGTTATGTTACTAAAGCTTATCTAACAAAAAATGTGCAGGTCCTACTTAAGATTCAGTTCTGTAATGATGAACTTCTCTGTATTAGTTTGTGTGAGTATGTGTTTGGTTTGCTTGAAACACATAAAGTTCGGACTTGACTTCTTGTTGAATGATCTTGACCTGAATGTAAATGTAGCTTAATACTATGAGTTTAATTATGGTTGAGGTAGTAATCAGTTTAAATGAAGTTATTGCTTATATCTGTCAAAATTGTTATGCTGTAAAATATCCCAGACTTATCTGCGGTTTTTCAGTGTATAGTTAATAATGCTCTGTCAGAAAAGCACCAAACTGTGGATTTCATTTTAATCTATATAAGTGTTCCTAAGAAATCAACTAATTCCTTAAATACACTAATTTAATTTATCGCCCTTTGGATATGAAGACTTTAGAAAATATATTAAGTGATGATTTTGCTTTTCTGCACAGGCATTTTCTGAGGTTGTGGTGTGTGATAAGCAAAGGCTGAATTTTTCAGTAGGTTAAGAAAAATAATGTCCACTTTTGTTCTGAGTTCTAAAACCAGTACTAATCAGGAATGTGTCATTCAACTCTTCTATTATTCACCTCTCTAAAGGTGAATATTTATCTGGCTGTTTACTCGATAACATCTCTAACTCATTCCAAAAAAAGTCAAGGTAGTTACAAAATGCATATTTAAGAAGAAGAAAACCAAGACGTTGGAGAATGCGTAATTACTAAAATTAGGCATAAATTAGATCTCTTTATAATTGTGCAATGATAATAATATCATACAGGATTTAAGAATAATATTCTTTACTGTATAAATGAAAATAGGACTTTAATGTTCCATATTTTTTTAAAAATAGTGTATATTTTAGTTCCTCTTTGATTCAGAGATTTTTTTTTTAACATCTTTACTGGTGTAAAATTGTTTTACAATGTTGTGTTAGTTTCTGCTGTATAACAAAGTGAATCAGCTATATGTATACATATATCCCCATTACTCCTCCCTCTTGCACCTCCCTCCCACCCTCCCATCCCACTCCTCCAGGTGGTCACAAAGCACCAAGCTGATCTCCCTGTGCTATGCAGCTGCTTCTCACTAGCTATCTATTTTACATTTGGTAGCGTATATATGTCAATGCTACTCTTTCACTTTGTCCTAACTTACCCTAACCCCTCTGCATGTCCACAATTCCATTCTCTACCTCTGTGTCTTTATTCCTGCCCTGGCCCTAGGTTCATCAGAACCTTTTTTTTTTTTTTTTTTTTTTTTTTAGATTCCATATATATGTGTTAGCATACTGTATTTGTTTTTATCTTTCTGACTTACTTCACTCTGTATGATAGACTCCAAATCCATCTCCCGCAGTACAAATAACTCAATTTCATTTCTTTTTATGGCCAAGTAATATTCCATTGTATATATGTGCCACATCTTCTTTATCCATTCATCTGTCGATGGACACTTAGGTTGTTTCCATGTTCTGGCTAATGTAAATACTGCTGCAATGAATATTGGGGTACATGACACTTTTTGAATTATGGTTTTCTCAAGGTATATGCCCAGAAGTGGGATTGCTGGGTCGTATGGTAGTTCTATTTTTAGTTTTTTAAGGAACCTCCATACTGTTCTCCATAGTGGCTGTACCAATTTACATTCCCACCAACAGTGCAAGAGGGTTCCCTTTTCTCCACACCCTCTCCAGCATTTATTGTTTCTAGATTTTTTGATGATGGCCATTCAGAGTGGTGTGAGGTGATACCACATTGTGGTTTTGATCTGCATTTCTCTAATGATTAGTGATGTTGAGCGTCCTTTCATGTGTCTGTTGGCTATCTGTATATCTTCTTTGGAAAAATGTCTATTGAGGTCTTCCACCCATTTTTGGATTGGATTGTTTGTTTTTTTGATATTGAGCTGCATGAGCTGCTTATAAATTTTGGAGATTAATCCTATGTCAGTTGTTTCATTTGCAAATATTTTCTCCCATTCTGAGGGTTGTCTTTTTGTTTTGTTTATGGTTTCCTTTGCTGTGCAAAAGCTTTTAAGTTTCATTAGGTCCCATCTGTTTATTTTTGTTTTTATTTCCATTTCTTAAGAGGTGGGTCAAAAAGGATCCTACTGTGATTTATGTCATAGAGTGTTCTGCCTATGTTTTCCTCAAAGAATTTTATAGTGTCTAGCCTTACATTTAGGTCTTTAATCCATTTTGAGTTTATTTTTGTCTATGGAGTTAGGGAGTGTTCTAATTTCATTCTTTTACATGTACCTGTCCAGTATGCCCAGCACCACTTATTGAAGAGGCTGTCTTTTCTCCATTGTATATTCTCACCTCTTTTATCAAAAATAAGGTGACCATATGTGCTTGGGTTTTCTCTGGGATTTCTATCCTGTTCCATTGATCTATACTTCTGTTTTTGTGCCAGTACCATACTGTCTTGATTACTGTCACTTTGTAGTATAGTCTGAAGTTAGGGTGCCTGATTCCTCCAGCTCCGTTTTCCTTTCTCAAGATTGCTTTTGTTATTCAGGGTCTTTTGTGTTTCTATACAAATTGTGAAATTTTTTGTTCTAGTTCTGTGAAAACTGCCAGTGGTAGTTTGATAGGGATTGCATTGAATCTGTAGATTGCTTTGGATAGTAGAGTCATTTTCACAATGTTGATTCTTCCAATCCAAGATCATGGTATATGTCTCCATCTGTTTGTATCATCTTTAATTTCTTTCATCAGTGTCTTACAGTTTTCTGCATACAGGTCTTTGTCTCCCTAGGTAGGTTCATTCTTAGGTATTTTATTCTTTTTCTTGCAATGGTAAATGGGAGTATTTCTTTAATTTCAGATATTTCATCATTCGTGTATAGGAATGCAAGGGATTTCTGTGCATTAATTTTGTATCCTGCTACTTTACCAAATTCATTGATTAGCTCTAGTAGTTTTCTGGTGGCATCTTTAGGATTCTCTCTGTATAGTATCATGTCATCTGCAAACAGTGACAGTTTTACTTCTTTTTTTGCGATTTGGATTCCTTTTATTTCTTTTTCTTCTCTGATTGCTGCGGCTAACACTTCCAAAACTATGTTGAATAATAGTGGTGAGAGTGGGCAACCTTGTCTTGTTCCTGATCTTAGTGGAAATGGTTTCAGTTTTTCACCATTGAGGATGATGTTGGCTGTGGGTTTGTCATATATGGCCTTTATTATGTTGAGGAAAGTTCCCTCTGTGCCTACTTTCTGGAGAGTTTTTATCATAAATGGGTGTTGAATTATGTCAAAAGCTTTTTCTGCATCTATTGAGATGATCATATGGTTTTTATTCTTCAATTTGTTAATATGGTGTATCACATTGATTGATTTGTGTATATTGAAGAATCCTTGCATCCCTGGGGTAAACCCCACTTGATCATGGTGTATGATCCTTTTAATGTGTTGTTGGATTCTGTTTGCTAGTATTTTGTTGAGGATTTTTGCATCTATGTTCATCAGTGATATTGGCCTGTAGTTTTCTTTCTTTGTGACATCTTTGTCTGGTTTTGGTATCAGGGTGATGTTGGCCTCGTAGAATGAATTTGGAGTGTTCTTCCCTCTGCTATATTTTGTAAGAGTTTGAGAAGGATAGGTGTTAGCTCTTCTCTAAATGTTTGATAGAATTCGCCTGTGAAGCCATCTGGTCTGTGGCTTTTTTTTGTTGGAAGGTTTTAATCTCAGTTTCAATTTCAGTGCTTGTGATTGGCCTGTTTATTTATTTATTTTTTCTTCCTGGTTCAGTCTCAGAAGGTTGTGCATTTCTAAGAAATTGTCCATTTCTTTCAGGTTGTCCATTTTATTGGCATATAGTTGCATGTAGTAATCTCTCATGATCCTTTGTATTTCTGCAGTGTCAGTTGTTACTCCTTTTTCATTTCTAATTCTATTGATTTGAGTCTTCTCCCTTTTTTTCTTGATGAGTCTTGCTAATGGTTGATCAATTTTGTTTATCTTCTCATGAACCAGCTTTTAGTTTTATTGATCTTTACTATTGTTTCCTTCATTTCTTTTTCATTTATTTCTGATCTGATTTTTATGATTTCTCTCCTTCTGCTAGCTTTGGGGTTTTTTTGTTCTTCTTTCTCTAATTGTTTTAGGTGTAAAGTTAGGTGGTTTATTGGAGATTTTTCTTGTTTCTTGCAGTAAGATTGTGTTGCTCTAAACCTCCCTCTTAGAACTGCTTTTGCTGCATCGCATAGGTTTTGGGTTGCCGTGTTTTCATTGTCATTTGTTTCTAGGCATTTTTTGATTTCCTCTTTGATTTCTTCAGTGATATCTTGGTTATTTAGTAGCGTATTGTTTAGCCTCCATGTTTTTATGTTTCTTACAGATTTTTTTCTGTAATTGATATCTAGTCTCATAGCTTTGTGGTCAGAAAAGATACTTCATACGATTTCAATTTTCTTAAATTTACCAAGGCTTGATTTGTGACCCAAGATATGATCTACCCTGGAGAATGTTCTATGAGCACCTGAGAAGAAAGTGTATTCTGTTGTTTTTGGATGGAATGTCCTATAAATATCAATTAAGTCTATTGTTCTAATGTGTCTTTTAAAGCTTGTGTTTCCTTATTTATTTTCATTTTGGATGAAAGTGGGGTGTTAAAGTCCTATACTATGATTGTGTTACTGTCAATTTCCCCTTTTATGGCTGTTAGCATTTGCCTTGTGTATTGAGGTGCTCCTATGTTGGGTGCATAAATATTTACAATTGTTATATCTTCTTCTTGGATCGATCCCTTGATCATTATGTAGTGTCCTTCTTTGTCTCTTGTAATAGTCTTTATTTTAAAGTCTATTTTGTCTGATATGAGAATGGCTACTCCAGCTTTCTTTTGATTTCCATTTGCATGGAATATCTTTTTCCATCCCCTCACTTTCAGTCTGTATGTGTCCCTAGGTCTGAAGTGGGTCTCTTGTAGGCGCACATATATGGGTCTTGTTTTTGTATCCATTCAGCTAATCTGTGTCTTTTGGTTGGAGCATTTAATCCATTTACATTTAAGGTAATTATCGATATGTATGATCCTATTACCATTTTCTTAATTTTTTTGTGTTTGGTATTGTAGGTCTTTTCCTTCTCTTGTGTTTCCTGCCTAGAGAAGTACCTTTAGGATTTGTTGTAAAGCTGGTTTGGTGGTGCCGTATTCTCTTAACTTTTGTTTGTTTGTAAAGGTTTTAATTTCTCCGTCAAATCTAAATGAGATCCTTAATGGTTAGAATAATCTTGGTTGTAGGTTTTTCCCTTTCATCACCTTAAATATGTCCTGACACTCCCTTCTGGCTTGTAGAATTTCTACTGAAAGATCAGCTGTTAACTTTATGGGGATTCCCTTGTATGTTATTTGTTGCTATTCCCTTGCTGCTTTTAATATTTGTTCTTTGTATTTAATTTTTGATAGTTTGATTAATATGTGTCTTGGCATGTTTCTCCTTGAATTTATCCTGTATGGGACTCTCTGAGCTTCCTGGACTTGATTGACTATTTCCTTTCCCATGTTAGGGAAGTTTTCAACTATAATTTCTTCAAATATTTTCTCAGACCCTTTCTTTTTCTCTTCTTCTGGGACCCCTATAATTTGAACGTTGGTGCGTTTAACGTTGTTCCAGAGGTCTCTGAGACTGTCCTCAATTCTTTTCATTCTTTTTTCTTTATTCTGCTCTGCGGCAGTTATTTCCACTATTTTATCTTCCAGGTCACTTATCCATTCTTCTGCCTCATTTATTCTGCTATTGATTCCTTCTAGAGTATTTTTAATTTCATTTATTGTTTTTCATCATTGTTTGTTTGCTCTTTAGTTCTTCTAGATTCTTGTTAAATGTTTCTTGTATTTTCTCCATTCTATTTCTGAGATTTTGGATCATATTTACTATCATTACTCTGAATTCTTTTTCAGGTAGACTGCTTATTTCCTATTCATTTGTTTGGTCTAGTGGGTTTTTACCTTGCTCCTCACCCCATGCATATTTCTCTGTTTTCTCATTCTGTTGAACTTACTGTGTTTGAGGGTTCCTTTTCACAGGCTGCAGGTTCGTCATTCCCATTGTATTTGGTGCCTGCCCCCAGTGGGTGATGTTGGTTCAGTGTGTTATGTAGGCTTCCTGGTGGAGGGGACTGGTGCCTGTGTTCTGGTGGGTGGGGTGTATCTTGTCCTTCTGGTGGGCAGGGCTGCATCTGGTGGTGTGTTTTTCAGTGTCTGTGAACTTAGTATGACTTTAGGCAGCCTCTCTGCTAATGGCTGGGTTGTGTTCCTGTCTTACTAGTTGTTTGACATGGGGTGTCCAACACTGGAGTTTGCTGGCCATTGGATGGAGCTGGGTCTTAGTGTTGAGACGAAGATCTCTGGGAGAGCTCTTGCCGGTTGATATTACGTGGGGCCGGGAAGTTTCTTGTGGTCCAATGTGCTGGACTTGGCCTTCCCACCATGAAGGCTCAGGCCTGACCCCTGGTTGGAGCACCAAGACCCTGCCAGCCACACAGCTCAGAAGAAAAGGAAGAGAGAAAAACAAAAACAAAAAAACAAACAGACAGAACCCTAGTACAAATGGTAAAAGCAAACCTGTACAGACAAAATCACTCAAAGAAGCATGCACATACACACTCACAAAAAGAGAAAAAGGAAAAAAATATATATATTAAAAAAAAAGGAAGAGTGCAACGAAACCTATAAGCAAATCCACCAATGATAATAAACACTAAATACTATACTAAGATAAAAATGAAACCAGAAACAAATTAGATGCAGAAGGCAATCCCCAAGTCTACAGTTGCTCCCAAAGTCCACTGCCTCAATTTTGGGAACATTCATTGTTTATTCAGGTATTCTTCACATTCAGGGTTTATCAAGTTGACTGTGGGGATTTAATCTGCTGCTCCTGAGGCTGCTGGGAGAAATATCCCTTTCTCTTCTTTGTTTGCACAGCTTCTGGGGTTCAGCTTTGGTTTTGGCCCCGCCTCTGCAAGTAGGTCTCCCTCAAGCATTTGTTCCCTGCCAGTACAGGAGAGGGTTAAAGCAGCGGCTGATTAGGGCTCTCTTGCTCACTGAGGCTAGGGGGAGGGAGGAGTATGATAGTCATAATTGGAATGCAGGGTAAGCTGTGGCGGCAGAGGCCGGCATGACATTGCAACGGCCTGAGGTGTGCCGTATGTTCTCCCAGGGAAGTTGTCTCTGGATCCTGGGACCCTGGCAGTGTTGTGCTGCACACGCTCCCTGGGTGGTGTGGTTAGTGACCTGCTCTTGCACACAGGATTCTTGGTGGTAGTGGCCACACCATTAGCAGTTCATGCCCATCTCTGGGGTCTGAACTGATAGCTGCAGCTCGCGCCTGTCTCTGGAGCTTGCTTAGGCAGTGCTCTGCTTTCTGTGGGCATACTGGGAAGGAATCCTCTCTCCTCGCACACCCCAAAACAAAGGTCTCTTGCCTCTCTGGCAGGTCCAGACTTTTTCCTGGACTCTTTCCCAGCTAGCTGTGGCGCACTAGCCCCCTTCAGTCTGTCTTCATACAGACGACCCCAGTCCTCTCCCTGGGGTCTGACCTCCAAAGCCCAAGCCTCAGCTCTCAGGCCCCACCTGCCCTGGTGGGTGAGCAGACAAGCATCTCAGGCTGGTGAGTGCTGGTCACCACCAATCCTCTGTGCGGGAATCTCTCTGCTTTGCCCTCTGCACCCCTGCTGCTGCGCTCTCCTCCGTGGCTCAGAAACTTCCCCCCCACACACCCACCGTCTCCGCCAGTGAAGGGGCTGCCTAATGTATGGAAACTTTTCCTCCTTCACAGCTCCCACCCAGAGGTACAGGTCCCATCTGTATTCTTTTGTCTCTGTTTTTTCTTTTTTCTTTTGCCCTACCCAGGTACATGATTTTCTTGCCTTTTGGGAAGTCTGAGATTGCCTGCCAGCATTCAGTAGGTGTTCTGTAGGAGTTGTTCCACATGTAGATGTATTTCTGATGTATTCGTAGGGAGGAAGGTAATATCCATGTCTTACTCCGTCACCATCTTGAAGGTCCGATGTTCCATATTCTTAAATGTAGCATTTGCTAAACTTCAATTTTCCCTTCCAAAAAAACAAAGGCTTATTCTAGAGATAAGTCAGTGAAATCCAGAAACATTTTGATTCTTAAATGAATTTTTATTCTCCTTATGATGAAACAAACTTTTGCTCCCCTACCCTGAGAAAGTATTTTTTTTAAATTAACTATTATTTATTAACCTGGAAATTTTGTCCCATCTTGATTATATAATACCTCTTATTATTGCCTATTTTATACACCTTTTTTCTTTATTATAGACAAATTGCAGATAGGCAGATCAAAAGTGTACATAGAATTCAAGGTGATTAGCTTAGTAGTTAGATCATTGTCATAATGAAGTCAGCATTCTAACTTTGATCCTGTAAGGGACAATTTAATATTAAGCTCCATGAGGACAGGAGCTTTATGTTCTCAGTGCTTAGAACATTGCTTGGCACATTGTAAGGCCCAAAAAAATACTTAATGAATGAAAAACATACTGCAATAGTGGATAGACCTCAAATCTCAGTAACTTATTAGAACAAAAGTTTATTTCCTGTTATACAAAGTCTAGAACAGGTTGGTAAGGACTCTCCTCTATCTGGTGACTTAGGAATTTTGTCTTCTGTCATCTTGTGACTCAGGATCTGCCATCTTCTGATGTCCAGTTAAGGCATCACAGTGTGGAAAGAGGTGGATTGTAGAGGCACACCTCTTAAATGCCTCTGCATTTAGATGATATCTGCCAATCCTTCCTGTAGTCCACTGGCCAGATACAGCGACTTGGCCCCAACAGAACTGCAAGGGAGCTGGGAAATGTAGTAGAGCATGTGGGTACCCACAGAGCAACTGTCTTCACCACAAATGAAAACACAGAAAAGTATTTTATTACCTGACCATTCCGAACCCTGTTGGTTATACATTGATTTTATAGCAGTATCATAGTGTCTTGGGATGGCACTATGGCCCAGGCCAACTTTTGGTTAAAAACATTCTAAAACTATTAATTAGCTATGTCTCTAAATGTTATCTAACTTCTCAATAATAATGATAACTATAGTAGTAGTAATAGTAATAATAATAACAACAAGCAACTTTTTTTTTAATAAATTTATTTTATTTATTTATTTTTGGCTGCATTGGGTCTTCATTGTTGTGCGCGGGCTTTCTCTAGTTGCGGCGAGCGGGAGCTACTCTTTGTTGTGGTGCGTGGGCTTCTCATTGCTGTGGCTTCTCTTGTTGGGGATCACGGGCTCTAGGCATGCAGGCTTCAGTAGTTGTGGCTCATGGGCTCTAGAACGCAGGCTCCGTAGTCGTGGCGCACGGGCTTAGTTTCTCCACGGCATGTGGGATCTTCCCGGATCAGGGCTCGAACCCATGTCCCCTGCATTGCTGGGCGGATTCTTAACCACTGTGTCACCAGGGAAGCCCAACAACGAACAGCTTTGTTAAGAGTTTCCTGTAAGCTCATACCATGCTAAGAGCTTTACATAGATTATCACATTTAACTTTCCCACTAATCAAAAGAAGTAGATTACAGGCATACCTTGTTGCATTGTGCTTCACTTTATAGTACTTCACAGATACTATTTTTTTTACAAATTGAAGTTTTGTGGCCACCCTGCATTGAGCAACTGTATTAGTGCCATTTTTCTAACAGCATTTGCTCACTTTGTGTCTCTGTGTCACATTTTGGTAATTCTCACAGTATTTCAAACTTTTAAATTATTATTATATTTGTTATTACATTCTGTGATTGGTGATATTAGATATTACTATTGTAATTATTTTGGGGGGCACAATGAACTGGGCCCATTTAAAATGAGGACCTTAATTGATAAATGTTGTGTGTTCTGACTGCTCCACTGACTGGCTGTTCCCCTGTCTCTCTCCCTCTCCTTGTCCCTCCCTATTCCCAGAGACATAAAAATATTGAAATTAGACCAATTAATAATCTTACAATACCCTCTAAGTATTCAAGTGAAAGGAAGTGTTGTATGTCTCTCCCTTTAAATTGAAAGCTAGAAATGATTAAGCTTAGTGAGGAAGGCATTGAAAGCTGCTGTAGGCCAAAAGCTAGGCCTCTTGTGCCAAATAGTTAGCCAAGTTTTGAATACAAAGGAAAAGTTCTTGAAGGAAATTAAAATCACTACTCCAGTGAACACACAAATGATAAGAAAATGAAACATCCTTATTGCTGATATGGAGAAAGTTTTAGTGGTCTAGATAGAAGATCAAACCAGTTACAACATTCCCTTAAGCCAAAACCTAATCCAGAGAAAGGCCCTAACTCCCTCCAATTCTATGAAGGCTGAGAGAAATGAGGAAGCTACAGGAGAAAAGTTTGAAGCTAGCAGAGGTTGGTTCATGAGGTTTACGAAAAGAAGCTATCTTCTTAACATAAAAGTGCAAGGTGAAGCAGCAAGTGCTGATGTAGAAGCTGCAGCAAGTTATCCAGAAGATCTAGCTAAGATAATTAATGAAGGTGGTGATACTGAACAACAGATTGTCAACACAGACGAAACAGCCGTCTATTAGAAGAGGATGCCATTTAGGACTTTCATAGTTATAGAGGAGAAGTCAATGCCTGACTTCAAAGCTTCAAAGGACAGGCTGACTCTCTTGTTAGGGGTTAATATACCTGGTAACTTTAAGTTGAAGCCAATGCTCATTTGCAACTGCAAAAGTTCTAGGGCCCTTAAGAATGATGCTAAATCTACTCTACTTGTGCTCTAAGATGGAACAAGACCTAGATGACAGCACATCTGTTTACAATATGGTTTACTGAATAATTTAATCTCACTGTTGAGACCTACTGTTCATAAAAAAGATTCCTTTTGAAATATTACTGCTCATTGACAATGCACCTGGTCACCCAAGAGCTCTGATGGAGATGAAATTAATGTTGTTTTCATGCCTGCTAACACAACATCCATTCTGCAGTCCATGGATCAAGAAATAATATCCAGTTTCAAGTCTTATTATTTAAGACATTTTGTAAGGACATAGCTGCCATAGACAGTGATTCCTCTGATGGATCTGGGCAAAGTAGATTGAAAACCTTCTGGAAAGGATTCACCATTCTAGATGCCATTAAGAAAATTTGTGATTCAAGGGAAGAGGTCAAAATATCAATTTAACAGGAGTTTGGAAGAAGTTGATTTTAACCCTCATGGATAACTTTGAAGGGTTCAAGACTTCAGTTGAGGAAGTAACTGCAGATATGGTGGAAATAGCAAGAGAACTAGAATTAGAAGTGGAGCTTGAAGATGTGATTGAATTGCTGCACTCTCATGATAAAACTTTAACAGATAAGGAGCTGCTTCTTATGGATGAACAAAGAAAGTAGTTTCTTGAGAAGGAAACTACTCCTGGTGATTATGCTGTGAAGATTGTTGAAACGGCAACAAAGGATTTAGAATATAACATAAACTTAGTTGATAAGGCAGCAGCAAGGTTTGAGAGGACTGACTCCAACTTTGAAAGAAGTTTTACTGTGGGTGAAACGCATCTAACTGCTTTGCATGCTACAGAAAAATCATTCATAAAAGGAAGTCAATCGATGTGGCAAACTTTACTGTTATCTTATTTTGAGAAATTTCCACAGCCTCACCAACCTTCAGCAACCACCACCCTATCAGTCAGCAGCATCAACACTGAGGCAAGAGATTCCACCAGCTAAAAGATTATGACTCACTCAAGGCTCATTATGGTTAGCATTTTTCAGCAATAAAATATTTTAAAGTTAAGGTATGTATTGTTTTTTTAGACTTAACAGACTACAGTATAGTGTAAGCCTAACTTTTATATGCACTGGGAAACCAAAAAATTCATGTGACTCACTTTATTGTGGTGATCTGGAACAAAACTCGTAATTTCTCCAAGATATGCATGTACTGCCCTCATTCCATAAATAAGGACACTAGGGCTAAGATTGTAAAAAGCTTGCCCAAGGCCTCACAGTAAGGATTCTTAGATAGAAGCTGAATTTTTACCCTTTGTTGAAATCCTCACTCTAGGATTTCTCAAGTGCAAAATGATAATACTAAGTCTTACATGAAATGATTTATTAGACACCTAGCACAGCATCTGGTCCTAATACTAGCTTGGTGCTTAGTAGGTATTCAAATAGTACTAGCTGTCTTCCTTTATATATAAAGAACAGGCAGGCAGAAGCCATGCCTGCCTGCTCTACTCTTGATTACTGTTATATGCTTTTTCACATAATTGAAAATTGTGATTAAACATAACTTAAGCCTTAGAGTTTTTACTGCATTACTGATTTATAATAGGCCATTAATTCCACAGAGTAACCATCTCTGGGCCAACCAACATAAAAGTGATGTAGATTCCACACTGTAATCCTCCTTGAAGAGTAACACTTCAAGAAATTGAATGGGGAAAATATACTCAGGACTAAACAAAATCTAATCCTTAATGTCGTTAAAGATTGTCTCAGATATCCCTCTTTAAAACTAATATGTAGATAATTTGATTCGGATTTTAAATGGATTGAACACACGCCTTTCTGCCATAACAAACAGAGTAGCAGGCATTGTTTCTGCTGACTTTATATAACAATCTTGGAGGGGCAAGAGCAACTCAACATGCTGGCCATAACTGTAAGACTGAAGAGCTCAATATCATTTGTGTCAAAAGCAGAATCACCACTTTTGGCAGATACTTTTCAGTATCCAAACGACAATACTAAAATAATATCCAACAGATTGACCAGTTCATTCTCTGGAGATGCATTTTGTAGCGAATTCATCTTGGCTATCCTGTTGAGCTAGATCAGTGTTACATCCATAACATCTTCAGTAGTGCCTGGCATATAGTAGGTGCTCAATAAACATTTAACAAATTCTAGGCAGCTCTGAAAATCCAGCTTTCCATCACCAACACAAGATTGTCTACTTCAACCCTGAATTGTTTAGTGTTATGTTCAAACTCCAGGCTGAGACAATTGATAAATGAAAGAAAAGGATGTGTTATTCACCCATCTCTCAAGCTCTATTCCTATAGCTCACCTTATCATAAGAAAACCACATCACTGTTCTAAGTTATTTTAGCTGAACTAGTGAATGGTTTAGTAAAAGAAGAACACATGTTTTGGAGTTGGACAAACTTTAATTCATATTAATTGGTACCACTAATCAATAGTTCCAAGACTTTGAGCCAATTAACAGCTCTGTATGCCACTTTCCTTATCTGCTGTTAGTGTTAAATATAGTATTTAACAGAATACAAAGTTCACCCTTACTAGCTAAGTGACTAATGCTGGTTCACCTTTCTTTCTCCCCTTGTCTTGTTGAGAGTTGATATCATATAAGTCATATGAAACATATATCTATGTCTTTGATGAAAAAATACTATATCTACTGCCTGTTGTTTGATTCCAGGGTTATTATATAAAGAACTACTGAATATTTTTTCCTGGGGTTGAGTGCTAGAGAAATTTTACCTTTCTTATGAACTACTGTATGGTATACTTTATGAAATTAATGAATCAAAACTTGCCACTCACTGTGGTCTTGTTGTTGTCATGTTTTTCCTTTGGCTTGCTGGAAGCATGACACTAACTTTTGTGCTCAAGACAGTAGATGTTCAAAACTTAAGTCTTCTGGTAAAACCGTCATCTCTCAGCCTGCTTTATTTGACATTTATTCTTAAAACTGGATTTAATGGTTTTATTGTTTCTATATCTTTTATGGTGAGCTGTACAAATCCTTTTTGAAACCACACAGAATATAAATAATAAATGAATGAAGGAATAAAATGACTTGGTTTCATAGGTGTTAAGTGCAGAACTAATCCAGGCTTGGTGCTCTTGTCAGCTGAAACTGAAAGTTTTATTCAAGAGAAACTAAGGAAACTTAACATCTAAAAATTCTCAAACCTTAATGTTTCCTGCTCAGGAACTGACTAGCAATAACACAGGCCAGTCATGCACAAGTGAAAATGGGGAGGGAGTGAAATACAGGTTATTAAGTCCGAGAAAAATGCAATCAAAGCTTTGGACACCTGCAGGATAAGATCAGTAATGTGGGACATTTTTCTTTTCAAACTCCATAGCTATGGGCTAGCACCTGAACTGATGATAGGAATCATGACACAAGCCCTTTCTTATAGGTCTGTGTAATATGCTGTCTTTTCACAGAACAGATTATATTCAAATTTCCTCTCTGCCTATCAAACTGCCAGCAGCAATAAAGTCTTCTTTGAATTTAACTTAAAATTTTTTTGGCAGATGGGGGGCAGGGAGGAAATGAGTTTGCTTTGAATTTTTTCAAAGAAAATTTTATTATGTCAATATAAAATAAATCATTTAAATATAAGATTAATATTCAGTGGGGGAATTAGTTACTTTTAAAATTAATTTGAATCAATGATAGAAGAGACTATTCTAAACCTGTAGTTATTTTGAGCCGTATTGATCTCCAAAAGTCAACACTGTGATGTTTTTCATTTTTAATATAACATTTCTGATTTATAATTAATTTAATCAACATCTTAATTTTCTTCTCTGGAAAAACACTTTTCATTTTGACGAGCATTTATGAATACCTGTGAGTTTCATACATCCCTCCCAAATATTTTAGTATAAATTTAATATAAATAGATGATGGAATGTTTATTTTCTTGAGATAATTGAGAGAAAATTGACTGGACACTCTATTGTAATTGTGAGATAGGAAAACACATCCCAGGGAAAATGACATCTGGGCCTGCTTGTAGAGGTGCTGATACCAAGGAAAGTCATCATGGCATTATTTTTAACTTCCACATCCTTTGTTTATTTGGTTTGACCTGCATTTCCTCCAGTTTTTGCCTCACCAACTAGCCTTTTTTGAATGGTGACATCTCTTACATCTACTATTCTCTAAAATAGTGGTTCTCGAAGTGTGGAACTTGTTAGAAATACAGACTCTTGGCCTTATCTTAGTCCCACTGAATCAGAAACTTTTCAGGGACTCAACAATCTATGTTTTACAAGCTCCTCAGGTAGTTCTGAGCCATATTAAAACTTCAGAACCCCTGCCTTAAACTATTGGCCAGTCATGCCTTCCCAATAAGAATTTCTGATTCTTCCTGTCTTGGGTTCAAATCATCAGTTCTGTGATCTGAATAGGAATATACTACAACATATAACTGGTGAAAAATCTCTTCAGCATTGATAATATTTTTCCATAGTGTGCTTAATGGCATATTTTCATAGGCTCATTTTTAAAGAAAAGTTTACATTTGGACTTTATAGTCATGATAAGACTGCATGGAAATTGAGGAAGGAAATTGTGTGTGTGTGTGTGTGTGTGTGTGAATTCACAGATTTTACAATGATGATTTTTAATCTTATTGTGAGAAATTATATGCTTTCAAATGGATAAAAATATCACTGAGTAGCTTTTATTTTAGAAAATGTGTCAGGGCATTAGGTATTTCATTTGAATAGCTTTTATTTGTTTCTTTTTGACTGGGAATACTTTTGTAGCTAAAATTTTGCTCTTAGTCTAAGCTCTATGATTGTTTTAACCATTTTACCAAACTATCACCAAGTCTGTGTATAACTTCCCCATTACATGAAAAGTCCTGCTCCAGATATGCACTGGGAAAAATTACAGGGTACTTCTCAGGTGTGTGAACAATTGCTGTGATGAAATGATATACTCCATTATAGCACTTGGCCAGCTGGTGACCTGTCTTGAGTACCAAGACTTCATTAGTTCTTGAGTCTGGAGCAGCGGGTGTCTTTCAAATACTTGAATCTGAGATGTAGGGTAATCCTTGTCCTAACTAGGACTCTGGTTTCCAGTTTGTGTTTGCCATGAACAATGGAATTTGGCAATACGTAAAGACACCAAGTGTGTGTTCCCTGATGCAGAAGCAGAAATATTATTTCTGCTGCATAATGAGTGTTTTACTTTCCAAATATCTCAGGCAGAGCTGTATGATCTGTTTCACAGGCTTCAGGTGGTCCTTCCACTCCAGTGTGTGATTCTCAATATGCATCAGAATACTTAGAAGCCTTATTAAAACAGAGTGTTGGGCCCCAGAGTTCCTGATTTAATAGGTGTGGGGTGGGAGCGAGCAGTCTCATTTCTAACAAGTCTACAGGTGATGCTGATACTGATGGTCCAGGGAGCACACTGTGAGAATGATTTTCTAATGCTGCCTTTCTCAAAGTCAGATCCTCAGATCCTCAAATCAGAATCACCTGGACTGCCTAGTAATCTCCACATCCTCAGGACCTATGCTGATGACCTGAATCCAAATCTCCAAGGTGTTATGTCAGTGATTTGTATTTTATCAAGCTCCCCAGGTAGTCCAAATGCGCACTCACATCTGAGGACAAGTTAGAGGGGAGGACTGGGCATATAGTTTGCCAGAGAAAACACAAATCAAGTCTCTTTCCAACATTACCAATTTTATACCATGACTTGGCATTCATGGTTGTTTTATACATAGTAGTTGGATGAATTAATGATAATGAATGAATGCAGGCAATTAGTTGCTACTCCCTGTTTGATCCTAACATCTTTTCTTTATTCTGCTATAAAATATATTTTCCATATTTTAACTACTTGCTTATTTTACTGCCTTCATCTAGATGGGGAACTTATCTTTTTTTGTATCTCCAGTGCCAGAAGTCTAGAACATAAAGGTCATTACATATGATTACTACATACGTGCAATGCAGTTGGAATAGTGACGTTTCAGAGGTGAAGAGAATATGTGGGGAAAGGGAAATAGATTACTTAGGTTTGATGAGACTAGTGTGTGCTAAGAATTTTGTGGGTGGTCAGAAACTAGAGTAGTACAGGATGTAAAGGGTCAGAACATGACAAATGGCAAGTCGGGCACCTTGTACCAAATTAACCTTGACAGATGAAATTCATTTGTTAGTTCAGCTCCAGTTGCTTTTTTACCTTTCCTTGCCAAGGGAAGAAAATGATTTTAGTAGGGTTAGTTTACTGATACATCAAAAAGTCTAGCGTAGAAATGGACTATGGTGTAGAGGACAGTTCCTGATACTGTAGTTGAAATAAAGGATCGTTATAATGTTCTTGTTTCTGCTATTGTCCACAGCCATTGTCTAAATTCTAAACCTGTTTAGTCTCCATGAATGGGCTCACAATGCCCTGATTCTTAGTAGTGTTGTTTAATTTCCTGTTCTGTACTTCATGGACTGCCTCCTGGATTTCAGACCTCTCATGATTGTATTTGTGAATTACCTGAATTTTCAGTCTCCATCCAAACAACCTAGATTCCTAATTTATAGTCCACTCTGTTCTTTGAGGTCTGTGTGCATTTGTACTGGATTGTTGCTAGCGTATGTCTCCAGTCATAGGCTGGTGCCTGTCACGACTGTTCTGCTCTCAAGCCCATCTGGGGTCTTAAGGTTCTTGTACTAGATTCGTAGGTTTTGCCACCCTTGTCCACAAAGTCCCCATTGTATCCTCCTCATTACTAATGCTGCCTGTCTCTCATCCAAGAGCATACAGGGCAAATCAGTTTGTACTCCCATTTCAATTTTTTAATTAGAAATGAAATGCCAAAAATGTCTAAGGAAATGACTTTATTACCAACTACAGGTCCAGAGCTTAAGGAGGTTTAAATCTTCTTTCAGATTATGTGAGAATTAGATTTTTGGAGGTCAGTATATATTAAAACCATACAAAGACCTTTAGTTTAGATTCTGGGCTCAGAATATCAAAGCCAGTTTTGCTTTGTTTTTTACTAATTAAAGCTTTGACACACTCAAAAGATGTAAGTATGTAATTATTCATTGTGTGGGAATGTCCCACTCATTGCAGGACAACCAGCATTGGTCAATAAGCCACATCTTCTATTATTGTGGCACACCAAAACATGCCCACAGGTCTCCCAAATGCCTGCTAAGGGTTAGCGTCACCTCTAAAGAGAACCACTGGTTTAGACTATTCAATTTTCAAGTGCTGGAACTGGGAAGGAACCCACGGAGCATGTGAGTGCTCAAAACCTGAACAAAATCAGCAAGAAAGAGATGAATGACTATTGGGTGAACATCCGCCAGTGTGTGCCACAAGGAAAAGGCTAGATAGTATTCTGTAAGGTTCCTTCTCACTACAGAATCCAAACTATTTGATGTCATAAAAAGCAATGTAAGATCATTTATGGGTAAATAATAATCATGGATAATGGATACTTACATTATATATATTCATAAATCATGATTCAAAATAGCAATTTCTTCAATTGCTAAATATAATTAATAGAACTTCTCTTATTGATAAACAAAAGATATAGCCATTGAGATACTTAAAATTTAAGCTGGCAATAAATAAAAAAGCTGTCATGTGGCATTTTAGAACAGTGTTAGTGACTAAAAGTTTTCAATGTTTAATGCAGTAGCATTTTTGGTATTATTGAGAGCAAATGAAGTCAACACTATTTAATTCAAATTTGCCTAATTAAAACTATGCATTATTTTATATCTCAGTTCTTTCTGAGAAAAGGATGTAGATACATTCTTTCATTCTTCCTTATATGGCTGTTATAACAGATGATCAGGGATCACCTCTGAAGTACCTAACATAGTCTATGGGGCCAGTATACGTTCAGTAGGTATTTGCTGCATAAATAAATGGTTTTAATGAAACATTTCAGAAAAGATGATGCAGATCTAAGAATATTTTATCATAAATAGTTTTAATATTGAAAACGAATTTTTCTTTGCATTTTTTCTAAGATATTTTACTCCAGGTTATCTTACATGGACTAATATATATATATATTTTCTGTGTTAAATGCAGGTTTATATAATGATTACAGATGACAAAGTATTAGTAATCATTGAAAGAATAGGCTTTTCTGTATCTCATTGTCATTCTGGTTTTTCTCTTGTCTCAAGTTTTTGTTGTTCTTTTTCACAGGGATTCGATAAACAAGTGGATGTGTCATATATTGCCAAACATTACAACATGAGCAAAAGCAAAGTTGACAACCAGTTCTACAGCGTGGAAGTGGGAGACTCAACCTTCACAGTTCTCAAGCGCTACCAGAATCTAAAGCCTATTGGCTCTGGGGCTCAGGGAATAGTTTGGTAAGTGGGATGGATTTAACTTCTATTTTTAGAAGGAACATGCTCTGTGTTGACTACATACACAACACAAACACACAAACACAAATAAATAGCATGACTTGAGGGGGAAAAAATCCATTCTAACAAAGAAAAATAAATTTATGAGCCTTATTATTAGTAATTTACTACCCATTGCCTAACAATATGTACATCTTTGCTTGTGACTAGTTTTTCTAGTCACAAAAAAATCCATTATGCAACAACCATAGAGAAACCAAGAAAACCAGAGGTTTTCTAGGTGTTGCTAAAGCATTTAGGAAATTTTATTTGGATGTTTTCACAGCAAGAAATGAGGGAATATGTGTTCAGATAACCAGCAAGTAAAATTCCCTACAGTCTGAAGAAGTATAAATGAGATCTCAAATGTTCCAGTGACTTTTAAAGTTCAATGTTTAAAATTCAGTTGCCTATTAGAAAAAGTGGCATTTAAAAAAAAAAAAATGTTTGTTGAATATTTCCAAAATGGAAAGATTCTGGGCTCCTTAGTAACTACTCTTTTATGACATTTTGAGTGGCAAATTGAAATGATGACAAATCAGGATCTGACTTACCTGTTATAAAACTCTTGCAAAAGTGATGATAGATTGATAAGGATTTATTTTTAGGTAGTTTTAACTTGCAATTTAGCAACCAAATGTATTTAGTATGAACTTATTAGTATAATAATTTTCAGTTTGGTGACTCACAACTATAAGTAAAAATTTAGGGCATGAACTATAAGTATACACATATATTTATATTTATTTATAAAAGATTTACTTATAACAATATATTTGTTATGTGAATTACTGCTAAATTAATAATATCCATTTAAAAATAAAAACATCCCTTTTAAGAGATGAGATGAAGTTGAAATAAACATTATTTTAAAATTGATTTTATTTTAAAACTCCCTTTTCCCACTCATTTGATTTTTCTTTTCTTTTCTTTTCTTTTTTTTTTTGGTGAAAGAAATCTAACAGGGTACAATTATTTTTCAAACCTTCATTTTATATTTCATAAGATGATTCTAAAATCTGGTTCACTTCATTTTTAAACATTTTTTTAAGACTATTTTTTTAGAGCAGTTTTAGGTTCACAGCAAAATGGATAGGAAGGTACAGAGATTTCCCATATATCCCCTGCCCACCTGCATACATAGTATCCCCCAGTATCAACATCCCCCACAAGAGTGGTACATTTATTACAACTGATGAACCTACACTCACACATCATAATCAACAGAGCCCATAGTTTACATTAGGGTTCACTCTTGGTGTTTTACATTCTATGGGTTTGGACAAATGTAAAGTGACATGTATCCATTATTATGGTATCATACAGAGTATTTCCACTGCCCTAAAAATCCTATATATTCCACCTATTCATCCTTCTCCCTACCCCCAACCCCTGGCAACCATTGATCTTTTTATTGTTTCCATAGTTTGCCTTTTTCAGAATGCTGTATAGTTGGAATCAAACAGAATATAGTCTTTTCAGATTGGCTTCTTTCACTTAGTAATATGCATTTAAGTTCCCTTCATGTCTTTTCATGGATTAAAAGTTCACTGAATAGTATTCCATTTTCTGGGTGTACCTTAGTTTATTTATCCATCTACTTTAGGACATCTTGGTTGTTTCTGAGTTTTGGCAATTATAAGTAAAGCTGCTTTAAACATTTGTGTGCAGATTTGTGTGGACATAAATTTTAACGATTCACTTCATATTGACAACTCGTTTTAAGTTCACTCTCAGTGCTTACTCAATGCAAATGGCGGAAGTGCCTGGCTGGTGCACTACTAAATCATTTACTAGCACTTAAACCTCATTTATCAAATATACCAAAGCTTTTATTGAAATTCACCTATTAAATTTCAATCTTTCCTAATGTCAGTCAGTAGTTGTTTTTGCAATTTGAAGATGGAACATTTTAATATTTTAAAATAATGGGCCAAACCTTTTATTTTGTAGATAAACAGCTAAGTAAATTTTTATTTTCAATGTTTATTTGTTTATTTATTATGGTGCAAGGATGCAGGTGAACCTCTTTGTGACACAAAATAATTTCAAGTTGTGGTAGGTGGAATAATGGTCCCTCAAAGATGCCCAGACCATAATCTCCAGAATTCTTGATATGTTATCTTATATGGCAAAACTTTTGACATATAACTTTAAGATTAAAGGCCTTAAAATGGGGCAATTATCCTGGAATATCCAGGTGGGACCTATCTAATCATATGAGTTCTTAAAAGTGGAAAGAAAGGCAGAAGAATGGGTCAGAGAGATGCAATGAGAGAGAAGGGTTAAGAGATTCAAAACATGAGAGGGACTTGCCTTATTGTTGCTGGTTTTGAAGATAGAGGAAAAGTGTCATGAGACAAGGAATGGGGTGGCTTCTAGAAGCTGGGAATGGCCCTCAGCTGCCAATTAGCAAGAAAATGGAGACGACAGTCATACAACCATGAGGAATTGAAATTTGCCGCAAACCGAAATGAGCAAGGAAACATATTGTCCTCTAGCACCTCCAGAAAGGAACTCAGCCTGCTGATATCTTGACTTTAGCCCCATGAGATTCATGTAAGACTTCTGACCTAAAGAACTGCAAGATAATAAATTTATGTTGTTTGAGCAGCTAAGCTTGTGGTGGTTTGTTGTGGCATTAATACTAATACACATAGTATAGTAAAGATTCTACTATTAAGATGATTGCTATTCTTCAAAAAGCTGGCACACTGAACTATAGTGTTGTCAAAGGAAGGAGTTCAGGGTGCCTCTGTCAACCCTCCCCAAATTGTGAAATTCCCTTTTTCCTTCCAAGTTGCATCTTTTACCCTAGGTTATATGTGACCAATGTTAAGAGGATAAAGTGTGTTTGGGGGAGACCAATAATAATTATTAGTAAGGTTTAATTTATTTTCTAGATTACAAGATATGTTTATATTTTCCTCTGCATTCTACTGGATGGCTTCGATACCACTTGGAGAGTGGGAACACTGTTTAAGAGGTCACTGCATTCTTGAAGAACTTTCAAAGAGAAATAGAAAATAAAACAAAACCAAAAATTCTTATGAAGGAGGAGAGATAGGAGATGGAGAAAACAGTGATTCCTAGCTACCTTTTTTTAAAAGGAAAATTGTAGAGCATGAGAAAGTTTTTCTAAAATCCTCAGTTTGGATGCTCAAATATTCATTGGAATTGTTTCATTTTCTTTCAGATAAAACTGCCACGAAAATGAGAACTAATAATAAAAGCAAGTTGATAGACTTTAATGATTCAAAAATAGGCCCAAAGCAACATTTTGCTTAAGAGGTTAACAGATTGTCCCAGAAAGATTTGAAAATCTACTAGTACTAATAATTTTGTTGTATGCTTTATAGGGCATATTGGGCTTCTATTTCTCCTTGTGCAGGATGGATATCTCATACAAGGTCTTAGGTATAGTAACTGAAATAAACTCCAGTAAATAAAATGTCCTTGAGCAAAATTTTTACTCCAGGCTTACAACAAATTTATCAGCAAATTTGTCAGTAAAAGGACACCTGAATTCCCAAATGTTAGCCTTGGAATTTCCTGGGATTATTATTAGTCTTTTAGTCAGTAGCTGAGGGAAATAAAACTAGCAAAGATGAAGATGAAGGGGCAGAAATGGGATGGCATGTTCCTCTACCTCATCTTCAGTCTGCCACTCTACCACGGGCACAGATGCCACAATTCCAGCACATTCCTTTCTGGACATGAATATAGTTGTCTCTTCCTCAACCTAACTTTGAGTTATCTTTGTTTACTTATCATAACCTGGGTTTGTAATGTACTATTTTTCTTGAAGATCTATTTTTGTAGTAATTTGTCCTCTCTATCAACCTGCCTTATATTTAATTTCCTTCCTATTGCCTTTTGTCAATGGTGAGTTCATCCACTTCTCTCGCACTGAACACGCATCCATCCCCCAGCATGCCTGTAAAATCCACACCTTTCCTCTGTTCATGAAAACTCAGATTTGCATATTTTGAACGTCCCACACAATCCTGAGTATAGTAATTGGGAGAAATGGAAACTCAGTATCTGGGGCACTCAGAAGGAGGTGGAGGGCAGACAATGTGAAACATGATTTATTTATTTTACTTTATTTTCTTTAGAGCAGGAATAAGACATGAATGAACCAGTTCCAAAAGAGATGCTCATCAACAATTCTTTTATTTTGGCATATATTACTATAAAATTCTGTGTGTGTGTATTAGAAGGATTTTTACTTTTCAAGTATAATTGTTGATATATTGGTACTTATGTCACAGAATCTCCATCCTCCTAACTTGTTTGAAATGGATTCTCATTTCTCCTGTTCCAGTTACCTTAAACTTGTTATTGGTTTCTTACACTTTGTTTTCTCTCTTTGGATGGCTTCACTGCTTACTTTTTATCAAGAAAACAAATAGGCAATACTAATATATCTTCAAAAAGAATTCACCATTATCATGCTATTTTTTCATTCACCATGGATGATAGACCAACTATATCAGTATTAAGAATCATTAAATAAAATCTAATATGAAATCTTTTGCAATAAGTAAAAAATTTATTTCTACCACTGAGGAAAAAATGAATATTATCCATTGAAACAAAAAGAAACAATGATTGTTCTCCTTCTCCATGTGAACAAAGAAGTCCTCTATAGTTTCCTAGGTAGGGAATTGTAAAGTGATCTATAAAATGTGTTTTTAACAACAGTAGTCAGGAGCCAGATGAACAAATCATTCCAGAGCATTTTTCTGATCATCAGAAGAGGATCTCACTAGCATTGTTTCTACTACAAGCTTCAGAACAAAAAAATAATGTAGGAAGAAATCAACAGCAGGGAGTTCATTACCTTCTCTTACTTCCGTCCTGCTGCTGCTTGCCAAGCCAAGAAACATTTCTATTTTCTCAGTTCTTTCTCCAAAGATGATTTAAACTGACAGTGAAAGTGGTGGCAAAATTCGACGACAAAGTTTAGCAGAGAAAACTTGCAAAGTTTGGTCGCCCCTTAATTGAAAAGAGCTGATTGCACAGTTTTAAACGACAGGACGTAAAACCATATTCTTTCTTTCTTGGGTTTGTTCTCTTTGTCATCTACATGTAATTAACTTGTAAGCAGTCCCAATCCAATTTTGCAAGGTGATCTTTTACAAGATATTTATGTCAAAGATGTAAGCTTAATACTGAAAAAGCGTAGATTTATAGTGGATTATTGTAAAAAATCTGTACCTGGAAAATTAAATATTTAGAAATAAGATGCTATATACTGTGTATTAACTAAACTTTCCTAAAATTCCAGTTAGAGCAGGATGATATAGAAGTAGAAATAATTGTAGTCGTAAGAAGCCCTGGAAATAATGCAGTGGATTAATCTATCTTAAATTAGATATATATTCATATATGTATATACAAAATAAATGTATAACAAATACATAATTTATAATATATTACATATGTATACATAATTTATATACATACCAACCCAATGGATTAGTTTATATTAATTGAATTTATATGCTATATATTTTACACACATGTATTTTATGTATATAGGATATAAATTATTTTGTTTTTCACAAAAATTAAAAAAATCATTTCTGGTGAATGTCCTTCAACCAGTGGTCTGTAGCAACAAGCTGCTATACAGATAAACAATCTAAGATTTAAATTGCCAGTCATGTTCAGCAGAACCTTGGGTGTTCACATATTCTTATTCCATCACCTTCCATTGATAAGTGGATATTGGTGAGTATGGTGAGCCAGCCTAGCAATGTCCTATCAGCCCGGTCAAGTTAAGTGTTAGACAGACTGAAGAGAAGTCTTGAGTTCCTGTACCTGTGGGGTTTTTTTATTTTTTGTTTTTCTATTTAATATGGTTGTGATCTACATTGAAGGAGGACAGGGATAGAAAACATTCTATAAGAAACATTGTGATCCAGGAAACTTAGTTATAGCATTTTATCTAGTGGGCCCTTCCTTGGCTCAGCATCTGAAACTGCAGCTATATTATCTTTGTACATATGTATACATATGTGTTTGAATCTTGTTTACTCCCAAATAGGATTTAAAGTGATGGAAAAAGATAGATGTGACTTAGTATGCACCTAACATAAGGGATTTGAGGGAAGATGGTAACCGTATCCCATTAAGGGTAATGATATGGGATAAGGCATATAGTCTAAGTTGTTGACTGAAGGGGTAGAAGGAAAGGGGTTTTCTTTGTGGTTTGTTTTGCTTTTGTTTTTTAAAATGTGGAACATAGTTTGAATCTTTGCCTTCCTATTTCCACATAGTACTAGTAAGTAGAAATACTCAGGGTAAGCCAGAGCGCTCATCAAAAACCAAACCAAACACAACAATCCAACAGAACCAAGAACCAATCCCCCAAAATCTCTGAATTTGTTCAAATGCTCAAAATAATTACTGATAATAGTGCCAGTCAAGAGACGTTAGTAGAACAATCACCATCCATGGAATCTTCTTCAAATAAAAATAGCTTCTATATGCTTTAAAAAATGGTTTATGGAAAGTTCCCCCTTTTTAATGTGCTCATTTTCATTTAAAAAAAAAGACATTATTGACTCACTGATGCTTTTAGCCCCTTTTCTCATCTTGGTGATGAATTGGAGCTATTCTATCTAGACTCTGATTTAATCACCCTTCAAATAATGGCACACATTTACAAAATGACTGGCAAAGGTTAGGAGATATCTGTAGATATACACCAAAACAAAGGAGTTTGAACCTTGGCCATGTTAGGGTATATGATGGAAAGATAGTCAATATCTATTTATTGCTGATTAAGATTGGGAGGGAAATTAAGTAAATTATCTGAATTCTGTAAAATATTTGCACATTTAAATATTATTGATTCAATTACAGATACTTTAAGATACCTTATATTATCATGTGCAGTCATTATAGTTATAGATATACTTACATCTTAGAATAATTGAATTTCCCATTGTGTTTTATCAATTATAGTATTTAACATTCAGTCTTTCAGAACCTTGGTTTACTCATCTATAAAATGGAGATATCAGTATCTCGCAGTACTCAAAAAGTATAAAACAAACTAGATATATGAAATTGCCTTATAAATCTGGTATTATAATGAATTTTAGTAGATTCAAGGAAGGTAGACTTAATGTTACTCTTTTATATCAATGGAAAATTGCAAAAGGCCAACATGTGTAACCCAAGAAGATGGCTGATTTTAACACTTGCTTAATCTTCAGACTGTGCATATTGTTTGCATATTGTAGTTGAGAATATGAGTTTTAAAAAATAACTTACCTAATGCTCCATGATTGAGTCAAGAAAAGAAGCATCTGAACATTTTCATTCCTATCTTTCAATCTGAGTTTCAGTTAACCTAGGATATTTACAATATTTATACAAGTTTTAAATATTAGTTTTTAAATTTGCAACATGGCTACACACACGCAGCTAACTATCTTTAAGCACAGAATTTGGATAGAAGAGTTTTATGGTAATGAGGTTGATGGTACAAAGAGAGATGGTGAGATCATCCAGAGGGTGATCAGACTTCCTGAATAACACAAGAGACCTGATCAGTGGGTCCTGAATGATGATTTTATTTTGTTTCTGGAAACTTCCATGATTCTGTGGTGCATTTCTCAGAGTTCCTAATGAGCCATTACGCTAAATGATGCAGCTTTACTCACACATTTCCATTTAGCCTCTGACCAGGGGCCATGACTACCGTCTGATCCACATCTGGAATATCAGCACATTTTGTATCCTTGTTATTTTCCATTAATTTTACAATTTAGACCCTTTATTACAAACTTATTTTTTATTTTTTTAATTAAAAAATTTTCAATTATGGTTTACTACAGGATATTGAATATAGTTCCCTGTGTATGTTTTTAATTTCAACCTTCTTGATATAAGGAGCATTGAGCTTCAAATATTGCCTTTTGTATTGGTAAGACAGTTGAGGCTGTAATGATCCAGTGTAATAAGACAGAATAAGACACTGTATTCTCCTTCCATATTTCACTGTTATTCTTGGCCCTGTTGCATAGCACAAGCCCCAAATATTTACTTACTGTATTACTTGATTGGTGATTAAGACTTGTAAATATCACCTTTTTTCCTTCACAGAGAAAATGTGGCTCTGAGTAACCATGGGTAGTTTAGTAGCAGTATGTTTACAGGGGAAAAAATTATATAAATTCCATACTTCTGTTTGTTAACCATAAGGTATGTATGTGTTCATCAATGCAATAACTGATGCTGAAGGGGTTGATCGTATATAATATTAAAAACTATATTTGGTTTTGCAATGTATTATGGACATTTATTCTGAATTCTGTCTTTCTTTAGTAAATTTGTAATCAATTTATATCATTGTAGTTAAAATTGACAGCAAGAGTTTGTAGCCCAGAAGCATTTTTGTTGGCAGAAGGGAAAAATAGTCATTTAAATTCCATAGATAATTATTCACTTATAGATGACTGAGTCTTCTCTGTAAATCAGTTATTGATATAAATGCTAATGTCCTTATCAGGAGAAATAATTAGTAAGTAAATTCTATTTTTTCAGTTTCGACTTCAATCCCAAAGATAAAAAGTTTGTGACACTAATTCTTATTTCTTTTAGGACCTGTCTTCTAGGGCAGCGGTCCCCAACCTTTTTGGCACCAAGGACCGGTTTCCTGGAAGACAATTTTTCCACGGATGGAGTTGGGGTGGAGGGAGGGGGCGTGGTTCAGGAGGTAATGCCAGCAATGGGGGGCAGCAGATAATGCTTCACTTGCTCGCCCGCCGCTCACCTCTTGCTGTGCAGCCCAGTTCCTAACAGGCCTCGGACTGGTACTGGGACCCCTGTTCTAGGGCATCAATAGGTATTTTTATTGCAAAAATAAAATTAGTTTATGCTTCATGAACTCTTTTGCCAGATGCATACATTCTGATTGTTAGGATTAAAGCACAGTCATGGTTATAATTTTTTTTAAAAACCTGAAACCCAAATATAAATACCTAAAGGCTTAATCCTGCACTATCCTGCATTTTGGGAAAGACAGCATTCCTCATGGAAAGGAGGCAATGTCTTCAGTTAAATTAAATTATGCTAAATAACAGATGGCAATTGCTGCTCCTCAGATTCCAGAAATCATTCTCATTTACTACTCTGAGACCTGTCCATTCTATCTGTAGATTAAGATGATTTAAAAAAAAGAAACAAAAGGAGAGCAGGTAGGTGATATAGATAGTGTAACTAAAAATACTAAGGCTTCGAGGAGCTTTTTATAAAGCTCAGAGGAAAGGTACTTGGTCCCTGTCTTCTACAGAGTCATGCTTCTGGCCCATTACAGCATCATGTTCTGTTTATAGAGTCTGAGCTGTCTTGCTAATCATGGATTTGAACATAGAAGCTGAGGACAAAGGAAGACATCTTTTAGAAGTTCGAGTGACAGCCCTATCATCCCCTGGTTCTGCTCTCTATTCCTGGATTTGTTAAATTTATTTAAAATATTTGACCTTGTCAAGTGAATTTCACTTTACACGTCCAACGTTCTGAATCCGGCATTGAACCATTGCATTTAAGCTTTTTTGTATGATGGGGTTGTCAATCACCATCAGAGAGGGAATTTAGCCACTTCGTTTAACATGGGGTTTCTTTTCTTTAAAGACATGTACTTAAGAGACCTCTTAGCTGTGCTCTTCTTCATCTATATTCACCTTTATTTTTTATCGTTAAAAATGTTTTCCACATTTTTAATATTTTAATATATCTATTCATAAAGTCAAGATTTTCCAATCCAGGGACATACGATGCCAAATATATTTAAACATTTTTTCTTTGGCTCACCTGGGACCGGAAAATATGGCTGGGGAAGGTGTGCCCTGCACCAGGACACATGGATGGGGGAGTGTGTAGGGGCGGAAACCCAGGCTGCCCTTCACCTGCACAGCAACGTGCCCGGGTCAGGGTGTTCCCTTTATCCTGAGGAGCTGCGTTTTCCTAATTCACACATCACACCTGAGCTGCTATTGAATGAATGAACTTTAGATTTCAGGTGACCGAGGAGAGAAACTCAATTTATCCAGCAAAAATACTAGTTGGAGGGTAACTAGTATGCAGTGGAAATCTAGTAAGTTTAGGATGTTAAATAATTCACTGGCACGGGAATGTAAGAAAATGGAAGGGAAGAGGGAGCCCAGGAAAATTAAAAGCCAAATTGTCACACGTTAACGCTGTTCCTTCTCTCACCTCCTTTCTGTCCCTGTACCTCCTTAAAGACATCAGTCTTTCAAGGCATCCCTGTTCTCTGAGTCTGTCATTCTCCTGCTGGATTAACATATTTCCTATTTAGCCTGAAACCATGAAAATAATTTCACAGTCTCAGAGGCTCTCTATTTTCTTACCACTCTATCTTCTGCAGCTATCTGTTTTTTCCAAACCCTCATCCAGGGCAGCCCAACTGGCTGTTTTCTCTGCTCCTGCTGGAGCCTGAGCCCAGCTGGAGAAATCACATAATTATGCTGACTTCCTCCATTATAAGTTTATGAGTTTCATCCTCAGCCGGGCCCTTGTTGCTGCTTAGCAATCCTTTTACTTATGTGTCTCATCAGCCCCCTACCTCATTTCCCATGATAGCTGTTACAATCCTTTTATAACCTTAATTGCAAGCTCCTAGTTCCACTTCACCCACCCTATTCTTTGCGGAAGTCTTGCTTCCCACTTCCTGGAGAAAACAGGTGGCCTCAGTCAGGCATGTGAGCTCTCAATTTCCCCTTCCACCTCCTAACTCTGTCTGCAGTCTTCCCTGCCCAGTTAGCTCCTCCATGAGGTGCTCTGGAGGCGGGCACCCACCAGTGTTCTTAATTCCATCCCCTGCCCCTGGGGTCTGTCAGTGGTTCTCTGTCTCACTTCAACTGTCTCTTCTCCAGTAGCTTCTTCTGCCCTGATGGTAGAAGACCTTCCATCCAATTCTTATGTAAAAAAAGTTATTTAGCATGTGCTTGCCCCTCAAGTTTGCCCCTCTTTGACTCTCTTTCCTTCATCATCAAACTTCTGGATAAAGTAGTCTGAATTTAGTGCTTCCGCATACTATTTAAATTCTCATTTCACAGACAGTCCCAGTTCTATTACCATCATCCCTCTGATGGAGTAGGTTGCTATGGAGAAGGCTATCATTGACCCCTAAATGGCTAATAATCGACTGACTTCTTTTTCAGCCACCATTTATTTACTTCTCTGTAACGTTTGGGAATATTAAGTATTCATTGACTTCTTCTCAAATGTCGTTTTCCTTTGATTTTCAAGCTAGGAATTTTCAAAATCTGCCCTTTGTTTGGAATTGGATGAACTGGCCAGCACATGAAGGGCAGCATAACATAGTGGTTAAGAATGCAGACTCTGGAGCCAGACTGCCAGGTTGGGATCTCGGCTTACTCTTACCTGTGAGTGTCCTCAGTTACTTCATCTGAAGATGGGGCTAATAGAAATATGTATGTATAGAATTGTTGTTAAAACAAACTAAATTAGTTAATACAGTGCTTGGCTTTAGTAAGTAGCCAATTCATGTTAGTTTTCCTTAGTGTTAGCTGGCCTGGGTCATGGCCATTTTCTGAGATTGGCTAGATAGAGAACTGTCTTTGATAGTTCAATACTCAGCAAGATAGTAAAAGAATTCAATCCAAAGCTCCTGAAGGCAAGATTGGAATCAGGAGCCAGAGCAAAAATGAGCTAGAAAGGTGAGTACTAATTCTAACTCCTAACAAGAGGGAGATTCTAAATGAGAGATGGAGGCAAACGTCAAGAACCAGTAGAGAACTAGATCAAAGTGGGAGAAATTTGGGAACAATGGAATGAAACTAGGGCAAGTGTCATGAATATTATTGGCTGGTGGGTGAGTGGTAGTGATGTTAAACTGGGTTGAAGCCATCTGTTTCCTGGTTCCTTCCTACTTCTATAACCAATAATTATCTGTCTCTTTTATTGGTCATCTTTCTCTACTCTTCAAATATTTGTATGCTTTAAATGTTCTTCTGCCTTTGGCTTTTCATTTCCCTTCACAGTTCAACGCCTAATGTCTTCCACATTTATATCATTCTGGCTACACCTTATCTCTTTTTTTTTTATTGACATAAAGGATATTTCAATGATCCACTTCAAATATACATTTCTATTGAGGTATAATTGCCATATAGCAGTATATTAGTTTCAGGTATACAGCATAGTGATTCTATATTTGTGTATATTGTGAAATGATCATCACAGTAAGTCAAGTTAACATCTGTCACCATACATAGTTACAAAAAATTTTCTTCTTGCGAGATGAATTTTAAGATCTACTCTCTTAACAACTTTCAAATATGCAATACAGAATTATTAACTATGGTTAAAAATGTAGGTCATCTATTCAGTGATCTGAGGAGCCAGGCTGATGAAGGCTCTGCCATATTCACCTTGTGGTATCTAAGGTCTCCAAACAGCGGAAGGGGGTAAAAGCATGGAGGAACTCTTATTGAACAGACCCAGAAGCGGTGTGCTTTCCTCTGTTTACAGTCCACTGGCCAGAGCTGTTGCACGGCCACCCTTAACTGTTGAAGAGGCTGGAAATGTCATCTAGCCGAGTGCCCAAGAAGAGGAAGGGGACTAGGATTTGCAGTCCCTATTTTAAATGTCTATCACCCCTCTGAATCCAATGTCAGCACCTCTCTGATATGCTTCCACATCACCCTGTGTTTTCTTTATCAATCATCATCACACTATTTTTTTTTTTTTTTTTTGGCTGTGTTGGGTCTTCGTTTCTGCGTGAGGGCTTTCTCTAGTTGCGGCAAGTGGGGGCCACTCTTCATCGCGGTGTGCGGGCCTCTCACTATCGTGGCCTCTCTTGTTGCGGAGCACAGGCTCCAGACGCGCAGGCTCAGTAGTTGTGGCTCACAGGCTTAGTTGCTCCGCGGCATGTGGGATCTTCCCAGACCAGGGCTCGAACCCGTGCCCCCTGCATTGGCAGGCAGATTCTCAACCACTGTGCCACCAGGGAAGCCCCATCACACTATTTTTATATTGTTTCTTTATAATGTCTCATTTCCCACTAGACTATAAGCTGTTACAGGCAGAGACTGTCAAGCTTGCTCCCAATTGTGTCTCTAAAGCTTAGCACAGCCCTGGCTTAGAGCAGGCACTTAATAAGTATTTTCTGCTGTTAAACTTCCTGTTTTCTCTTCTTCATCTCCTTTTCACTCCCCAGCTCACTGGAGTCCGCTTCTGTGCACCCTGCTCTGTGGGAACTGCTTTCGCTAAGTTCCCAGTAACCAATTCCAAAGACAGCAAGCACTCTTGGATCTCTGTCCCCTTCAGTTTGGCACTTGCCACTTCATTTTGGTACTCTCCTCTTGAAGGTTTACCTCTGAGTTTTTCAACTCTACCTTCTCAAATCTTACGTGGACTCCTTTTCCCTAAAATTGGCTTGCACGGGGGGCTCTTAAGTGTTAAGGGCTTGCGACCTTACAGATAAAGGAAAGAGTATATTTTTAAAAACAGGAAAGTCCGTGTACCCCATCAGAGAGGAAATGCTGGCTGCTGGAGGTTGGGTGTGCAGAGAGGAAGAGTGAGAGAGAGAGAGAGAGAGGTCTAGAGAAGCAAGAGAAGAGGATAGAGACAGAGATGTAGAAACAGAAATAGTGAGAGAGAAACAGGTGACAGATGCACAAAAGGAAGAGGAAGAGTGGAGACAGAGAGACATAGGGACACAAAGAGGCCGTTGAGAGACACCCAAAGAACAGACAGAGACAGAGAGACTGAAGATACCAGAAAATGAAAACACATTTGTTAGAGAACAATTTCTGAGGAAGCAGGAAGATACTAATGGGATTAGCTTTAAACAGAGGCAATAATTCTTCATGAAAGAGCAAAATTGAGAAAAATGCTTTTTCTTTCTTTTGTTTACAGAGAACTGTGTTTGATATATTGTGTAACATTTCTTCACTAACATTGCTTTACTCTCAAATAGAGGTAGAGATTTGAATGGACAAAGAAGTCTTTTGACCATGAAGCTACATATGAAAAGGCAATTGAAAGGAAAAGTAGGACAAAAGAGAATACCATTAGTCACAGAGCAATTCTTATAAAATTGACACTTCACTGTGTCTTTGCACTTTGAGGAGGATGAAACTTATTGGTTGAAGTGCCTTATTATTAATACCTTCTCTTTTGGTAAATATGGTAATAGGTAGGGAATAGAAACATAGACTCAGCTACCATGTCCATAGCAGACAACTTATCTAATGGTGTTCATAGATCTCTGCTTCTTTTATAGCTGATTATAAGTTTTTAACATCGATATTTACTTGTTTTGTCCTGGAAGCAAACATGAAGTTTCTAGATCAGAGGCAGAGTATTATTACTTACAACAACAACTGCATCAGTTACCTATGTCCCCTTCTCCCCTTTCAGGTCTATGCTATAAAAGCCAAATGTTATCCTGTACATGCAAAGGGGTTTTTACACTACCAAGAAGAAGAAATTATGAACCTCAGAGTTTGTATAGGAAATGTTACACAGCTGCAGTCTCCTCCTTCTGAGAGGGAGGGAGGGATGGAGGGGGAGAGAGAGAGAGAGAGAGATCTAATATCCCCAGTAGCAACAAATCTTCTCCAGGAACAGAAAGGAAAGGTCCTTATTTTACAGTCCATTGGAATGTAAAAGGATGGCTCTGGGTTTCACTTGCTTTGAAATATAAACACATTTTTCTCTGGATGTCTCTGTTTATTCACTCTTTAATTTCCAGGATTTGTGCTTTAACCAGGTTCCAGTTTTCTTTGCTCAGAAAGCCCTAATAATGCAGAAACATTAAAATACCTCTATGAAGTACATACTATTATTTACATTGATAATATAAAAGTCCAGCCTTATAAAGAAATAACATTTCTGGAATCAAATAACTTTGTAAAATAGCTATTTAAAAATAAGTGTTTTGCCGTTAAAAACATGCTTGTTTTTAACAATCCTCATTTAACTAGAACGCAAGATCTTTTACTACTTTAATTAAATTAATTTATAAGTGCACATGATGTGGCTATATATATAAACTTATTGTTTTGGGTGCATACATAAAAATAACCCCTTTAAACACACCAGAAGAAAAGAGACCAGTGATTTGGTCCCTCTTTACAGGTATATTGCTAACTCCTGTCATATGAACTCAAAAATATTTATTAGTAATTTAGTTTGGGACACAATAATAGCACAAACAATGTGGTTGAGATTCAAAGTTATTTTCATCCAATTTAACACGCTTAGCACATGATAACTATTTTCCTTGGTTATCAAAAAGCATGTCAGAGGAGCTTAAACTTTTGCCAATATAAGACTTTTTAAAATATGAAATATATCTTTGGAGAATTGGAAGAATGTGCATTAATAAGATTGAAAGGGAAAGCTATTCTTTACTTTTGTTTCCATGTCTATTTCCTCATAGTGCGATGATTTGCCTCAACATCAGGACCCTCATGTATTTCATTGAATTCACTTATTTACTTATCACCTATTATGTTCCAGGCACCATGCTAGATGCTGGACCTACTGTCATAAGGAAAAGTGGATATTTCCAAATTGTTGTCTAGTACATAGGATCCAGTTCTGTATATCTGTGTTAGATAGGATATACCTAAAAATACCCTAACAAAGATACACAAAGTATAGTGGCCTAAACACTGCTTTCTTCCATAAAATTCTGAGCTGCTAAATGGTTCCTGGGGGTAGGGCAATTCTGTTTCACAAGGTGATCCTGAGATCCTGATGAATCTTAACAATGTTGTTCTTGCCCATATGGCCAAAGCCACCAGGGTCACATTCCAGTGTGTGGGAAGAAATGAAAAGCAAGTGGAAAGCAAGCAACTGATGTACAAGGATACAAACCAGAAATTGTGTTTCGTTCTGTTCCCATCCATCATCCTAATCACAAGTTACATCTGGTTGCAAGGGAAGCTGGAAAGTATGTTTTTTGCTGAATACCATGTGCTTATCTAAAGTAGGGAGGTTCTTATAACTACGAGAGGAAGAGGATGGATTTTAGAAGAACATTACTCTCTGAAATAGTCAGTCTTCAGTTTCTGGATCTGATGACTGATATCCAGTTCCTCTTCTTGTTCATCTGACTTTGACTTGTCGGCCCTGCTTCAAATCAGTGTGGGTTTTAGTTCTTGATCCCTCTAAGCTGTGTTCTAGCCAGCTGTATTATATGGATTAGGGCCAAGTGATTCTCAAGAATGCCACAATGTAACATAAATTACATGATAAATAAATGGATTAGTATCCTGCTAGTCTGATGCAATCACCCTGTCTCCTTCACCCTGTTTTCCTAAAATCTTCCACACTGTTTGGAACACAAGAGGCACTGAATGAATAATGAACAAATAAATGGCATGTAGTATAGTAGTGGCTCAACTTACGGTCTTATTTTTTCTTATTTTGTTTTTGTTCAACTCTGTGAATCACATTATTGGGGACAGGAAGAGAACCAGGCATAGGGCTTTGAATGTTTAGGGTAAGAGTTATTGCTTGCATTTTTTAAATCTTCTGTTCTATATTAACTATCCAAGATATTTGAGGATCATCATATACTTAAAACATGTGAAATTATAGAAAAGAAACATATCATCTAACTACCTATTTTACAGATAGAAAACTGGGGCCTAGATAGAGAAATGTTTGCCAGTTGTCATATGTTATTTATATTAGAGCCTTTTGACTTTCAATTCCTTGTTCTTTTTAATATCACATCGATCCATTGATTCTGAACTTTTAAGTGCCTGATAGCTGGCAGGCACACAAAGGCTCATACTCTGAGGCTCATACTCAAATCAGCTGCCTCTAAACCAAGTGCACCTTCTTTGTCCTTAGTAGTTCTCAAAGTGTGGTCCCTTGGCCTGCAATATCAGCATCCAACCTCCTGGGAACTTGTTTGAAATGCAAATTCTTGTGTTTCACCCCAGACCCAGGAACTCAGAAACTCTGAGGCCCCAGCCCAGCAAAGTGGGTTTTAACAAGCCCTCCAGGTGATTCTGATGCTCACTCAAGTTTCAGAGCCACTATCCTGCTTTGACAGGACAGCACACAGCATATATTAGGACATTATATGGTATAGACATCCAACACCAACGCTACCAATTATTGAGGGCCTATGATATGCCATTCTCTGTGTAGATACTCTATGTATCTAGTCTCATTTAATCGTCACAATAGACTGGCAAAATTGTTAATATCATCAGTAGTTCATAAATGAGGAACTAAGGCTTAGTGAGGTTAAGTTGCCCCCTAACCCACACACCCAAAATCAGACAGTGGAAGGGATGAGGTTTTTTTTCCCACATAATTTTATTTTTTCGGACAATTTTTTTTATTTTTTAAAATATTTATTTATGTATTTATTTTTGGCTGCTTTGGGTCTTTGTTGCTGCACGCAGGCTTTCTCTAGTTGTGGTAAGCTCATATTGTCTAACTCCAATGACCATGTGTCTTCTAAAGCACTGTTTTAAAATATATATATATGAATAATTTACTCATTGAGCATTATGGAAAATAAGAATATTTGATATTTGAAACACAAAGTTTTCAGGACCATGAACTGCTTTCAATTTTCCTCTAGTTATAATGTGTTCCTTAAGATGCTGCTTCGAATTTTAACAGCCTTCTTTTGGTTGATATTGCTGGTATATACAAAATAATATTTTGCCACAAAAACTTGTCAGCTTTCTTTAAGTAATTTGCCTCCTCTGTTTTTGCTGTTTGTAGAACTTGGTGAGTGGTCTGGTAGAGACAGGTGTGGAACCTTCACAGTTGATGTTTCTCCCAGAAGGCACTGCTTGAGAATTGCCTCATGACCCTTAAGAAATGGGCTTCATCCTGAGTATGTCCGAGAGTCTACATGGCCAGAAATATCCTAGTTTCTCCAAATGAAGGGAGACTTGACTCTGAAATAAATTAAATACTCTTTATTCTGTAGTTCATCATTCCCAAATGACTGGGGGACCAGTTGACCTGTCTCTTCTCAAACAGTTATTGATACACAGAGATACCTGAGTGTGTAGAGTATAGATGGTGAAACCTTAATACACTTTCTTACTTGACCTTTTACTTTTCGAGAGAGTGAGTCATGAATAAACATCGCCCCTTAATAATTTACCTAAAGTGAGTGGCTCTGGTTAGTGCTAAGAGGAAACTCTGGAGACTGTTTCTGTAGAGAAGTAGGATTTTTCCAGAGAAGCAGGATATATGTATATCTGCTATACCTATATATATTTGTGTGTATATATATATTAGAGTGTGTCTGAAATTTTGTAACTAATTCAATTCTTTTAACATTGTGTAGGCAAAAACCTATATTTTGGGGCTCGTTATATTCATTACATGTCTACTTTGCATTTTTTGTAAACTTTTGGTGATGAACATTTAAAAAAATCATTCCCCTCAGTATTACATATTTCTTTAGCACCACAATTTGAATTAATTTTATCACCCACCTGAAGTTCCCTTCTTTTTGAATGGCAGTTTGTAGATTAAAAAAAACAAACACCAAAGGGATCTGGATTTAAAATCTGTTTGGGTTTGCACAATGCCATTACCATATATATTAGCTGAGTGACATAGGTAGGTTACTTACAATCTCTGATCTTCATTTTCAATGTCAGTAAGGGAGCATAAAAAATGCCCAGCACAATTTTTGGATGTATAGTAGATATTTAATTCTTGTAATTCCCTCCTTAACTATGGCAAAAAATTATGACAAACAAAATGGATTTCCTCCAAAAAACTAAAGGAACTAGCAATATTTTCATTTTTTTTCTCCCAGGAAAATAAAAATCCTACAGATAATTTTGAGGAAACAATGCTATTCAATGAAATAACTATAAAAATAATAACACATATGTCATTTATTATGTTAATTGATCTTTTCGGTTGGAATCTTTAACATTTTTATTAACTGAAACGGAAGAAGAAAAAAAACTTCCAGTAGTATATTTTAGGATTGACCTATCCTTGGGCTCCAAAAGGGCAGGATTGGATACAGACTCTCTGGAAGCAACTGAATTGCTAAATTTGGGCAGTTTGTATTGATATTTGGGTCCATCTATTGATGCTTCAAAATAGTGACTTAATTGGGAGCCCTAAAACAAAGGAGCAAAGCAGATAATCTAGCTAAATTATCTGGGTCATCAAAAGGATGAAATTCGTATTACTTTCTTGGTAGTTTGCTTGTAATTCCTTCATAATTGAGTTTTGTTTTTTCCCATGGGACAATTAAAATTGAGATGGTTAGCCTCCCTTTGTACTTGTTCCGTGTCACAAATTGTAATTGATTTAGAATGAAGTAAAAACTCGTTGATGAGCAAGGAGACCTGGATGACTAAGTTCACTACTAAAACTTTTTGATTTGAGTTCTCTCGGTCACCTCAGGCTGCTGTAACAAAATACCATAAACTGAGTGGCTTATAAACAGCAGAAATTTATTTCTCATAGTTCTGGAGGCTAGAAGTCCAAGATCAGGTTGTCTGCATTGGTCAGGGTTCAGTGTCTTGTGAAAGCCTGTTTACTAGTTCATAGATGTCTGTCTCCTCACTGTGTTATCACATGGTGAAAGAGGAAGCAAGCTCTCTCAGGACTCTTGTAAGGACACTAATCCCATTTATGAGGGCTCTATCCTCGTGATCTCATCTAATCCTCATTACCTCCCAAAGATCCCACTTCTTAATACCATCATGTTAGGAGGTAGGGTTTCAACATATGAATTTGGCAGGGGGTACATAAACATTCAGTCCATAGCAGGACTGTGGTGGATACACACTGAGGTAGCCCCCATTGAGTCAAACCCTTGTATAGCCCTCTCCTTTTGGGTGCAGATGGAACCTGTG